>NC_137650.1:18791666-18891666 GCF_963422515.1 Blennius ocellaris | reverse complement strand
TGTGTGTGTGTGTGTGTGTGTGTGTGCTTTTGTCAGATGCTTCTGAGGTAGTTTTTATGAAGGAAGTCCCACACAAAGAGTCAATAAACACAGAGTGGATGACAGAGATGAGAATTCCTTGAACTCAAAACATTTTTTCACTCAACATTTCCCAATATGCACTGCAGCTCTATGTCAACATTAAACAAGTGCATTTGTTTATCATTGGCTTTTATGTATGTATATGTATTTTACCTGCTGGTGAGGTCTGTCCTGTGCTTGGTAAACTGGTAATGCATCCAGTGTTTGTGCAGAGTGTCACAGTGAAGTTGTATGCATGGTAAGGCTTCAATCCTCTCGCTATGTAAACAGGCTGTTCCAATGGTCCCACCCTGTGGAGCACCTGTGAAGAGAAAAGAGAGAGGGAAATTAAACCCAGCTTAGAAAAAAAACAACAAAAAAGCTCACATAAACTCACAATTATCTAAAAAACAAAGATTTATGTTCCTTGTACTTTGACGTTAAGCCAGCGGCACAATTTTCAGTTAAATTCGATTTTTTTTCCCCCCATTTGTCTCACTATTAACTATGGGCCCAATTTACTTGGTCTTTGTTTGCATGTGATTTGCAGGGGATCTACAGAGAAAAATAGCATTGTCAACAACACATGTAAAGACATGTTTGCTCCCTGCGTCCACTATGAAATGGTTAGTTGGAGAACTGAGTGCCCATAAAGGCAAACATCATAGCGGAGGAAGTAAATAAACATCTGAGGTAGTGTAAACTAATATATATTGCAATTCCTCCTCCCAATACATTGCCAGACATGTATTTCTATATGTCTTCAGAACTAGTTATTGCTAAGCCCATCAAATCTTGTGTTTGCAAGAATTTCTCCACTTGTAAATAAGGATAATCGTTGTAATCCGGTGCGTTCAGCTTTTACCTGACTTATAACTGGAGGAGCGTAGGCATTGCTTGTCTGTTCAGTGAGCATGTTTACGCGATATTCTGTAACTTGTCCTCTGGCGATCACCCCTTCGCCCTCAGTGGACCTCCACGCCACCTTGAGACTGGTGGATGACAGTGCTGACACTTGTGGAGGAGCCACAAACTCTGGGACTGAAATCATAGAGTAAAAAAAAACAACTTTTTAAGCAATTTCAGACATTTGTTTGGAAGGAATCACCAAATGCACAAGCTGTTTATACCATGGTTATGTGGTACATCAATCATTCACATAAGATTTGCTGAAGAACTTGCAAACAATGAAAATGTAGTTGAACAGCGACACAACATATTTATTACTGACTAGTAGCTTGTTCATTGTTTTGTGTAAACTACTCTCTGTGTAGCAATGGTGTTTGTCTCTGATCTGAGAACAACTACACAAGCACTATATCTTCCTTAAACTCAGGCTGTCCCTGATTAAAAACAAAAAACAAAACAATAATAATAATGTAAGATAATTGTCAATTTATGCACGATTGAAACAGTGAATTGGAATTACTCAGGATAACTGCATTTATATCAAGGTATAAAATATTAAACCATCCCGATCAATAAACCTTTATGAGAGATGTGCTTGGTTCTGAGGATGACGTTTTTGTGGCATTCACAATGATCAAAGTTACCGTCCCTTGACCTGCAGTGTGGCAAAGGGAACGTTTAACTATTGAATGTCTTTCTGTTTGTAAATGTGCTCTTGCAGAGACAAGGTGGGTCATTAGTTACAACTTGAGTGCTGTTCTCTGGTGGGCAGATTTCATTTAAATGAAGGGAGTTTTGATTGCGCAAACAAAACAGCATCTTGATCATCTCACATCTATGAGAGGCTAGCCATTAAATGGACCAAACGTTGTTGAAAGTGAAGTGAAACCTAAACCTCTCTCTTTTTTTCCAACACAATTAAAATTGTAAACATACGGTAGGTTTTTAGGAAGACTGAAATGTTTTGCAGTGGCCAGCACTCTTGCCTCATAGACTGGTTCCAGCATCCTGTGAACCTGACTGGGACAAAGTGGTGTAGAAGATGGCCGCAAGAATTTATAGTAAACTTTACAAAGCTTGCATCATCCTCTGCAACATCAACAACGGAAGTAGTTGAAGTACATTTATAGGAAAACTAAGTAACTCAAAACACTTAGACATTAGATTATTTTCTAGATTCAATGTAATTTCCTGGATGTTGATTTTCAGTGAAAAATGATGCTGATGAAAACTATAAATACATTTTCCCCCTGAATGGTGTGCATCAAACAGTGCAACATTAAAATCCCCCTGTTTTAAAGACATAAAACAGTTTTCGAAGAAACTCGATTTAGATTGTCCTAACTGTTGGTGATTTTCACTGCCACTCAGCAGGTTAAAAACGAATCATTTACAGACAGTTGAGTGACACTTTGACACAAACACATACATATAAAAAATCAAAATGTCGTGGATATTATGTGGACTTAATGGATTTTAGTGCTATAAAATGCTGTGGTTGTGAAAGCCACTATTACACCAAAGATTAGAGGGAAGGATTCTTTATTCCACTGTTGATGGCATCTTACTGTGAAATATGCTGTGAAATGTGATTCATGGTCGACATAACCAGTCATATTCGCTTTTTCTAACACAGCGCACAAACACCGACACACATCCCACATTTAAAATGGTGTTATCATATGCTTGTTATCCAGACACATAGCTTAGAGTGATGTTGGAGGCAATCGTTTAGTCCTAATGAGCCATATCATCTCTTTGAAATTCAAATACCTTAATGAGTTTCCCCTCCCCCACGTGCAGTTTTTAGTTACTCCTACCATCACTGCTCCCTTCCCCACAATACATGTAATGAATAGCCCATATTTTTTGTACTTTTTTTGAAGTTTGCTTTTTAATGTCATTTATTTATTTTCACTGCATCCATTAGTAGGACTCTGGTGGACAGACAAATATCATTTGAATCTTCCCTTTATTATAATTCAGTAACTGCTTTGGGTTTGGGCAACACATCATTCAGTAAAGACATTTTGGCTTACTGTTTTCACTAACTTTTGTCATGTGTCCACATAGCTATTAAGGAACCACCTTGGGTGACCACAGATAATTAAACCATGGCCATTACTTCTCATATAAACACATAGAATGGCTTATACTCAAAGTAAGAGCTTGGGAGTGAGAATCAAACTGAAGTACGGGATTGTATTCGAGCCAGCAAATAATGGAGAAACTCCAGCATTAAAAAATACTCACTGGACTCTCAGCTAGTAATGGCTGCCAAATGGCAAAGGGTCTATCATTTAATGATTAAAAAGAATTATTATCTTTAGGGGGGGGGGTAGACCCTTTCTGAGGACTAAAAAGTAATTTTGCTTGATGTCTAATCACTGTCAGTAAATCATTAATCATGGCAGCACTACAGCCCACAGAGCTACTATCTAAACGAAATCGATATAGTAACTTTGTTGAATTTAAAGATACCTTATGTCTAAATGATAAAAGCAAATTTAACCAATAAAATTGTCTACACAGACCTCCCTCCATGGTGCGCGCTGTGGTCCAATCCGATGCGACACTTCCTGCAGTATTGATGCTCACAACTCTGAGCTGGTAAGTCGAAAAAGCCTTCAGACCCCCCACAGTGGTACTATTCTCGAGAGGTGATGCCTTGCTTCTGTTGGGTAGCCTTGGCGCTGTAGAAACATTCGGATCCAGCCCTCCCGAGCTGAACACTTTCCTCTCAATATGACTTGAGCGACTCTGTGAATCAATTGGTCCACGCAGAAAAACCTCATATCTTGTGATTATACCTGGGAAAATACAACAATAAATCAGTCTGCAAAGGATTTTGGTTAGAATGAGGACAAAGTAACATGATGTCAAAATGTTCTTATGCATACAATATAAGTAAAAGATTGAAAGATCAAATTTGAGCATATCCTTTTCTTTACAGTTTATTCTTAAACATCCAAGGCTTTATTTGTTTGTCTGATTCATTTATTTATACTTTTCCGGTAAAGTTCATATAGGGAAATGTATAGTACTACTAATCCTTAATCATTTGATGATTCATCAACTATAAACTATCCTTAATAATCCAAAATATCCATGCTAAATATAGACAATAAATCATGGGAAAGAGACTTAACTACTGTTGAGGAACATAGATGAAGTCATGTAAGAAGATGTAAAAAATGCTATATGGGTCTCATTTGTAAGAATACAAATGTAGAATGGAATTTGTTGTCTGCATTTAACCCATCCTTAAGGAACAGAGGGAAGCTACTGTGTGGCACCTGGGGAGCAGTTTGGGGTCAAGGGCCTTGCTCAGGGAAACACAGTGGTAACCTGTCAACTGTGGGACTTCAACGTGTGAACTTCCCATCACAAGCTGGCTTCTCTAACCGCTAGGCTACCATTGCCTGACTGGGTTTAGCAAGTCACTGGAAGGGAAACAAATTAACCGAGAGAGAACATTGAGGGACGCAAACAGAGAGACACCCAGGTTACAGGGCTTTGTATGACACTGAGCCTTAGAGCCATTACAAAGCTCTCTGGATTTACCAATGGCAGTTCTAGCTCAGTGTGTATTTCTGTGTGTGTGTGTGTGTGTGTGTGTGTGTGTGTGTGTGTGTGTGTGTGTGTGTGTGTGTGTGTGTGTGTGTGTGTGTGTTCTTGTGTGTTTGTGGGAGAGAAGGAGGTGATTACTCCTTCAGACAGGGACATTATTAATGACTATATTTGTGGTGATGTGCAGTTGTAATATACTTAAAATGAACAATGTTTTTTTTTTTTCATAATTGTGCTGATGCGCATGCAGTTTATGCTTGTGCATGTGTTTCTTTTATACTCTGCAGTAATGTGAATATTTGGAGTCTTACCATTGGGCTGACTTGGGGGCTCCCATGAAGCGTGCAACGTATAAGGGCCTTTTGCAATGACTCGGGGAAGTGGCTGGTTCTGGGGTGGTGCCGTTGCTGTCAGCAGAGACAGCGGTGGGCTTGATGTGCACCCCCCTGAAGAGCATGCCTGCAGGTCAAAAAGTTGTGTTTTTGCGACAGCTGTCAGTCGGCTAAATAATTTTCAATTAATCACACACTTTCTTCTGCTTAACCATCCCAATTAATCACGTTTTTTTTCCATGCTGGTGTATGATTTCTTTTTTTTTTAATTCAGTAAAATCACCCATATTTTGTCTTCACCAGTTGTGATAATCATCATATATTTGAAATGAACTGGATGTCAGACACACCTACCTCCAGGATAACAATGTAGTGAGAGAAAGGGTTTAGACCGCTCACCACAGCCTCTGTGGATGAGCCTGTATAATGAATTGTGGGCCCTGCTCCACTTGATGACTCCGTGGAAGACAATACAAACCTTAGGGAAAAAAAAAAAATCTTAATGTAAATAGTAATTTTACAAGCAGGTGTTTGATCAGGGTACCGATGGAAGTGCTGGCTCTTGATTTTCTACTTCAAGAATGTACACCAAAAAAAACCCAAAAAACAAACTTCAACAAACTAATTCAAATACATTCGATATAAATGCAAAGTATTAATCTAAACACCAAGCATAAATGAAAATCAAAACAGTTTAATTTCACCTAAACTACATAGTAATTTTCATGTTTGTGAGTAGAACGTCAAGCTCTACAGATCTCTTCCATTGTTATACTATTTTAACTATCTTTTATATTTGTTATCAGAGTTGAGAGCTTTTCCACTTTCCAACATGTCAAATATAGAATTAGGAAAATTGATTTTCAGATAAAATATGATAGTTTCCTTAACCCATCACAAAAAAAAAGACTAATGAAAATCCAATCTCACTACCACTGACCTTCAACTCCATCCACTTGTTATTCTCAAGATCAGTTTGTCTGTTCCGTTTGGTTCTCCTGAGATCCCCTTAGATTCACTTCGCTGGTAATAATCTAGATTAATCTTAATGTGTCGGATTTGAAAACATTCAAATGATTTATACAATCTTGTTTTGACAATATAGTGTTGTTTATTTCAAGTGTCAAGCGTTGTTGTCTTTCACTACTATATAGAAAATGAATGATTAGGTTAGACTATTACAGTGTTTTTTTGGCTGCGTTTCAATAAAGAGTGGTCAAAAGAAAACAAATTAAGACACACTTGCTGGTGTTTATGTACCTTAACCTTCAGTCCACCTCTGAACAGTGTTCAACGTTTTGCTCCTGCCGCCTTACCTCTCCACTGGGCCCGTGTCGTTTCGTGGAGTGCTCCAATTGAAGCTGGCACTGGTTGGGCCAGGTCGTCCCACAAGGTTCAAATGGATTTGGTCTGCTTCAGGTGGTGCACCCAATGTTTGGTATGTGGCCGAGCCACTTATCGTTGCACCAGCTACATTAGCTGTTATGAGCCAGTAGGAGTAGTTTGTAAATGGAAAAAGTTCAATGTCTTCAAATGATTCAGGTCCTGTTAAAGAGAAAGAAAAAGAGTCATTGGTGCCAGACAATGATGAGATGAAAAAGTTAACGCTGTGGAAAATGTGCATGAATACGTACTGAAAGGATATTGGCTTTGAATAGTATGCACCGACTGTCCATCCCTGACGAGTGTATAGTTGAGTTTGTGTGAGTTTGGAGAGTCTGGCGGATGCCAAGAAAGCTTAATAGAGGAGTAACTGAGAGCTACACCTGCAGGCGCTGGCTGCTGGGAGGGAGCTGGATAACACAGTGGCACAAATAACAGTACAAAGTATGAAGAGAAACTCAGTAAAACATATTGACATGAAAAAGCATAGAGAAAAAAAAACAACAACAACTGATCTGATGAACTTATGTAGTACGTAGATGAATTGAGTTGCTTATTTGTTGAGAGGCGTGATGGTGCATGTTTGCATCCCCCATCCCATACAAAACAGACCTTTGCTGCATCCAAAGGGGTTTTCAGGATCAAAATGACTTGCTCCAGGATGGCATGAATCACATTTGTTTCCAGTTACCAGCAGCTTACACACACATGCTCCTGTGTCTGGATGGCATGAACCATTGACACTGCCCACCGGCTCACATGAACAAGGATGGCATCTGAACATCAAGAAAAGGACAGGAAAGAACAAGGCTCATTGTACAATTCACAACTACATTCATTACTAACATGGTTGAGGACAATGCCACGCACAATATTGCTGACTCATGTAAAAAGGTAAACGCCACAGAGTATTAACATAGAATTGTACAATGTCAAGTTTGATCAATTATTAATATTAACATCCACATTTTATCCTTGGCAAATACTAGACAACATACCAAATAATAAAAGCAAGTAATGTTATGTTTTAAATACTTTTTTTGGGGGTCATTTTGAACTGCATTGAAAAAAGCACTTGTCATTAAAGTTGAGACAGGGGTTACACAGGAATAAAATAACTATGTGGTGATAACAAAAACATCTTTTGGAACAGTCACTGTCTCTCAAAACTAAACTTCAGCAGAGGGGATACATTGAAACATTTACCCGGTGAATGATAAATATTGATTCAAACACAATAAATGTGGGAAAAACAGACAGAAATTGTGATCATTTCTGTGGAAAACCGTGCGTCTGAAAGGTGCCGGGTCCTCTCCCTGAGGAAGACCCCCACCGAACCCCACCCACTTCACAGAAGCCTCAGTCCCTCTTTTGGCAGTGTGCGTATGTGTGTCTCGGAGTGTATGTGTCTGGGTCAACAGTGTGGTGTTACCCTCACAGGGGCTGGGCAGTGGGTGATCCTCCGGCCAGTCACCTCACACCTTCTCTCTTTCTCTCACACACGCACACGCACACACACACACACACACACACACACACACACACACAAAAGTTGTGATGTGCAGCAAGCACACACATCAGGTTGTTGGAGGAGCGACACTGTATAAACCATTTGCACGTGTTTCGTTTCCTAATACTGTACTCACATGCTCAGCCTCTCTTACTCACACAGTACTACACCTTCTTCATTGCTGTGTGAAAAGCTGCATCCTCATAACGAGCTGCAAATTTGTCCTGACAACTGATGGTATCACACACACGCACACGCACACTGGCTTGACCTTCACTCCATTTCCAAGGAGAAAGAAAAACACCAACATCACACCCAATTCAATCAAAGGACACTATGTGAGTTTGGGGGAGCGAGAGAGAGAGAGCGAGAGAGAGAGCGAGAGAGCGAGAGAGCGAGAGAGAGAGAGAGAGAGAGAGAGAGAGAGAGAGAGAGAGAGAGAGAGAGAGAGAGAGAGAGAGAGAGAGAGAGAGAGAGAGAGAGAGAGAGAGAGAGAGAGAGAGAGAGAGCGAGAGAGCGAGAGACAGAGAGAGAGAGAGACAGAGAGAATTAAGATATTTATTGATATGGCACAATTGTCGTTATTCAGAGTGCGTGCATAAAGTGAAGTTAAAACGTATATTTTGTTTTCAAGATGTTTAGATTCTTAGAAAAATCATATTGTAAAAAGGAGGTTTCGCATTTTAAAATTGTGTATCTAAGTGACTGTGTATGAGTCAACCTCTCTCCCCTGCAGACAGCACTAACACATCTATGATGACACCAAACCACCACCAGGCACTCACACTTCCATTAGCATGAGTGTAAATTCATTTGTGTAAAGCCTATTGATCGAAAGGGGAAGATAAATCACTTGATGATATTTAGATGAGGAAATCCTGACAGTAGTGTGACTGAGTACAACAGATTACAAGAGTAATAACAGCATACCTTTATTGTACTTTTTTTTTTTTTTTTACACTGATACAAAAACACAACAACAAAAACAGGAAAGCTACAAACAGTGGAATGGATCTTGTACACCAGTTGAGGGCAGTTTGGTAGTGCAAGGTATTTATGCTCTTTGTGTTCTGTGTATCCAAATAGGTACATCCCCATCCCTTCTTTTTAAATCATTTGTTAATTACTTCGGTGTTTCCTTCCCCACTGTCCTCATGAAGTAAACTCTGTATCACTGTTGCTTTTTCTCCCTCCATCGTTCCATTCCTCTCTACTGTGAGGAGATCTCAGTCACAGCCTGAGCTCATCCTTAATGTTTCAACACTGGAGAATACAGCAATTAGGCAAGGTCGGCTCCCAAGCAAAAACACAGTCTTTATCTTTGTATATGCGAGGGGACACTCACTCACATTAACCTCTTTTTTCAACCACAGACCTCGTTGTAACCTTTGTTCTAAACATGTGTGAACAACCACATCGCAGCATCAAAGACATGACCCCACAATTATGTTTCAAGTAAATATTAGTCCACAAAAACATCGAAAGGCGTGTGTGAAGGTCACGTGTGTGCCTGCACACACGCAACAATGTTAGTGGACATCTATCTGCTTCGACACCCTATTGAGAAGAACGCAGTGCGTACCAGTATTCCAGGTGGTGTAAGATGTACAGTTACATTTGCGTATGTGAGCCTCAAGAGTGTGTGTGTGTGTGTGTGTGTGTGTGTGTGTGTGTGTGTGTGTGTGTGTGTGTGTGTGTGTGTGTGTGTGTGTGTGTGTGTGTGTGTGTGTGTGTGTGTGTGTGTGTGTGTGTGTGTGTGTGTGTGTGTGTGTGTGTGTGTGTGTGTGTGACAGCCTGCAGGTAGAGACATGAGCGGTAAAGGTCAAAGCAGCTTTTAACTCATGTAAGTCATAACTCTGCTTCCCAATCTGTAAACTGTCTTTACAGAGACTGCACCTGCTGGTGTTGTGTGTGTGTGTGTGTGTGTGTGTGTGTGTGTGTGTGTGTGTGTGTGTGTGTGTGTGTGTGTGTGTGTGTGTGTGTGTGTGTGTGTGTGTGTGTGTGTGTGTGTGTGTGTGTGTGTGTGTGTGTGTGTGCTTATATTTGTGGCACCTTGAGTAAATGAGCTTGTGTGTATGTTCCAACAGGTGCAACAACAGATACACTTTCTAAGTTGTAAAACATATAGAGTACATATGTGTGTGACGAACATCATACTTACACGCCCAAACCAGGGTTGAATCCAAAGAACATCTCTTGACACTGATCACAGCGTCGCCCTCCCACAGAGGGATGGGCACACACACACTGTCCAGTCTGACTTTCACAGCCACGCTGCAATGCTCCCATTGGATGGCAGTCACACTCCAAACACATACTCTGATGTGGAGAGAGGTAAAAGCCTGCACAGAGAGTTACATAGATAATATATTATAATATAATATGATGAACAAAGAGCAGGGCTTATATAAATATACCACTAAAGATCGTTGATTATTTCTGAAAGCACTTATATAAAGGCTGAAATTACTGATTGCATTTAAAGTCATCAATGAAGATTGTCCTGTTTTCATCTTTCTTACTTCGTATACAAAAGGTCAACATAAAAAATGGAAAAAAGCTCATGTAATGCCACAAAATAAGACTGCATACGCAATCATGTCTGGTGTACATGCTTAACAATATGCTGTGTATCTTTGGTTTACAATATTGTTCTGGTGCAGCATCACAAGAGTAAGTGACCGATTTTTGATCTTTTTACATTCCAGCAACAACTAACAGTTGTTAGCCATTTAGTTGTAATAAACATTCACAAATTGTCAATAAACGTTGGATTAAACACTCCAGGTTCCAAGATACAAATCAATTTGGTGTAATTTTTTTGTCCATTCTTGGCAGCTCATTAACAAATTATATATATTTTTGCTCTACCTGGACAGAAAATACTCAGAAGCTGCACATATTTTCATGATGTTGCAGTTTAAGAAATGACAATGGCCAATTGGTTGAAACAAGTAATAAAATATGAGAATAATCAATAAGATTATTGTAAGATATAAACATAAGCAGTTTCTGTGAAGATATAAACATAACATCTATATATATTTTACTTACTAATATTTATAAAACTTAGATTTGTTTGACTTCTGACGTATTTAAAACAAGATAACTAATAAGTTGTGTCTCTCGTTAACTTCTTGTCATATTTTCACATTTTCATCCATTCAGAAATGGGCCTGTGACTGATTGACATCAAACTAATTTTCGATTAATGCCAACGTAGGTTAAAATCTGGTGCCCAGGTTGTGATGTTGTCACCTTGGTGACATTCTTACTGAGGAAACAGAAAGAAGAAAGAATACAAAGGTCAAGGCACAAGCTCCATAAAGTGCTGACAAATGTCTTTGTCCCCACGGATCAGAAGAACCCTGGTCATCTCTGTGTCTTACACGCTGTGTGTCTACCTGCACTCGTTTCGCTGAATTTTCAACACACATTGTCTGTGTTTCGCATTATAATACATTATTATAATACATTATTATAATACAAGAAGTACTGCTTACTTTTGATAGTCAGACTTTTTGGCAGTGGGGTATCTACTGTTTACTCCTGTCCAATAAATCCCTCACGTTTCCTAACTTACCGAGTCGGCAGGTACTGCAGTCCTTTCCGGAGCGTGTTGGGAGACAAACACACTGCCCGGTGGTGCTGTCACAGACTGACCCCTCTACTGTTCCACTGGGGTCGCAGACACATGGCACACAGCCGTGAGTCAAACCCTCTGACACAACACAAAACAACATCGGGTCAGTTCAACAAAGCGTGGCAAAGTACAATTGTTTCAAGTACTTCAGTTTGCGTTTTTCGGTTGTGAATAATGTAATACTGAACAGAGCCGTGGAGAAGTAAGTGCTGCTGGGGATAATCTTGGCTTCAGTTCTGTTTTCTCTTACTCTGGAGGCTTGAACTGCTGTTATGGTAGTTGTGAGCACAGTTGGTACACTGTGCTCCTTCCACCCCCTCCTTGCATGGGCATTGTCCGGTCCACATATCGCACACGCCATCTGGCACCGTTCCACTGATGTCACAGACACAAGGCAGGCAGCCCAGGGAGTTTCGATGCTCCAGGGTGTGATAACCATGGCGGCAGGCGTCACAGCGAAGGCCCTCCACATGTTCCTAAAAAGAGACATGGGAGGAGCGTAAGAGGAAGGCAAAAAGGAGGCACTGTCAATAAGACACTGAGAATAACTTGAACTATTTGGATCGAAATAGTCTTGAGGTGTCCCAAGTTGCTCTTTGATAAGATGTTTTTTTTCATTCCAAATTGACCTGAGCTTTTGAGTTGCCAATTTTAAAGTGTCTTTCTTAAAAAAAATAGAGACAAGGTGATAATGCAGAAGTACCCCAAAAGAGTAATAATACATGCCTTGCACACACACTGTCCTGTGAAAGGATGACAGTGTGTCCCCGGGATGGCGCCTTCATGTGAGCAGTTGCACGGTGCGCAGCTTCCCTCCAGTCTCAAACCGTACAAGCCGCTGCCACAGGAGTCACATCGCTGCCCACCCACCCCAGGCTTACACTCACACTGCCCCCCCTCAGGCTCACAGAACGGGCTAACGGAGCCCAGGGGGTCACAGTCACATGGGATACAGCCGTCTTCGTGAGAAAGGTTCCAAAAACCAAACTCACAGCGGTCGCACGAAAGACCTGGACAGAGAGAGAGAGAGAGAGAGGGAAGAGAAGAGAAGAGAAGAGAAATGAAGTAGTATTTAGAGAAGTGTTAAAGAGAACCAGGCAGGCAGACAGAAAAATGAATTGATGTGGCCGTGTGTGTGTGTGTGTGTGTGTGTGTGTGTGTGTGTGTGTGTGTGTGTGTGTGTGTGTGTGTGTGTGTGTGTGTGTGTGTGTGTGTGTGTGTGTGTGTGTGTGTGTGTGTGTGTGTGTGTGTGTGTGTGTGTGTGAGAAAGAGAAATGGGTGAGTGTATAAAACTGCCATCATTAGGGCCAGTCCCTCTACATATGATGGATCACTCACCTAAGGCCAAACACTTAATTTCACAGAGGAAAAAAAAATAAATTAAGCAAAAAAAAAGAAAAGAATGGAAAGAAAGAAAAAGAGTAGATGGTGGAAAAATATTAGAAAAACTAACAAAACATTTTATATGAAAACAAAGAAGAAACAAACAAGAGAAAAATCCTGCATCTTTAAAAGACTGACTTTTGGAAGTTTGGATATATATTGAATACACACAGATTTTTCATTGTAACACATTTGTTTTTTTAAACACATGAGAGAGCAGAAATAGCATTTCTTAGAGATGAGTCAAGCGTGCACATTCAAAGCCTGGTATGAGTAGGACACTAAAGATCCGGGATGTATAATGTCAAAATATTGACATAAAGTTTCAAATGTAAATCAGACCAATTTACTGTTGACTTTATCAATCTGTTTCATGTTAATTTATCGGGATCTCAATTCAACATGATGGCATATTATTCCTGAAGCAAGACTCATTTTTCAAATACTTGGAAAATCAGGCTGGGTTGCTGAAACCTTCAGTGTTTCCCGCTCACTATTATATCCAATTATAAACAACAACACCATACTGAGGAAGGCTTGATAGATGCAACAGTAATACTGGGCGATTGGGCTAGTTAAACTATGATATGCAGTGTGTGCAGGCAAGGCTTATTTGAATATGCCATACGTATTCCATGACAGGCAATCTGTCCCTAAATGGTTGCCTGGGGGCAATGCAGTCGCCACAGCCGTTTATGAGAGACTGTGCACTCATATGTGGGTGGGTGTTAATGTGTGCGTGCACGCAAACACACACATCAATAAGAGCCTACCTGCACACCTATGTTATTGCACATGATCATGTGTGTGCCTCTCTGTGTGTGGCAGACACTTGGCATTTCCCCAGGCCTGCCCACTTTAATGACTTTATAGGTAAGAATGAATTTCTCTATAGCTCATATTTCATAGGAGTGCCGTGAAAATAAGTGTCTCTTTCTGTGTGTTTGGAGATGTGAATGCACATTTGACTGTATTAGTGGTAAATGTGCAGGCTGGCAGACTTGCATTCACCTGCCTTCGACGCATGATCCTCAGTGATTTTTCCTGAAAAAACTGTTTAATTTAAAAAGTCTGAACTTATTATGAAATGATTTCTTTGCAAGCAAGCTTGTTTTTTTTACCCTTACAATGAACTTGGTTAAGTTGGCATTAGCAAATTCAACTTATTGCAACAATTGTTGTGGTGTTCAACAGTCCATAAAAGACAAGAACAGAAAGATATATATGTACCAATGAAAGAAAAGTAAAAACAATACAGAATATACTATGCAAGGATATTGAATTAGAGCAGAAAGGATGTATTTTTGTGAATTGTCCGTGTGTGTGTGTGTGTGTGTGTCCAAGACATGGCTGGCCCTTTTATCAGTAGCCAGCTGGTTAACAGGCTCATGCATCACCATTTCAAACACTATTATGTACACACTGCACTCTGGCACCTTGTTATGAGTGTGTATGCGTTTTTGCATGTGGCTATATGTGTCTGCGTGCACACATTTCAATTCCGTCCTTCTGAAGCATGCTGCCATTGCTCCACTCAAAGTATCAGCTTGGCGGTAATAAATTGCCATAATCAAATCTCATTTCTGAAATATACCTGTGGGAGCAACCAAACAAACAAGGACAGAAAAAAATAAAAATGAGTCTTGTAAGATGGAGTGTGAAAAATACAAGGGGCTGCAGCAGTTTGTTTTAATCAACTTGGCAATGAATTAGAGAATTAAATACCAGTTTAGCCGTTGATGGCATGAGCGTGCACACACACACACACACACACACACACACACACACACACACACACACACACACACACACACACACACACACACACACACACACACACACACACACACACACACACACACACACACACACACACACAGAAGTATGCGCACAACACATTTACATATACACATTCAATGAAAAAACTTAATACATCCAATACACATCGTGAAAAAAGACAAAGGTAAATGAAAACACAGCGACATCCAGTCTGTCTCTCACACACACACACACACACACACACACACACACACACACACACACACACACACACACACACACACACACACACACACACACACACACACACACACACACACACACACACACACATCTATAACCCAAAGTGTTGCGGCAGCCAAAATAAACAGGCTTTTCTGCTGGCAGTGCTTCCAGCCGTTGTGCTTCTCTTTGTGATAAATGGTTTCACTCTCTCCCCTGTGTGTCTTTGAAGACCAGGCTCGTATGAAATGCAAAACCAGCCAACGCTCCTCAACTCAACGCATCATGGTTATTGCTAAGCCTTGCTATCAAGGGTCCATGTAGTGCGTGCAAGTGCAGTGTGCATGCGTGTGTGCTTATGTGCATATGGCCGTTTTTCCTTGTCCACACAGCGTATAGGCCTTTGTTTTGTGTGTACCGCAATTAGCCCCAATATGTATTAATTAAGTTGTGTTTACAATCAACAACAACCGAAAGAACTGAAGAACAAGAACGGTGACAGGCACTTATGTCATAAAGACTATTGGTCTCAACCTTTTTATTTAGTTGTCCAAGTCCTCAACACAACCTCACCACACAGAAATTATCTTTTTCAAAATCGTTGTTTTGGTTTGGTTTGTTTTCTTCTTTGTTTAGAACAAGTGCTGACGTTGTTAGGATGCTAACGGACTAAGCTTTGTGCGTCATCTTGTCCCTTCTTGAACAAATAATGTATTCAAGTAATTTTTTGCGAACAATTGATTTCTATTTATTACATTTTTTTTGGGAAAACCTGATAAAATGTGGATTATGGAAGTGCACACTTGATGTTTGTTTACCTGTAACATGAGGTTTACAGTGGCACTGTCCTGTGTGACGGTCACAGCTGGGCACGGATGAATTGCTGATTGTGCCCACCTCACTGCAGTTACACGATACACACCCAGCTGGATTTGAGGCTTGGAGGCCAAACCAACCAGGCAAACAGTCGGCACATTGGCGGCCTGTTACTGCAGCCTTACACTGACACTGACCTCCTATCTGAAAAACAGAAAGAGGAAGATAAAAGTGTAAAATAAATTGTTGAACATTTGATTTGTACAAACATGTGAAACACGACATTTTTAGTTAGAATGTTTCGACCAGCACCACACTATTGGCTGTATTGCAAGTTTTGATGTATACCTGAGCACACGCCATGCTGCCATTGACTGTTCCAGCAGTATCACAGTTACAGGGTTGACAAACATCAACTGAAGATGGATCGGAGTCCTTCAGCCTGAAAAATCCACTTATACACAGCTCACAGTTGTTACCTGATAGTAAGAGATTGAGAGATGTACAGTAAAAAAAGTTTAAAAGCAATGGTGAAAGAAGACATTAATGGGGAAAAGTTTGTTTTGCGCTTTTACTGCATGTCCAGTTCGTTGTTGCGCTATAAAAGTGTATGTCTGAGGCACAATATGTCACTATGAAGCACCATGTCTAAATTTAGCAGAGTCTCTATACCATTTTATGCATATGAGCAAAAGCTGTGACAGCCGTTTGAAGTCCATACAATGTAGTTTAAATAAACGTGCAGAGTTGGTGAATGCCATGAGGCCAAATCTCTGTCCTTTTTGTATGGAGTTTACATGTTCTTTCCATGCTTGTGTGTGTTTTCTCAGGGAACTCAGGTTTCCTCCCACAGTCCAAAGACATGCATATGAGAATGATTGATTACATTAAATTGCCCAGACATGTGAATGAATGTGTTCACTCTGATAGACCGGTGGGCTGTCCGAAGGGCTCTACTCTACTTCCGCCTGTGGTTAGCTGGGACTGGCTGCAGTACCCCAAGATAAGATACAGATGTATAGTGGGTGGATGGTTAGATATTATCATCTGTCGATGGTGGAATGTTAAAATATAATTGCTGTATGTATGAAAAAAAACAAGCAACATGTTTATGCCCTCAGACTGAAACCCCTGCATGGGCTCAGGAACACTTTCAGAAATCACCACCAATGGGTATGAAATTGTACCTGTGGTGTTGTGCATGCAGTTGTCACAGACCCCTCCTCCTCCTTGATAGTGCTCCTCTGGTAGTTCATCAGTTAAACCATCATAATGGCAAGAGAGGGCGTGGCTGTGACACTGGCAGGGTCGACAGTTCATGGCTTGGAGTTGATTACCAGACTTGAATGGCTTGTCATTGTAAAGAGGCTCACAATGCTGGCACTGTAAATACATAAAAATTACAATAATTTTAGTCTATTGGCAATGAACTCACTTTGCAGTAGTAATCTAATTTTACCATAATGTAACAAGATTTTGGAAACGTTTGACCAAACGATGATAAGTCACCAAAATATGCCACCAACCTGGCCTGAATATAAGCCAATTTGACAAATTAATAGTGAAAAACATTTAAATTCACTTTGATAATGCACATTTGTATAGAGAACATTGATGGGGTTAAAGTAAGAACATATTTTGACAAGAGACTAGTATTAACGAGGCATAAAAACATAATGTTCACTGAAAATAACTGTGGCACAATTGTCCCGTGACAAGCGAAATACTTGCTTTCATAAAACAAAGACCAAAACAGTGAAAAACTGAAAGAGGAGAAAAAAAGGAGGGGGTGAAAATGATAAAAATCAGTGGGTCTTGTAAATATAAATAGAAAAAGAGAGAAGTAACTTAATAGAAAAAATGGAGGTATTCTCTTCTTTCATATAGTGTACACACACACACACACACACACACACACACACACACACACACACACACACACACACACACACACACACACACACACACACACACACACACACACACACACACACACACACACACAGCATAGAGAAATCAGACCACTAATGAGGAGTGACTTGCAACAGCCAGCACTTTCACACAGTCCCACTTTCATGTCAAAATAAACATACCAAGGTGTGTGTAGGGGTGGAACATGGCGGGGGGATGATATAAAAAATGCAAAATGCATTTTTTTTTTGTAGCAGAAAGCAGCAGAGGAGACGAGCGGCAAGTACAAGCCCTTTGATTTTGTTCAGCAGTCAGTACAAATTATGGTGGACAAGGGGGGCATCAAATGGCAGGATTAAAAATGTATTAAAAAACACAGGAGTTCCTCCCATGTGTGACACATGCAGACCTGCACTGGGCCCATTATGTATGACACACAGGGGAGGGTGGGGAGGCCGGGGGAAGAGAGGGGGAGGGGGATGGACCAGATGGAAATGAGAGAAAGAGGCTACTATTTTATATATGATAATGATAGAGAGTGGGGGAAAATGCTAAAAAGGTGATGAAAACAGAAAAGGGAATGCCATTTTTGATTAGAATATATCTATAAAAAAAACAAAAAAAACAACAACAACCACAGTATGGGAAGATAAAATGTGGAGAAGGAAAATGTCATGTGTGCCCCCATAATGCAACACATAAAAGAAAAAGAAAAAACATACTGTGCCAGGTAGAAGTTCTTTTTTTCTAACTGAAATGCTTTTTTTTATATTAACATCATAAAAGTTTAACTGTAGACCAAAGATAAAAATAATAATATGTTATAAGATGAGACAAAAATGACATGTCATTCATCTCAGCTTTTTGTTCATCACGACTCTCTTGGTGCATTTAATCCATCAATCGTAAGTTAACTTGTAACCGGGGGCAGGATCACCTCACTCATCTTCACAGGTCTATTTCCAATAAATCTGATTTGTTTACCAAGGCATGATTTTTGGCGAGCTGCATGACAAAAGCAGCTCATGAAGCAGCAGCAGTCCTTTCTCTCTGTGGCAGAGAGGTGATTAAGCCCCTGATAGGAATCAGGTGTGCTGCATCACCTCTCTGCTCATAAAAAGAGGAACCGCCCAGACACGGGGTGACAGGCGGAAGACACCGGCTGGGAAGCTGTGGGAGTTTTGGCTTTACTTTAATAAAGAAATGATCATGGAAACTCCTGAGTCTGCGTCTCTGTGGGTGAACCCGGAGGTGGCATGCACGACAAAGACACTGGCTCCCCGTCGGACCCCCAGAGCGTGGAGGAGCCCCCCGGCAGCAGCGGCCCTAGAAAGGATGGTGGAGAAGGCGTGCGCTCAGCTGCAGGACTTCACCCGGCTGCAGCAGGAGCAGGCTGTTCACCATCAGCAGCTGATCGAGGCTCTCCTGCTGCAGAAGGCCAAGCAAGCCGACCTCTTCGGTGCGCTGCTGTCCCGGTGGGGGAAAAGTGCCGGAGGTTGGTGCTGAGCCAGCATCACCATTCCGCTCCCCGGAGGAGGTGCCCTGTAAGGAGCACGGTGCGGCCGATCCCGGCTCTGCAGAGGAGGACGTCGAATACGGAGCCCTGGAGCTGCACGCGGCGTCGACGACCGAAATGGCGGCGGCGGCGGCATGTCGGAAGACCTTCTTCGGGTGGAGGAGAGCCGGACAGGTCCAGCTGCGGTCCCAGTTCCGCGGAGGAAGGCAGGACCTCGGCGGGGCAGCATGGACGCGGTTCCCTCTCGCAGAAGCGAGAGCAAACTGGTTAGGCCGTGGGCCTAGATTTGGCGATTGGGTTGCCTCCTTTTATGGGCAGAGAGGTGATGCAGCACACCTGATTCCTATCAGGGGCTTAATCACCTCTCTGCCACACACGCAACAGTGTATCCAGAAGATGCGTAATTCCACAGGAATAGTGAGATGTTTGCCTGCTCGTCTTGTCTGTCGCGCCGTTTGGCCTATCCGTTGTCATACCTACAGTAACTTCCTCTCTCCCTCTGTGTTTGTCCATGCTTCTTTTCCCCTTATTCTGCCCATCTGTCTTTCCTTGTCCGTCTCCTCTTCTCTGCCCCAAACCATTTCACATATCAAAGGTACTTTTCTGTCTGCGCTTCGAAAAAGAAAGCTTTCACTACTTTTCGCTGCTCATCTCATCCGCTGAAGATGAGTCCAAGAGCAACCTACGGCTTGTAAGATACTCACTCCCCCATCTTTCTATTTTCATTCCTCATCCATCTCCTCTACCTTGGTGTCTCCTCTGCTTTTCCACACTTCCCTCTTCTTTTTCTGCCTATTTTCTGAAGCGCAAATCACTCTGTATATCTCTCCTTGCTTCTCACTTCTCCCCTTTCCTCTCTTGCCTCCCCAGTCTCCAACTGTGTGTTCTCATAGCCACGCTGAGTATGTGAGCTGGAAATATTACCATACCAAATGAAAGGGAGAGGAGTTTTTTTTCTTTCTTCTCTTTTCTTTTCATTCCAACATTGCGTTACCTTCCCTCTCTCCCAGCCTGCTAATTAGTCGAGGGACTGGTGTTTGGGAGTTAAAAGAAGAGCGCACACGTTCATTCTCTTCCTCATACAAAAGGTTTTGATGGTGCTCCATCATCTGCACACAGTATCAGCAGTAAAAAGGGAAGAGCACGCAAAGAAGATTGAGTTTATGTGGCTTTTATTCTGTTACTTTCATCTTCTTCACATGGTCAGTCCACTGTAATATTTTCATCACTAAAAAACAACTGAGAATCAAGTTCCTCTGTATGTTCTTCTGATGGCAGGGCATCGCTTTGCAAGTTACAAGTACAGAACTTTATCAATGGCCTGAATTTTACTATTCCAGCAATTACTTTCCTTTTTAAAAATGTGATCCTTCTATCATAGCAGTGGCACAACAGTTGCATGGCACGAAAAAGACCACAGACTTCAGTTGAAAAACACACAAATAAAGTCAAACTCATGGTAATGTGTGTTTAACTGTCTCTCTCTTCAGTTTGAAAGATATCAGTGAAGGCAGTAAGTGAGAGGAAACGATAACATCTTATTTTCACTATGAATGTTTCGACAAAACCTGCTGAGTGAGGAGACTACTCTAATGGATATGTGGACATTCAGATGGTCTGTCATTTTTTGTGTGTGTGTGTAAATCTGCTGGGACAACTCATCCTATCCTAAATGCCATGACCAATTTCACGCTCTCACTGGAAAGGTCGTGGCTCTGGCTTGCTCATATGTGTGTGAGGAAAGCATGTTTGTGTGTGTGTGTGTGTACACAGCCATGCTGTGTGCACCTAAAGTTAACATGGTTAAATCCAGGCCGGTGAAAATCTGCTGCTGAGGCAGACTTGAGCAGGAGAGATTCTGGACAAAGCCACTTAATGTCAGTAGCCATCAATATCCATCACACACACAGATTTAAACACGAAAAATCAGGAAAAACATTCCGTGTATGAATAGATGATATATATGAAGTAACACAAAACACACCATTCACATATTGTCCACGCACGTATAAAAAAAAAAAAACAGTCAAAAAAGGATGTATTTATTGACACACACACACACACACACACACACACACACACACACACACACACACACACACACACACACACACACACACACACACACACACACACACACACACACACACACACACACACACACACACACACACACACAAGTCCTCAGTAAAGCCTGATGCAACAACCTTTCATGCCTTGGGGTGTAGACACCAGAGAAAGACTTGACACAAATGCAGTGTGTTGTGTGCTCATCTTATTCAAGATGACACATTTGTACTGAGGGGAGGATTGGATAACATTAAATCCCAAAATATAATTAAACATAGGAAGAAAAAGCACATACAACTAAAAATAGTGTGCAAGATATAGGGCACAGTATATGATATAGCTTTCATACATGACGGACTACATCACGTGTGAACAAATGTAGAAAGACAGAGTGACAGAAGGAGAGATCAAGTGTGGTGCAGAGTGCACATAAGGAAGAATGAAAAGACAGAGTGAGAGAGTGTGTGCCTGTGTCCATTTTGCTGCACGTGTGTTTAAGTGTGTGGGTGAGAGAGAGGGGAGAGTTTAAGTGTGCGTCTTCTAAGGCCCCTGTTGATCATCTTGACACATGTCTGAGCATTTCTGTCACTTTAATGTCACTGTGGAAATTCTGCAGATTAGTACAACATCCGTCATGGTGCAAGGCCGATCCAAGTCAACAGAACGCATGCAATATTAAACGCTAATATTCCCCACAGCCTTTTATGCTCCAATATTACAAAGACAGAAGAAAGGTCCTGAATATTCACTCACAGAAATGACATGGACAGGTCTGTCAAAAAAGTGCACAAAGGTGCACACTCATTCGCGTGATCACACATCACACAAAAAGGACTGTTTGTAGAGGCATGCATGTGTTAGACACTAATGTAATTCACAGAAGCACAGCTCCTGTAGGGATTAATTTACATTAAATATATTTATATTGCCGATTTCCACTGCATGTCTCTCACACAAAAGAACTAATGTATGTATGACAGAGAGGGAAAGAAGCAGCTTGGGAGGATAGACAGACCTGAGACAGTAAGAAAAATGGAAGAGACGGAGAATGAAACATGAGAAACGGAGTCAAACACAAATGAATTAAATACTTAGGAAGTGAGGCAATAAAGGGTGAGTGGGGGAATGAAAACGGCTGAGTGAAATGAAGCGAAAGACAAACAGAGAAAGAAAGGCAACTGATTAGAGATGCATGCTGAGGGAATGTCATTGTTCTAGTCGATTTGAGACATTATTTAAACTGAGACCCGGGAGAGAAAGACAGAGTATGAGAGCGAGAGAAAGAGAGCGCAACTTCGACAATGAGAGGAAGACCGAGGTAGAACAGGGACCTCGTGAGATGGAAGACAAGTGGTGTATAAAAACCAAAAGGAAATAAAGGACTATGGAGAGTTTTCTGCACTGGTCTGGATGAGAGCATCGGGCTGGCATTTTAGTTGGGTTTCCCTTTGTGCATTTAGAAATGCAACTTTTGAATGCAAGACTTTGAGCATTGGATGAGGAAGCGACACACGCACGCGCGAACGAGTATGAATGATACATAAGTAGTGAATAATGCAGGCTGCTCCGTGCTACAGTGAGGTGAAGCAGTCATAGTGAACATTTGACTACTGACCAAACGCTGGCTTTTAATGGTTTGATGGCTTCTGGTACTAAGCAAGTACAAGCAACAAGCGACTGGTGAAAATGTGGTGATTTTTAGTGAGTCGGTGCAGTACAAGAGGGTGAACTGATCTGGTTTATCGGCAAAATAACAAAAACTAGCAGAAAAAAAATGTATACGTAAATTACTATTGACTATTATCCTTACAAAATCAAAAAACAAAAAAAGAAACACAATTCCCAAGTAAGCGGGCAGTTACTCACTTCTATCATACTGTAAGTGCTTGCTGATACGGATTCTCATACGATTCAGCACAGTTTTATCCAAACTTTTCGTGGACAGTATCGCATGTCAAATGATAACATTTTATGACATATCCTTGTAAGAAGAAACCTTTTCAAATGAAATCTCCACAGTGAAATCTCTCAAGTTGCTGATGAAGCAGGGTTATTTTCAGGATGCGTGTCAGGATATGTGTCGGGAGACGTATTTTGTTGACTCGTCTATTTCATCTACAGCCTTACTCACTGTCCTGCATATCATCCAGTTCTATTATGAGATCTGAGAATCTCCCCGCTGTCAGATGACCTATTAATCATAATCAATCTAGTACGGATTGACTGAATTTACAGAAGCCTTGAGAAAGACAAGACTCGTACTAGATTAGAGAAAAAAAGTCTTGTACAAGTACGAAATAATTTCACATATACACCTAAAGGAAATGGTTGGTGTGTGTGTGTGTGTGTGTGTGTGTGTGTGTGTGTGTGTGTGTGTGTGTGTGTCTGTGCGTGTGTGTGCGTGCACAATTCATTAAACAGGTCTTCTTGTCATTAAGAAGGAAAGTCCTTAATTAAGACCATGAGGCACTTTTTACCCTGGGGGTTTCCTCTGTGCTGACGATGCATAAGTGCGTGTGTGCGCACATCTGAATTTGTCGTCTTAAACATAATATGGGTTTTAAAAATGTATGGATAACAGGCACAACAAAACAAAGACCTGTGTAAAACTAAACCAATCTCAGGCGACATTTACACAACAATGTTTCACGTGACAACACCTTATCCGCAGTGATGTGCAATCCCGGTAGGCATGGGAGGCAGTGCCTACCCAAGGCTAAATTAAAATGAATGAAATATTCATTTTGATTATTTGTTTTAATTATAATACAATTTCAATTTATACTTCAATTTCTGGTAGCTTACAGTACCTATTGGTTTGAAAGTGGCATTTTGTGCTTTTCAGAGCCCAACTGACTCAACACCGCTATTTCCTGGCTATTTCCCCACCATTAGGCTTGTTAGGCAAGGCAAGGCAAAGCAAGGCAAAGCAAGGCAAAGCAAGGCAAAGCAAGGCACATTTGTTTATAGAGCACCATTCAAACACGAGGCAATTTAGAGTGCTTTACAAAGAAATTAAAGAAATTAAAGAAATACAGACTAAAACAAATACATTAAAGCTTTAGAAGAAATGAAAGAAATGCATTAAAACAGATAATGAAGTATAATAAATAATGCAAGCGAGTTATTAAGATTAGTTTAATAATGTAAGTAAAATTATTTTTTTTAAATTCAAATAAGAATGTTTTATATCCTGATTATAAATAAGTGAGTGTCAGCAGTCTTCAGGTATTCAGGAAGTTCGTTCCACAGATGAGGAACACAGAAACTAAAAGCTGCTTCGCCTCGTTTGTTTCTGACTCGAGGAACACCGAGTTAACCTCTTCCTGAGGACCTCAATGGTCTGGAGGTTTTATATTCTACAAGTCAATCTGAGATGTATTTAGGCCTGAGACCATTCAAAGCTTTATAGACCAGAAGTAAGATTTTGAAGTCAATCCTTTGGCACGCAGGCAGCCGGTGGAGCACGGGTGTAATGTGCTGTTTGTGCTGATGAGGACTACGGCTGCAGCATTCTGGATGAGCTGCAGTTGTCTGACAGATTTTTTTACTGAGGCCTGTAATCACACTTTACAATAAACCAACCTACTGAAAATAAATGTATGAACAAGTTTCTCAGAATATTGTTGGTCAGAAATCTTTTGATTCTTGCAATATTTTTCAGATGGTTGTAAGCTGAATTTGTCATTGTCTTAATGTGGCTGTTTCAGGTCTGAGTCCAGAACTACACCCAGATTTCTGGCCTGATTTGACGTCCTGAGTGACATGGAGTCAAGATGAGCACTGACCTTTAACGGAGCCAAAAACATTGACCTCGGTTTTGTCTGGGTTGAGTTGCAAAAGGTTCTGGCACATCCCCTCATTAATTTCATGTATGCATTTACTCAGCCGATATTCACTGACACTGATATATAGAGCTGTGTGTCGTCTACGTAATTATGTTGTCATGTTCCATGATCTGAGCCGGTGGCAGCATGTAGATGTTAAATAAAAGGGGCCCAAGGATGGAGCCTTGTGGAAACCCACAAGTGATTTGAATTTGCTCAGATTCATAATTAGCTCTTGACACAGAATAGTCACAACCTTGCAAATACGATGTAAACCAAATTAGCGCAGTGCCAGAAATTCCCAACCATTTTCCCAGTCGGTCCAGCAGTATGGTAATTGTTTTGTGCCATAAAAGCATTAAGTTGTGTAAAAACTATCTTTTCAATAATCTTACTTAAGAAAGGCAGGTTTGATATGGGACTACTAATTACTGAAACATCCAGATTACTCTGTTTTAAAAGAGGCTTGATAATGACTGCTGATAATGAAAGCTTCGCGGATGCAGTGGATCCGCACACCAGCGTAAACGGACCGCCCAAAAGTGAAGAAAGTTTCGCGGATACACTCGTACTCGTTGTCATGTAAACGGGCCAAACAAACTTGAGCCCAAACCCATTAAACTTGTCTACATCAGCCCCGTGTGCTTAGAAATACTGTCAACAGGTATGGATTTGTAAGCAAGTGCTTGTTACTCACATTGTTTCCTTTTGTGTGGCTCTCAGGCAGACACAGGCAGCGATACGGTGTCACGCTGGTGTCACAGTGTTCTGCGTGGCCGTGACACTCACATCTGACCGGGTGATAAAGACAACAGAGAGAACAAGAGTGAATAAAAGTACAGCCAGAGTACTTGACTCTTGTGTAACCTTTTTTTTTCTCTTTTTTTAAACTTTTTATTGAAAAGACTCAAGGCTACCAAAAGTAAAGCAAACAATATGACAGAAGTTCTCCCTCTGTCAGGTTTCTGTCAGACCTTCCTCATCCATCACCCACAGAACAGTAGCAGTACTGCCAGTGGAAAGTTCCCATTCAACATTTATAAATGCCAAGCCGTGAATTATCAGAGCAACGTAGCATGTACCAGACAGCCCTCTCTCCTTCTCTCCTGCTCTCTCAGACACACACACACATACACACACGAATACGCATACGCACGCACACCTCCATAGTTATTTAATTATTCATTCAGATATTCAGTTGCTTTCTATCATCCATTCTTTCCTCTGTATCCTTTCAGCCCATGTTCACTTTCATAAATTTTTTTGTTAAAAGCTGCTGTGTTTTAATTTAATATGAGGCACAGAAACCGCGAAATTTAGTAACAGTTCTGATAAAATAGGAGTTTCCGTGTAATGTAATTTGTCGCAGCCTGCATGTCTTGGCCTCAATGATCTTGAGATTAGAAAGAGCAGCATTTTATCCAGCTAAAAAAAAAGATGTACTATGTTAACATTAGATTTAACTTGGGGAACATTTTGAAATACTTTTAGGCCATCATAGTTCTGTCTGTGTACAGATATTTTATGTGGCCTAACTGCTTAGTTAATAAGTGTACAAATACTTCTAATCTCAATAAGACTTTAGATCAAGTAAGCATGATCAAAAAGCCACTCAGCATGTCTAACAAAACCTAGTCCAGATATTGTCATGTGCTTCTTTTAAAATCCCCAAATAATCTGTGTAAACTCTTCTTTGGATGTCTTATTGTCAAAGAAAGGTTGATCAGATATGGGGTTTTTTCCAACAAAAGAAAATGGAAAAATATCGTATTATACATCCACTGAAATTAAAAACAATCGTTAACCAGACTGCTTTCCAACACAACACCTACTTACTATAGCTATTTACAAGAGCGAGAGAGCGAGAGAGCGAGAGAGAGAGAGAGAGGGAGAGGGAGAGGGAGAGATGAAGGCATACTAAAAGAGAAGGGCGACGGGAAAGGAGGAAGAAGGCACAGATGAGATTTCAGCAGCTCTAAATCTCTGTTTCTCCTACTTCACTGTAACAAGCTACTAATTAAAACAGCTTAGAGGGAGGGGGAGGGAGAACGAGAGTTAGAGATGATTGCCTCCTGCATAATCCTATAATTACCAGAGTCATAAAAAACAGTCACTCTGTCAGTCTAATGAAGAGATGTGTTCACAATTATTCCCAGAAAGCTTGGCTGAAACTCAACAGTCTGTGTCAAAATATTTTTTTCTCAGACTGCGCTCACTTAGTTTTTACAAATCGACTCAGAAAAGGCCGTCGAATGTTTCTTTCCACCAACTGCGCCACTCGTATCAAGTCTGGGGAAATGATAGGGGGCGAGTGTTAACAAAGGAAATTATGAGTATGGTGCTCATTGTGGTTCTTCAACAGTAATTTGTGAATTTGTTAACCAAGAAAGATATCAGCACGCTGAAATTCAGTGTGATGTGAGATTAACATAAACCACATACAAGAGATAACATTTAAGATTGTGCGTTTGTTCTCTGACACGTTTCTACTGCTTTTTAATTATTTTCACATTTGCCCAAATTCCATCTCCACATATAATGATCACATAATAAAAATGTAATTTCTCACCGGCCACTGATGGTGATCTCACTGATGGTGAAATATCTGTGTCGCTGGTTCACCCCGACTGCTCTGGTGTGGTACTGCCCACGTATATGCACCCTGACCTGGGCAGCTTGTACCATCTCCTGCAGAGCGCGAGTGTTGTAGAAATCATTATAACCTGGCCTCAGGTTTGGCTGCGTTGTCAGCAGGCTGAATGTTAGGTTTCCTCCTGAGAAAGGCACGTCACTGGCAAACAGGAAACAAACAAACAAACATAAAACGATGTCTCTTCACATTCCATCCTGGGGGCCAATATTTGCTTTTGAAACCAAACTGCTTCTGAGAAACATCTCAAAAGTGAATGATGGCAGTTTAGATCCCTTTTCCCACTAACTCCAGTGCAGGACTTGTGACAAAAACTGTGATTCTGCAACTGTTTTCATCTTTAGAAATACAGGAGAACAGGCTCACCATGTCCATATACTACTGTTTGTTTATTTATCGAGGCCTAAATGAATTCATGTATGCTATCTATCAAATTTTAAACAGAACAGGGTTTTGCTCCATCTTACTTTTTCCTGGGATACTGGTTGTCACCGTTTATGTTTTTTCAAAATTCCATGTTTATCTGTACATGTAGACATGCACAGATAAACAGCATGAAGACAAAAAAAAATGACTCAGGCATTTCTAATCATGCTTAACACTTTATTGGGCTCAGAGGAGACAACGTGTCTTGCAAGATTAAATAAATCTATCAACACCGAGTGTGTTAATATGTTACCGATACCAGGTTCAATTGCTCTTGTGCCAATTGAACTAATACATATAACTGCGCCAAGAGAGGTTGCCTGTGATATAATTTGTCACTCAAGTGAAAAATAAGCAATGACTACATAATCTGTGATCTATTCATACCTGTTCTATCTAGTGCCAACCAAGCCCTCGATAGAAGCAGCTATGCCAAGATTGACTGTGTGAGATTGCGTGTGTGTTGGTTAGACTCTGTTCCAAGTCCAGTTCTGTATCTAGTGCCAATTGAGAGCCTGTTACCGGTCATGTGCCAAGGCAGCGCTGTTGGTGGTTAGTTTTATAAATCTAGCTCCGGTAAGGGTGCCAGTGTGTGTGTGTTTTCTTCTGATTTCCTTTGGCATATGATTTGTGCGTTGCTTGTCTGTGTTCTTAAAAATTAACTATTATACATAATAGTGTGTTCATGCACCTCTTTGGTTTTGTAATAAATGTTCTATCTCATCTCGTCAGCACTGATGTGGCCACGACCGCCCGGGATCTTTATGCAATGCCATGTGATCCCACCCTGAGGAATGTATTCCCAGTTAGCTTAAAATCAGCATAATGCTTTTATCATACTGATAACAAAGATAAAATAAAACAATACAACTTGTTTTACTGCTGACAACAATACAGCACCTCACATTTACCAATATCTTTACTTTCTATAATTGAAGTTATCCAAGCAAAATGTGACGTTTAATCCTGTTGTCCAGTAAACCCAAAATTATAAACCTTTAACTTCATAGCATGTATAGCAACTATAAACAAGTTTTAAAAAGTTTCAAACCACATGAGATACTTTATCTGCTATGAAGTAACACTATTTGGCCGTACTTTCTTATTTTCTTGGACAAGTATTTGACTCCTTCATTCATTAGGTTAAAGGGATGTTAGTAGGTAAGGGGCTTGAAGGCAAAACACTTAATGTAGACAACCCACCTGACTTCCCTTTAAAATATCCTACCTGGGCAGCTGCAAACAGTTGACGGAGTCCGGTCTTTGTAAAGGCTCATTGTTTTGCATTTCAAACACACTGCAGTTTCTGGCCATATACTGCCAGTCTGTCCAAGGCTGTTCTGTGGAGGTGCCACTGTCAGGCTCTGTCACATCAAGCTTCCGCCTCTGGATCAGAACAGACTCAGGCAAAAGGCCACCAAACTGAACTATAACGTAGAACACCTGTAAAAGAAAGGGGAACGGTTATGGCCATATGCTTAAAAGTGGTGAACGTCTGCAATTTGTCAGTGCCGTGCAATTAAAAGTAACATCTTAGAATATGGGGAAGCTTAAAATGTTTTTATAACCACAGCAAAATACTTCTTTTTTATTCCACACTAAAAGCTATTTCTTATTCTGTAGTATTAAAAGGTTAAGATAATTTCAATAGTATGGAAAGAAAGTCGATATGAGATAGTTAGTTGTAACATGTAACAACAACCACATGTCTCCATGGTACAGAAAACCTCCTACAAAAAAAACAACCAAAAACAAACCAAACAATCTCAAACAGGGATATTTTCTTAATGAATATATAACATGTTGGTCAATGTTAGTGATGTTTGTGGGTGTGTGCATTCATTAAATAGCAAAGTACAACAATATAAAATTTGCCATGAATCACTCATCTTCTCTGTGCAAACTAATAGCAGAGAAACCGTGAAATTATTCACAATGACATTTCTGCAAGAAAGATTGTGGCATCGTGCTCGACTGACATTGCCACAGCATTACTACATATATGCAGAAATTGTGTATCATGGTATCTCACTAAGCACCTTAGTGAGACGCCAAGACACTACTACATACACAAAGCCTTGGTGTATTAACATAGTGCCAGATTCCCCACACAAACTGCCTTTAACACCATAAAAGACCCGACAATGACATTTGACTCATTCAGTAATTTTGTACTAAGATGACTTACAATTGTTAATAAGGGTTTTAGTTTAAAAGACATGGCTGTAACATCGCATACACATATTTGTGTGTGTAGTTGTGTGTATCCAAAGTGTTATCTGGCGCGAGCAGTGGGAGCTGGGACACTGGGTTACACAGCAGGTAGCGAATTAAGCCAACAGCACTGTGCAAACCCCCAAACACATGAACACACAGACCCTCAACTTCAGAAGGTGTCTTTTATCTCGGGACTTGAGTTGAGCACCCAAATCAGGACGGCTCCCAAAATCCTACCCATATATACACTGTCAAAGTTCAAGTGAACAATTTCAGGTACCGGCGGCACAGAGATGAAATTTAGTAGACGAGCCAGCCCAAGTGAATGATATCTCAACTTGCTTGTGTTGGATTCTGAGTGCATGTTTTATAAGGTGATCAGATAAGTTGCACCAGTGTCCATATGCAGCATTGTTGTGCAAGCGAATCAGCCTTTGTGATGAGAAAATTGCAACATCTCACATCATGATTTGACTTTATGTTCAGTTAATTTACCGGTGCTAAAGTAAATCTACTGTTGCAAACTGATATAGCGACAGTTAGCAATTAACTCTACGACCTACATCTTGTATAACAGTCATATTGATACATAACAATAGTAAAGAAAATTCAGTATAACGTCTATTAAAAGTATGTAGACTCAAGATTGACAACAAGGTGGTGTCGTTACAACCATACATATAGTAATCTGCACATCGAATAACAGAAATGCTTTCACGCCTTTTCTGATATGATATTATTTGATTTTCTTTTGACATGTGTAAAATCCAATAAAAATTATAGATGCCATTATTATCAAACGTTAGGTCCTGAATAAAACACAAGTATTTGATTGACTGCACATGCTCTACATGAGATACATCACCTGGTACTGCCCATTAGCCAAATCCATCGCAATGGTGATTCCTTCATCCAGTTCCTGTGTGGTCATGATCTTAGACAGCCATGTGGTGCCCATGTCCTGATCATTGATGTAACTGAGTGGATGGGCATTCAGATTCAGCCTCAAGACTCTGTCATTAGTGGTGTCCTCCACAGCATTGGGAATACAGTACCTGGTGATGGTGACATCATATATTATATACAGTGATCATTTCATCCAATGGCACTGTTGAAACATTACAATATTCAGTATAGGAACTATTTACCATGATTTTGAAACAGCATGACGTACAGCAAACAACATATGTAAATAATCAGTTGGAACTTAAAAGTTTTGGAAGAAGAAAAAAAATCAATAATTTGCAAAGGAAGTCTATCCCACACCAGGTCAAAAATTAGTCCTAAAATAAATGCAGAGAACTGTGATACAGTACCTTTCAACTAAAGGGTGCACTCTCGGGTGACTTGGAGGACAGCGGCACTCAGACTGGACATGGAGCTCAGGCAGAGTCCCAGAGAACAACTCTACTATCTCTCTGTTTAAAGAAGAAGCAGCATTTTACAGTATTACACAAGTCTGAAACCAAATGTAATTCTCTACACGATCAATCAGAATTTGAAGACCACCCTACTATCATATACAAGAAAATATTAACAAATTATGTATTTTAATGAAATTCAATTAAGTTTTCCAAACTCCATAGCAATAACATGAAGAAATGTGATGAATTGCGGCAAAGAGGCAAACTAACACCAATCAAACAAAACATCAGCTTTAATTCTAAAATACAACCGTGAAGCAGTTATTGATGGGTTTTGATCAACTATTTAGCACAAAATGTAAAATCAAATGAAAAATCTGCCTTTCCTGTCCTCTTCCCTCGGTCTTGATGAGGCAAACTTGTAAGTTGCAGTACATCACTGGTAAAGCAAAACACTAATTGCTTTGTATTGGATTCCCAGGAAAATCCTCTGGAAGCAGTATGGATCTTCAGATGCAAAGATTAGCTTCTTTTCTCTGGCCATCTTTTCCTTCATCACTCCATACTGCCCCTCTTCTCTTGTTGTGTTAATCTATATGGTATCTGTCCTTGTCTTCTCATTTCTATCCCTTCCTCCAATCTATATATAGACAGGCTATTTTTCGTGGGTAACTCACAGCTCCCTTCCTCCCTGCAACCTTTCACTTTCACGTGCATTTCCTTTGGTCCTTTTATGATCGTCCCTCCTCCCCCTCGCAGCAGCCGCTCATTACCCACCGCTGCATCTCATTCTATCTAACTCACCTGTTGGTCAAAGTGGCCGGATAAAATCTAAAGTCCTGCATCCACCCAATGAACTGATTAGACCCTGGAGGAAATGAAAGGGGAGCAGAAAAGAGCATAAAGAAGGTGTTAATGGTTTTGCACTGAAGGCAGTGAGTGAGAGGATTTCACAGTGTTTAGTAGATTATCTTATCAGTTTCTTGATACCAGCTAAGTGAAGCTGCCCAAAGCTGCTAATAATGGCCAAGTTCACAATACAAAGCTCAACAGAAACTGCCAGTCTTCATTTATCTCCACTAGAGAGCAGCAAGGCTTCTTAGGGTCGATCAATGAACCTGGATGTTTGGGAGTTAAACTGGGTTGTAAAATCATCTAGGAATTACTGACTGTCACCGTTACAGAAATGTCGATGTAAAATAATATAGATATGCATGTGCATTGGTAGAACACATCCTAGCAATTACAGTTAATAATAATTTCACACAATGAGGCTATTGAATTCAAATTGATCCACTAAATCTGATTTTCTGTCAACCAACTCAAGGTGGTCCAAAACACTTATCTGCTCAACAGTACTAAAGTCAAAGATATTCAATTGATTAAATGAAGGCACAGGTAGGGTCCTACTGTGTCTACTATAGGGCAGGTACTACATTTCTTGGCAGATGCTTATTGGGTTATGTGGTACACTGCTCACGCTTCCTCACAAATGAACTGTTGAATTTCTTTCTATTTTTAGGCTAAGTAAATAAACTAATTTCATTAAAATGTGCTATTATTGAAGTAAAATCACCAAGCGGTAGTGAAAATGACAACTGGTCTATTTGCTGGTCAACTTCATAGACTATACCCCAGCTTACGACGAACATGCATATGGACGTGCTGTGTTGATCCATGGGACTCTGATGCATCATGTGTGTTGCCCATTATCCTGTCATCCCTTGTCAGAAGCAGGTTGACCGCTGGACTTTGAGATGCATCCCTACAACATTTCCTCTTTGATTGCCTCATCTAACTTATTGGAGAGGGTTGGATGGATCAGTTCTGTGCTTTGTCCCCTCCTAACATTTTTAAAAAAAAATAAGTTGCATATGAATATCACAAGTTGTTTTTTTTAAATCTAATACTTTTCCCAATACCCATGTAAACACAACATAAATGAGGTTTGTTTTTTTAATTATTTGGTAAATGTCTTAATTTAAAGCTTCTTAATCTGTGTGGTACCCAACGATTTGTCAGAACTTGGAGTCTGTCCATGGCAATGTTTGCAAGAATATTTGCTGTTTAAGCATTGCTAGGGAGCCGAGCTGGAAAACAATAAGTGTCGGAATAAATTAGTCAAAAACACTTCAACTTGTGCTGCTTTGTGCTGGACATGAGATTCAATCCAAATCTGTCTTGGACAGCTTCTTTCAGCTCTGTGCCATTGTTTTTATTTTTGTTATTCCTTACAGTATGATCAAACACTCATCTACTCCCCAAACTGGTAGAAAATATAGCCATAACAGCTAACAAACACAACAAATAGCATTAACTGCAAGGCTTAACTTTCTAGGTAACAATCACTTTGTATATTGCACTGGTTCATCTGTGTAAAACTCAGATGTGAGGTTGCGGCAGTAAAAGTTTATTTGTTGAAGGAAATCTGTTAACACTGAAATGAAGCTCATATCTTTGAATACAAACATGAATGCTGTGGCTTGGAGACTCATACAACGAAATCCAGGAATAACAACAAAGGAGAGTTTTTCTTTTGTTCTATGTTCCGTATCCAGCACAGAAACACCGCGCGACGCTGCCAATAACACAGCTAAAGGGGAGGAGATGTCTGCAGATGGCACTACTACCAAGCAGACCTGCAGCAGCTATCTTCTGCAAGACCCAAGGCCATAGAAAAACCCTAAAAGTAAGGTAGGAAATCTTCTCACTTAAGAGGCTGAAATATGACCTTTTTTTTTTTGTTATATTTTTTGTTTGTTTTTTTGGAAAAGAACTCCTACCAATGAAAAAAAATGGGATCGGCATAAAATGAAATGCAACACGCCTAAAAATAAATGCCTTGCGTCCAAAGTCTCTAACAAGCATACTTCTACTGGAATAGCTCAAACATAATGGCATAGTGTCCAGTCTCACATGGGGGTACTGGACTGCACAACAAAGCCACCATCAAACACTCAAATAAAACAGGCAAGCCCCCAACACATTTCATGCAAAAGTATACGTAATGCTGGATGTAACTGAAGAGACTTGCACAGGCTACGCTGCAGGTCCAATGAGAGAACAGTCTTTTAGTGTCCAACCAACTTCTGTGTCGTTTGACAACAACTCTTAGAAGATGGACGACGTCTCTAAGCATCAACAGAAGCTCTGCCACAGCTTTGTCTCTGAAAATGTGTGTACGTGTTACAGGCTTTACCATGTGTCTTCCAAAAAATCCTGCTCACTATAGAGAAAGTATTTGTGCATATGTGTGCATATACGTGTGTGTATTTGCATTTGAGAGCTTTGGCGTGTTTGGCCCAATTCAATATGAGTGTGTGTGCTTTAGTGGGAAATGATGTTGGGGGGGGGGGGGGGTGTATGTGCATGTAAAACAGAGAGAGAAAGTGTGAGGGAGTGTTATGGGATGTAAGTGTGTTAGATCAGTGTGTGGTTGCGCAGCCTTAGGCTTTGGCTCAGGATTTCTTTCGCGTGTGGAAATGGGATTATGGCTTCCTCTGAAAAGCACTCTCCCTATTGTTACTGGGATGATGCAAGGTATAAGCCTTAATTCTCTCTTCTCTGTGTAGGTCTGTCTTTCTTCTTTCTGTGTGTTTTAGTTTCCATCATCTCATTTCTTATGTTCTTTTTCTTTATGCTGTTAAGGATGACATAAGTTAATACAGACACATAAACAGTAAATATGGGTTTTATCCCTCATCAAAGTTACAATGAGGCTCCTTATTGTTTTACCAAATACATAGTTTAGTAGATTCAGTGGTATTACTTCAGTTCATTGTTGCACATCCAGTGATTCTGAAGAGAGCAAACATTAGACAAAGCCAGAGTTTCTCACACTGTTTGAAAAAAAAAAAGTTTCCCCAATACATTTATCCATTTTTTTTTTTTTTTAGCAAATGTCAACGTTTTGTATCTATAAGCCTTATAGATAGCCTTATAGTATAAGGTAGGCCATGTTAACATAATTAGGATTAAACTTAAATCATAACATGACCAATAGTGCAAAACCATGAGTTTCTGATTGTAAGCTATAAACTTCAAAGTAAAAAAACTTTAACTACAGCACAATCAGCATATACTTCTACTTGTGTATTTATCAGGATTTATAAAAAGGTCTCGCATTCAGAATTAGCTACTGCCATGAGATAAAAGGTGTGTGGTTGTCCCTCGCAGATTTTTGCAGTGACCTTATTGTCTTAACTGGCAGTACCAGTAAATTAAAACACACTATTTGTCCACATCTAATTTTCTGCATCAATATTTAGTAGTTAGTTAACTGTAGAACAAAAGTGGAACAGAAATTATCATTACATTTTTGCACAAAATTGCTGGATCACATTTGTGCATATCCATTAAATATATGATGAATCGAAAGCTACAAACAATAGAATAATCTAATATAACCAACATATCTTTAAAGTTAATATTTGTCTGTTTTAAAAGTTAGTTTGAGGTATTTCTTTTTCAACAAGATTCTATGCCGTCCTGATTGACCACTTAAAGGTTACGGTAGAATTTAAAGCTCATCACTTGACAGCTTCACATGCACTTACAGGTTTCAGTTAAAGGGTTCCCCTCCAAAAACAGACATAGTTGTTAATCAATACATCTGATCAGCATCTGCATAATCAATGCACTGATCAGAATTCCAGACACAGCCCCCGGGTTCAACAACCACCCTCTCTCCCCCAAGCCAATCACTTGCATTGATCACCCCCTCTGATGCGATCTTCAGCTGATCAGATGCTACCTGCTGTGAACTGGGGATCAATGGCTGATAAACGAGAAGAAAAACACTCGTTTATCACCCTGGAGATGAACGGATATCATTTTTCTCTCAATTTCTCTGCTATTGACTCTGAGACGGCTCGCAGGCACCGCAAATCAATCACAGATGTGTAGTTGAAGCAGGATAAAGGCCAGGAGGAAAATAAAGGTGAAGTAGTCATTGACACCATATTAAGATACACAGACACGATAATCTAAGAGGTAATTCTTCTCCTCTTGGAGTTTAAATAAAAAGGAGGATGACAATTGTGGTCCCTCTTGAGGAGGACGAAGGTTGAATTCCATGATTTTTTTTTCTCCCAAAAATATTTGTGGTGCTGCATTTTCAAACACACAAAATGAACTGATCTGCATTGTACAAATAAACATGATATAATTAAAAGCCATAATTCTCTTGGATTTCATAAAATACTGTCAGTCATGGATTGAAAGGCTCCAACAATATTATTTTATTCAAAATATTCATGAAAATAAAAAAATAAAAAAATTTAAATGGCAAAAACAAAAGCATTTTACCATTGGAGCTTAGTCCCACCCACATAGCCCCATCTTCACTGACGTCAGACAGCCTGGTGGTCAGCGTTTGGGTGTCATACGGTGTCCCGTCATCTTCGAGTCCATCCAGGAAGAGACTTGCACGTCTGTCGTGGATCTGGAAAGCCATCAGATATAAGTCACTGATTAAAAAAAACACTGTAATTAATGACTAACATTCAAAGCTTTACGTTGTGAAAAGATTCAAAATGTTATTTCATTTGAGCTACTTCACTATGTCAATCAAACATAAATGCACACACCTATATCACATTTCTCAAGGTATCTTACAGAATAGATAGAACATTTAATAATGATAACAAAAAAACAAAAAAAAAAAGACTGATTGTGTTTACGACACTGCAGGTCAAGCTTCGTGGAAATGAAGTTAAAACATGATGAAACAATAAGTGAGAATTTACATAAAGCATTATAGGGTACCACTGAGGGAGCGGCCTGAGGGGCATAAGCACCTGTAAAGACTGAGCAGCAGGCTACTACTGTAACCCTCAACATCCCTGACAAAGTGGCAGCTGCTATGTGTGTGCATTGCTTCGCAAAAGAGTATGCACACACAACTGGTGCATATCTATGCACGCGCATGTGTGACCACGTGTGTGTGAATTATACATACGGCTAATCTTCCAGCTCATTTCCCCAGTAGCAGAAAGAGCCTGGGGCTAAACTGCCTCAGCTGCAAATTAGCTTTCTGTTTGACCAAAAATCTCCTCTCCACTCCTTTCGCCTCTCCTTTCCTGATCTGCTGCATGAATATTAAAAAGTGCACGGCCGACAACATCGTCAAAGCGGCCGCGGCTCCCTTTCACATCAAACCCCGGCCAAAAGAAAGATACTTCCATAACAGGGACACGCCTCAACACACACACCCTCCCACCAAAAAAAAACTTTAATGTGCCCCGTCCCAGTCTCTCCTTTACTGCCATCTCCAAATCCTGCATTTGGAAAACACCACTGTGGGTCCACTGATAAACGTGGCTCTCCGGTCCGGCTCTCCTGCTGCTCCTCATCTCTCCTCCAGTCTGGCCCTCCTTGCTTTGTCCTTTCTCCTCATGTGAGGTCATAGGATTCCTTCACCTTTTTTTCTGTTTCACAATTTGATCACCTTGCTTTCATTTCCTCAAATTCCTTCCCTATTTTCCCTAACCATTTTTACCTTCTCCTCCCCCCTCACTTGACGACTTCTCCCTCTCATCTCCCTCCCTGTCTCTTTCCCTCATGTTTATCTTGCCCTGTCGCTCTCACTTGTTGTCAGCTCTTTAGGGAAGTTGAAAAGGTGTGAGGAAAGAAATAAGTCCAAGTCAAAAAAAACCCTTTAGGGGATGAAGGCTGGCCCAGACAAGTGTCTGCCTCTCAGAGGATAGTTAAGACGCCCAGACAGACACTTTCATGATGGCTGATTGAAGACTGGCAAGCGCATGAGAGCACAAGAGAGAGTGCGAGAGAGAATAAGAGTGAAAAAAGGGAAGGGAAAAAGAGACAGTAGGGAGAAAAAGAAAAGTCAGAGAGCGGGGTGTAAAGAGAGGGAGCTCGGAGAAGGGCCCTCTTTAGGAATCTCTAAGCCAGAGCTGTGTGGCTCTTGGGGAGATGTGAGGCAGTTGTCAGGCCTGATGTAAATGAATCCTGAAGCGCTTCATCCTCCTTAGCTGCCACGCGCCCTTTTGAAACACAGCCAAGTCTCCTTTGTTAGCTTTCACAAACACTTTCCTTCCATTTTTCCTTTTCCTTGCCCATCTGTATGCTTTTTTTTTTATTTTTTTTTTTAGCTCTTTTCCTCTACCTCTCGGTCTCTTTTAGCCACAATAACTTCACAGTTCTTTGTGAAGATGGGAAAAGGGAAAGAAGTAAGGTAATTCCTGAGTGTTGATAACTGGTCTCATTTGGACTGTGTCCACTAAATCCAAAGAAAAGGACTACTTCAAACTATACCTTTTCTTTTCTGTTCTACACAGAGGACATGTCATTTTCTGAAGGCTTTAATTATTACATGTGGTAGTATAGCGCAATGTGATTTACAACTCTATCACGTTATCTCAATACATACTTTAATTCACTACGCAGAACGCTACAAAAACACTACTACTTTTTTTTTTTGGCAATAAAAGTAATTAATGACTAAGCCAAATTCCTTTAGTCATATTTTACTGTAATGAAAATGTTTTTTTGTTTTGTTTCCAAGAATCCAAACACGATAGGGGACAATATATACTGATCTTTTCTTATTTTCTTTCCTCAAGCTGTCACATTAGATTTAATGCAAAAAAATAATTTAATGAGAGGATTCGATCCGGGGCCCAGAACACTGGAGCCTCACTCCTGTACAATCTGTGGCACAAGCCACTTTTCTTTGCCCCATTCGTACCTGTACAATTGGGGGGGGGGCAAAAACAAAAAATATATTCCAGGAAAAGCTATAACTGAAATTAACATTACATAGCAGAAACAGATTTTACATATTCCTACATTATATCACACTTGCTATAATTATATAATATTCATTAAATCTGAGATTGAAACTTTGTTGTTTCTGTGCTCTTTAGAAGTTCCAGGCCTCCTTTCACAGTGTAAATTCACCACACTGGCAATAGTACCACCTAAGCCTCTCTAAAAGCCCAAAGAAACCCTGAGTGGAAAGCTTTTAGTGATCTGTAGAATGGCATTTTGACTAAAGCCCTTCTCGATTTCCACACTCTTGCCAAGACAACAGCTCAGTACACAGTGTGGACAGTCGAGGTTTTTTTCTCAACTCACTTTGTAGCAGTAGGCCACAAAAGCAAGTGGTGGCAGGAAAACAAAATGTGCAAAAACATTCCAAACTTGTGGTCCAACAATTAAATGTTAAATATTGCTTTAATATGTAGGGGTTTAATTCACAGAAATGCTGTATTTGTATTAGTGTAGCAGCAGCCTGTTTTCCAGATAATTACTTTACACCTCAATTCCCAAAATGTGAAGACATTGCAAAATAAAAAGAAAAACTCGGTCACTTATTCCTCATGAAAGACATACAATATGATATACATTAGAGGAAGGACGATATTTTTCATATATGAGGTTTGATGATGTTTGCAAATCACTGTATCTTGTTTTCATTTACATACGACACAAGATTTAGGACCATTTTGAGGAATTTGAACATCAGATGTTGTATGTTTCTTGTATGTCAAATGGGAATCTGTCAGATGACCTACATTTATAAAACTGTAACAAGAGGTAAACAACAGCACTTAATCACAGGAACAGGTGATGAGAAGAGTTTGGTGTCTGTGGGTTGCGGTCATGCTTCCTGGTGACCTGGGTCATCTTCCGTGCACCTGATCCTGTAGCGGCTTCCACAAGACTGAGGACAACGCCGAGTGAGAATAACTTTTGAAAATAATAAATGTATAATGGATTTAGAATTCTTTATTTGTATGCAAAAAGATAGCTGTGAAACTCAAACTGTAACGATATGCATTATGAAGTAACAGATTGGAGTATTAATACTTTCCACAGTTATGCAACAGTAACTGATGACTACTTTGTTTACTACATGTTGGCAGTTTATCGGAGTTGTTTTGTTGCCATCTTTTCTTGTTATCAATCATTCATTCATTATTCTTTTTATGCCGAATTCTGAATTACTTCTGAAAATTGTTTCAGGCTCTCTGGTAGTGAGTGCTTGCCATAAGGGATTTTATTAATTTCTCCAAACAAACCAAAATGAAATTGTTTCACCACCATTTTACTTCAAACTAACGGACATAACTTCAGCATCACCTAATAAGTGATTTAGTCAGGAGATTTCATAAAATTTCATTAAATTATTATTGTTATTATTCACACAGGTTTTTACACAGTGCTGTCCCCATTTGACCACCTCATCTCAGTCTCCATCTTTCATCTGTTTTTAACACACTACTTCTCCCTGCACTCACTTGAACCCCGCTGACACAGCTTTTGTTTTCCCTTTCTTGATACTCATCTTATACTCGTCTGTCTCCTCCTGCTCTGCAATCTGCTCTAATCCCAGACCCCTGGTTTTAGTGCCCACACATTCTGCCTCAACAAATCCTCTCCTATGGGCGGTGTTGCCGTATGTCTGACTGACTGACATGCCACTCACTGATAGCACACCTTCTAAAACAGCCAGGGACATTGGCATAAAGGGGAAAAAGAGAGTCCGAGAGGGGGGTCGAGGGGGCATGATATAGAATGATTAGGTTAGTGAATTCTGATGCTGGTATTAGTGCAGGGCACACGAAGACATAAATAGGATTTTCACAAAATATCGAAAGACAGAAAGATAGCAGCAAGCTGATTCTTGGTATTATCAAAATAGCTAAGTAAAATGATGTGAAAGAAGCGGTTTAGGTAAAACAGTTGTACGTAATGACACTCGTAACTAATATTAAGTTTAATCTAATTAGTTTGAAACGCTGTGGAGACAAAACCAACCACTGTATCGACAACAGTGATGCCGGTAACACATTACTTAGTAACGCGCTACTCTGTTATGACCACTTTTCTCAGTAACGGGTGATCTAATGCGTTCCAAATTTGCCTTTGTAAACCAGCTTCATTGATCTTCTTCACGCAAACAAAAGTTAATGAAAATAAAAAGGTGCTTTATGAACTCATGCATCAACAGCTCAGTGCGTCTGCATCTCCAGGCACACCGTCACCTTTCTATCCCTCCCTCACTCACGCTCCAAGCCTCTCTACTTGTCCTCCTCACCCACAACGAACTGTTAGCAGCGCTGATGTACGGCCAATATTCCCGACATCATATTAGCAGCACTGAAGTGTGTGAAGGAAGAGATAGGAAGAGTGGGAGAGGAAAAAGAGGGGGAGAAGGAGAAGGGGGGGGTCGGGATGGGAGGGAGACACATTTGTTCTACTCATCTCAGCGCTAAAAGATACAATTACCTCTCACAGCATATTATCCATGTTTTATACCAGCCCAGGGCCCCAATGCCTTTGCCTTGCCGCGCTCTCCCCATGTAAGGCCCATATTTTAACACTAGCCATGACAGTTTATTTAAGAAAAGAAAATTGTCCCCGGGGAGATGGAGAGGGAGAGAGGGACAGAGGGGTGGGAGCAAACTAAGAGGGGAAGAGGGAAGGACAAAAGAAGGTGGAGAGGGGGAGATGGTGAAAGAGGGAGAGAATGAGAGATAGATGAGGTGGGGAGGGGAGAGGAAGAGAAAATTATCTTCTGGGAAAAACAGCAGAGGAAATAGAGAGAGAAAGAGAGGGAGGAGACTTCTATGCGGTGACATACCAGGATTTTTAAAAAGACAATAAGTCTCAAGCACTATTTTTTTCTGAGCAGAAATAAGATACATTTTGAACAAAAAAAAAAAACTGTACAACACAAAGAGAAAGAAAGAAATAGAGTGCCATGGTAGAGTTTTCTTATAAGTACATTTTTCTAACTTTGGCATTAGCACTGAGTCTATGAAAAGAATATTTCATGATATAAGAAAGGGATATATGGACTTATTCCACTTATAAGCGTGCAAATAGAGGAGCAAACAACCAAACTGCCACAGTCTACAGCCAGTAGAGTATTTCCTACATCTCAAGTCTGTAACTACCAGTAACTCTGAGAATTATCATTTAGTAGATAATGTTTTCAGCCATGAATCTTGACACTATAAATATGCCATTCACAATAATGAACATGCTGTCATTGACATAATCTGTTAGTTAAGGAATCTATCCATCTATCTTCTTTACAGCGTTGTCCTATTCGGGGTTGTTGAGTGTTGAAGCCGATCTCACCTCACTATGATCAAAAGCAGAGCACACTCGGAGCTGGTTTATCACAGTGCAAACATGGAGAGACAGTCAGTCACATTCAAACCTACAGACAATTTTGGAGCCGCAGTGAACTTCAAACACATGCTTTTGGAATAGGAGAGGGAACCAATGTAGCCGGAGAACGCCAACATATGCAGAGGTAGAACTTGTAAACTCCACACAGGAAGCCCGACACGGATTTAAAGGGTGAACATCCTCTGTCACGACACCACCATGTACTGATGTTTAGGAATTAGAAATTATATATATATTTCATCATAAATTAAGAACAAGGAACACTCAAACCATGTCTCCTTGTACTCCAAATGGGCTTAGTAACCCGTAACAAACTATTATTATGGATATTCCTAGAAGACGCGGCTCAGTGTAGCATATGATGTATGGCGGTTTCGTTTTATCCAAAGCACCTTCCAACACCCTTGCTGCACTTTGTGAGCTCTCATATCTCAAAGCTCCACTGGGAATGAAACCCATAACCCTGTCTATGTTGGTGCCTTGCTCTAACTATTAAGATAGACACACACACACACACTGATGTGAAAGAAAGAAAGAAATGAATAGAAGGTTACAGTGGACATGTGCGCCCGAATGCGCATGCCCACACACACACACACCCACACACACACACACTCCCACAAAGTAATTGATGCCAGTCTTGTGCCCTTTTGCCTCTGGTGCCAGCGGGCAGAGGGATAACAGAGAGGTGTTCGCTTCACCCCTGCATTATAACCTTGCCTCACCTTCAGTCTCTCGCGCGCACACACACACACACACACACACACACACACACACACACACACACACACACACACACACACACACACACACACACACACACACACACACACACACACACACACACACACACACACACACACACACACACACACACACACACACACACACACACACACACACACACACACACAGCATTTAGCGTAAACACAGAGTATTGAGTAGCATGTAAAAAAAAAATTCCTTATTGTATTTATACATTATGCATGCACATGGTTTTTCACAGCAGACACACACACACACACACACACACACACACACACACACACACACACACACACACACACACACACACACACACACACACACACACACACACACACACACACACACACACACACACACACACACACACACGCACACGCACACGCACGCACACGCACGGTCCCTCTGCTGTGGCTCCTTGAGCCTTGGTCCCACTGCAGTTCATTCCCGAGCGGGGCGGTATGGTACGGTAAGGCAAAACGCACACAGACTCAACTGTGCCGCGCCGTCCCACTACAGTGAGTGTGGTACAATGTAGGCGGGGTTGTGAATGGCACAGGCCTGTAACGTCATTACGCAACAATAGTGGCGAGAAGAACGCAGAAGTTGTGGCCGCAGCTGACGGCCGCCATAGCTCATGGCCGCCCGAAACCTTGAGCTTCCTTTATCTGTGACACAGTGGAAAACTTGGTCAATCTGAACTGCGGCGTCTATCTCCTGCTGGATCTCCTCCTCTCCTGTTACTGAGAGCAGCTCCTAGTATTTTCTGTTCAGTGGGAAATGGGTACAAATGGCTCAGAAGATGTTGAAGATTGCCAACCCCTGCACGAGGGGTAGACATGGTTTTTAAACCGAGTGGAAAGCTGTTTCGTTGGGTAGTTTGCAACATTGTCTTTTGCCTGAATGTGTCATTTTCCCCATCCTTTCTGGGGTATCCTGAGATGTTAGAAATTCCTGAAAAAATATTCATGGTTTTTCAAGGAAGTATTAAACATGTAGTTAAAATGATAATACCATAGTATTTTGTGTTATATAGAACATCATTTCCAATGAGCTGCCTTGTGCGCAGCTCTGCTATGCGAGCAAACAGATCTTAAATTAAAGAGCGACTTATATTTTGCAAAATAAACTGGTACATATCAATGACTAATAGATGGCACTCAATGACAACAAAATGCTGCTTTGGTACTACTTGTGACTGGCAATACAAGTGAAATGTCGCCCAAAGTTAAAGCTAGACAACAGAATTTCGAGTAAATATTGAAAAATGCATACGCAGTATAAAAATGGAAACAAAGCAGCAGAAAGAGCTTGGAGTGGCTGGGAAACTTGTGACGGACTGAAGAAAAGCAACAAACAAAAAAAACCACTGTTGATGTGATAAAAAGAAAGACAAAAGCTAAATGCATGATGGTCAGAGCTGGAACAAATTCTCAGATGGTTCTAAAACAGCAGCTGGAGACGGAGGCTTATCGACGGTGCATTTAAGTGCAGGCATGAAAAAATAAATGTGACTTCGACAGCAGTGCAAGATTGAGATTGAGGGTGGAGCTTGCTGACATGGTGTGATATTCAGCTTGAAGTCGCCATCTGGGGTCATAAAGGGACGGGACATGGTCAGAAACAATGCTTGGGCAGGCTGTGGCAGAAGAAAAATGATACAAAGCAGGATGCATCTGTGTATCACATTGTTAAATTCTGACCCTCCCTTCTGAATGTGGCAGCAGACATCGATGCGCATTAGACCAAATTTCTATTATACCATTGTTGTGAGTCTGTGCAAAACTGTAGTCTTAGGAGGACCAGCTGATGTGGTCTTCTGCTGCTGTCACACATCAGCTTCATGTGTTGAAAAGTCTGGATAAGACGATAGTTCTTTGAGTTTCTGTTGCATTTCTATCATTGTCAACCAGTCAGGCTATTCTCTTCTGAACTCTGGGACCAACAAGACATTCTTCCACTCAGTGGACATTTGTTTTATGAAATGGTTGAGCATCTTATTTTCAACATGTGATATATTGTCCAGGTTTATGAGGTATGAGCAGGTGCTTCTTCTTTGCAAAAAATACCAACGATAGAAAGACAATGGGGAGGACGAGATCAGTTGGTGCTAACCAGTAAATTGCTGTCAGGACTACAGATGGAACCTAGCCAGAGCTATGGTACAAAGCATCTTTCATTTCAAATTAATGTCTTTGCACGTGGTCTCTCAGAAATAAACTAATATGTATAAAAAGGAGTGATCTCAAAAACCAACTTGCTCCCTACAATACAAATGTGTGTATTATTCTCTTATGTTTCCTCCAGTCCAGAGAGAGAGTTATTCCCCCCCCCCCCCCCCCCCCCCCCATCTTCAACAATCCCACAACTTTTCCATTCCTCTCAAAAAGAGCAAGTGCAGTGTGCTAAAGTGTTAAACACTCATGTTGAACTGGGCTGTGATGGGACTGCTGTGACTGGCTGTCCTTGTTACTGCCTCATCTGATAATGCTGATTTAGTCAGGCACTAACAGACAGATCCCTCTGGGGGTCATGAAGGCACGCAGTCAAATCTGTGGTACTCCAAAAGATAGTGGGCCAAGACTGTGAACCGTCTCACTTTCATTCAAGATCTTTTTTTGTCTTTCACTACTCATTTCACCGATAACTCATCTATGGAAAATATGATTATTATGAATATTTCACATGGAACATCTTCCATCTTTTTAAAACAATAACTTCTACATGGGTTAATGACTGTGCAGTCTCAATAAATATATGCAATATAGACAAATCTTTTGCTGCATGAGTGATTTGTTAAAACTTAACACAGATTTTTCAAACGTGTCAAACAAAAGCAAACTCATTTAGATCCAGGACCTGATTTTCTATGAGTACATTCTTCCTGTTACATGCCTCATCAGCAACTATAACACCAGTTGAATCCAACTTTCTTTCATCAACAGCCCTGGTAAAGATGCTTTATAACTACCCAACACTACCAATTACCCAAAGTTAAACTATTGCTAAAATACACTGAAAGGCAAGTTCTATAGTCCACTTAATTCATACCTATCACTTAACTGCACTGAACCACCTCCCCTCACTTCCCTCATCTCTCCCCCTCTGTCAGTCCCTCCCTCCCCCAGGCTACATTTTTCTCCGCTATTCTCGACATCGTTACCATAATCAGATAAGACAACTACCTAGGGAGCACCAGCATCCCTACAGCACCTTGCTCCTGGCACCGTGTGTGTGTGTGTGTGTGTGTGTGTGTGTGTGTGTGTGTGTGTGTGTGTGTGTGTGTGTGTGTGTGTGTGTGTGTGTGTGTGTGTGTGTGTGTGTGTGTGTGTGTGTGTGTGTGTGTGTGTGTGTTGCTCCTGGCACTTGGAAACCCGTATTCCTTTTGACTGTCTTTTTTGGTGTTTTGATCTTCGCAAACCGACAGATGACTGGTGAGGCAAGGGTGTGTGTGTGTGTGCTGTGCATGCGTGTGTGTGCGTGTGTGAATCATTCTGCCTTTTGTTTAATGGTATGGTGATGTGATCTGCTTTGACCATTCAGAAGTATAACATAATCATACTTGACACTCAAACACCATTCACATACTCCCTTTCTCATGCCGGCGCACACACTTATATAGTCACACACTCTCACACAGACACACACTCACAGTTCAGTGATAATTTGTAGCAGTCTGTCAGCCACAATACAGACATTACCCTATGAAGGAGCTGGGTAATTTGGAAACCTTTCTTACATACATATAATGCATGCACACACACACGCATGCACGCACACACACACGCACGCACGCGCCTTCAAGCTACATCAACATGACACACTTTTAGTAGCAGAATACCTACGAGTGTTTTAGCCTACGTGAACATGTACACACATGTACAGTTTACTATACTTAGACATTTATGACAACCTTATCCCTACAAGGCATACATGCTCACTAACTACCAACTGAGCCATCAGCAACACCACATTTAGCCAACAACAAGTCGGACTGTCAGATTACTGTGCCATCACTACCAATCAGCAGGCTTGTAAATTAAACTGTCAGGTTAGATTTTTGAAAAAGAAACAATGATTTTCTTTTAGAATATTGGCAAAACACATTCCTCCTCATAACTCCTACCTAATCGACATTATTGTTGACAGCAAAAATGAAAGAAACCTTCTTCAACTAGATGTTACTTGCATTGAGCACTCCTGCAATGAAGAAATACTTCATCTTTTATAAAATGTTACAAAATTATTTTTAAAATAGTGAAGACAATGTAAGAAATTCTCTACTTTTTAATTTAACAGTTATGCATTCCTGGATGTTATTTATAGGATCTGATTGTTGGATTTTCATTATCTTAAAAAGGCTCTGATTCCCCCCCCCCCCTTTTTTAACTCTTTTAAACACCTACTTCATTGTTGATTCCCATTCAAACCTTCTGCTTTGTATTTAAATCATTTCCTAAAAATAAAGCATGTATTAAAAAAAAAAATCCAAAATTTGAACAACGAAATTTTTAATAAAATGATCAAATTGGTCAGGTTTCTGTCAGTTATCAATCGTCATCTGTATTCATTAAGACCTGCATTAATTATTCAATTCATATATAATATGCATCTATCAATACAATTGTGAAAAAGTATTACAAACCAAGCCTAGTAAAATTCAAGTCAGCCTAAAAAGAAATGTCCTTGAAGATTTGACAGAAAAACATGCAAACCAAAACCTAATGTTGCCAATAATCTATAAAAAGGCTTGTCATGTTAATCATATTTGCTCTGATCCTGTAGTCTTGGTGGTATTCAGACACGCTGAAAGAGGGAGATTGTTCACTGCAGTAGTCGGTAAAATGATACTCGTCAACATCCCAGAAAAAACACACAGACTGACACACAAATTCATTCATGTCCTACCAACTCTCTCCACTTCACTTGCTGCCATTTAGGATGATCTGAGCCCATAAAAGCCTTTTTCTGTCCATGAAGCCTTCCATGTCCAGCATCTGTTGCCTTTAGCCCTTTCTAGGTGCTGCATAATTTAACCATAGATAACTAAAACAAAAATGTACACATGTATAAAATTTAAGGTTTTTCTTTTCATTTGTTTTTGCCAGTACGGCAAAAAAAATTGATTTGTGGAAACTACATCCTCAGCTTTGACGCTCATCCACTCATGCAGCTACACTTTCATACCATTGTCACAACAAAGGGGGAAAAAAAACTACCAAACATCTATTTGTGCATAATAACCCACAAACATACAAAAGTTAATTGAGGTAACTTACATCCAGCAGTTCTGTGGTTAGTTTTTCTAATGTAGGCACTTCTGAAATGCCATGTTGAGAATGTGTGGCAGCATCTGTATGTCTGAAGTAACGTGCATGACCCTCGCCCCAGCAGCTGTTCCAAAACAGATGTTTTCCAGTGTAATTACCACAAGCTCATAAGAAAGATGGGGAAAGGAAGGCCTGAGAGTGAAGGAATGATAAAGACAAAGACATACTTGGGTGCCTGAACCTCAACTTTTGGCGATTAAATTTGGCAGGTAAATATAAACTGGGTGAAGCCGATGAACTTTTTACTAATGTGTTTGACTTGAATGTGTAGGGATCCCTTGTGCCGCCGCGGTAATCCACACTCTCTCTTACCTGTAAAGCAATATGTGTCCACGTCCCCAGCCTGAGCCTGCCCTCTGTCCTGAAGCTGGTGGTCAGGGGAGTGTGACTGCTGGACTGGCCATACTGCAAGGTAACAGCTTGCATGGACACTGTCAGAGAGAATATACAGCGCTCTCCCAACCTCTTCTCCAAAAGCATCCTGAGAGAGGGTGGGGAGGGGGAAGAGAGAAAAAAAAGCGGTAAACATGACAATAATACAGCACTCAATTCTTAAATAAGGGTCACCCGAGGATCTGCCAGTCAGGACTTAAATCTTGATTCGCGAAAAAAGGAAGAGAGACCGTGGCCCAACGAGGAGAGCTCTGCCACACAGTCTCTCATTTGACATTTTCACATGGAATATCAATATTTTACATGACTGCAAGGTTTCAGCTGCAGCACCAAGTGCAGACATGCACATGCGCCTCGTGTCATATTAACCACCATCACTGACATTTTATGGGAAATCATGGCTTTTATGAACCCAGAGCAGCAAACCCTATAAATCACAGACAGATGCATGAGAGAGAAAAGGAGCATCTAAACGTATCTGAGCATGTCTGCGAAAGCCAATGCGAATGGAAAGATATATAATAAGACGTTCAAGAAGAATTATGTTTAATATGAGGTGGTTTACTGAATAAAAGTGTTTCTTGAAGTAAAGACATTCTTTTTTCATTTAAAAAAAAACAGGTGAATACCCTAATGATTTGTCGTTTCACAAAACGAACTGCCTAGAACAGCCCAAACAGACATTGACAAATTGGTTTGCTTTTATTATAGAGAAATACAATAGTATTCAACAAATTGTTTAATCCATTACTCATTTGGGATATCGCTATATAACGTGTGTTGTTTCATTACTGGATATTATTATACTAGATATTAATTTTGACGATCATTATCGTGAAAATGATTAGTTGTTACACTGCTTTGTCTGTGTAGGAATGGCAGCTACAAACTAAAAAAATATGTACGATTTTAAATTAAAAACTTTGAATATAACTAGAAGTGAAGCTTTGGTTAAAACTCTGGTTTGTCAGTAACAGGTGGCAGGCTCTGTTCATTGTTCAGACGAGGGGAGGGATGTGAAATCACAGAAAGACAGGGAGAGACAAAGAGAGCGGGGTGAGGAGATATGGACAGAGGTGAGGATAGAGACCTCTTTTCATCTGGCTTCTTTGATGGCAGCCACGATCGACTCAACAACAAAGGAATGATAGCCAACGACAGAACCAGAAAGAGAGCGAGGGAGAGAGCGAGGGGGGGGGGGGGAGACATTAACTCCCATTCAGATGCATTCACCCATACAGGTGTCATGTTCGGCAGACCCAGCCTACAAAACTTGCCTGTCATCTGAATCCCCCAGACGGACAACTTCACAAACAAAAATCACAGAATGAAATTTAAAGAAGGGATCTGATTTCTGTCTGAGCTGTCTCGGGGTCTAATTGAAGACTGAACAAGACCGAGACGTTTACCACAACAGTCAGTGTGTTGCTACAAGACATATGTAACCTGTCAGGTGTTTGCACACGATCGCTCTTCAAACCTGTTAACGCACAGATTTCAGGTTTCTTTCTTATATGAATTAACAAACACATGAGAATATGCAAGACTATATCCAGAGCTAATTATGATCTTTACTCAGAGAGCAGACCAATACCAGGCCGCGCAAAAAACAACACGCTTACAAGAAGAAAATAACAACTGCAGGAGGGGGAGACTGAAGAGTTGCTCGGAGAGAGGTCACATTTTCAGACTCAAGCATCACATACGGTAATAAAGTGCTTGACTGAGATTGTAAAACCAGCATGTTGGGGTTACACTATTGAAAGGTACAAGTCACATTTACTCCCCGAGTACATTGTTCAATATACAAATACTAGTTGAAAAAATAAGGTCTGTCAGTGTTGACACATTTATGGCCATAAAATGCAAGAATAATGTGTCGATATTTGTGCCTCAAGTTAAAGACATGATTTATCCATTGAGATGTTAACTGGGTGAAGCTAATCTTGCCTTCTGCACACAATAACAACAGCCTTTTTGTACTGGTATAAATAGACCAAAGCTGACCACTTTTTTTCCCATTTAAGCACATTTTTTCTAAAATCACCTGCTGGCCATGCTCACATTGGAGCATTTTTCTGTTCAACTCAGGTTCAAGAGGCAACTTTCTTTGTATTATTTTACTGTAACAACTACTTTACAGTTGGCTTATTCAACTATAAGATATATATGGGAAATAAATACTTTCTAATGCTAAAATGGAAATAAATGTGACATGCAACCAAACTACCAGAATTTCAAACATGAAAGAAATGTGTGAATAAATGCAAATAACAGATTTGAAAAAAAAAAAAAAAAGAGACCTTGAGGTCTTTTAAGGTTTTGGAGTCACACATTTTGGAAGCAATAAATAAGCAAGTCTGCTGAGCTACTGAGTTCACCAGACTCGTGTAGCATCCTCCTTATCACTGCATGCAGTTGGAAGCTGAAAACCACATAAGGAATCGCCGGCATGTGACTCAACTAAAGGCACTTTGGTTAATGTTGACACCAGATCGATACGACGTTACTTTTTTTTTTTTACACTTGATGTAAAGAAATGAGGAACAAAGAGGCATTGTAGAATAAATTGCATTCACTGTTCAACCGTCCATTATAAGTTAAAAAGGGTCAAGGCTAAATTGGTAGTGCGAGATTTCACTAAGAACCACTCTGATGAATACACGTCACAATGCCATGTATGTTTAGTCACATTTCAGTTTCCGGACAAAGGCCTCCAGTTGTTCAAGCAATCTACTTGAACGAGTGCTATATGGAGGAAGAGATAGGGTTGCCATGCAATGCTAACAGGTCTTTTTCTATTTCTTGTGTGCATGTGTGTGTGTGTGTGTGTGTGTGTGTGTGTGTGTGTGTGTGTGTGTGTGTGTGTGTGTGTGTGTGTGTGTGTGTGTGTGTGTGTGTTGAAAGCTGATCTGAAAGCTTGTAACTCTGCACCACAATTGCCCTCCGTGAAACATACCAGCATCCCGTCTCTCACACAACATGTCTAAGTAGGACATGACAGCCAATTGTTTCCTGATGGCGATAGTGACCTAATCAGACCTGACCTGCTCTACGTTACCAGATCAATATCGCAGGGTTTTCACGGTTTTGTCGATATTTCAAAATCATATCCAACATCACAATGTCAAAATGTAATACTGCATTATCTGTATACCTGCATTAACTTTGATCATTGCGTTACTATTAGAATAGTTCATCAACAGTAAACATATCAAATGTTGAAAAGTCAGAAAAGTTCTCCAAAATACAATTCAATTAAATTGTGTGCTTCAATGAATGAGAGAATTTTGTGGAAAGAGAGGAGCAACAAAATTATTCACCAGCTGGAGCACAATACTTGTTGGTATGATTAAATGTGTATATTGTAAAATGTGTTGAACTGATACTTTGACAAAACAATGATTGAGTTGCCAGTATGCGCTTGCTGTGGTCCCAAGAGGCAAAATACAGCAGGGACATCGTCACACCAGTGAGGAGCAGCATGTATCGACCTGTATGTCTGATCGGAGCTCAGGCTCTCTTTAGACGAAGTGCTCGGCTAATCAAAACATGTTGAAGGTTTACACCATGCAGCTCATTTGTTATTTGCAGGTGCAAATGAGAGAAGATAACGCTGCGATTTACCGGAGCAAAAAAACAAAACATATAATCAACTCGTCTTGCAAGATTTGGTACAACACTCTCCAAACCAGCCGCCACTTTGCATCTGTCCCACATGATGGAACTTCTTCACACGGTCAACTCAAATGAACACTAAAGAACTGATCAAACTTTAGTTAAAACCAATTACCATGAGGTAGCCACTACGAAAAAAGTGCTTTGAATTATTTATTAAGGATCAGCTATCTGCCTTTCACAAATTAAACAAACACTTTGCATCACTGGAAAACAAATGTATTGAAGAATCAGTACTGTGGTAGAAAATAAGGCAAAATGAACTCACATCTCCCCAGAAGAATTTGGTTTTATCCACAAAGCCAAGGTAAGAGATCCCAGCGCTCCAAGTGCCTGTGAAGGGGGAGAGACCAGGCATCCATCTTGACCTGGCCGGAACAACAAACTACTTCCTCCGCCAGAAACCCCATCTGAACTGCTCGTGGGTCCGATCTCCCTCCGAGCCCAAGGATGAATGTCACTGGTGTCCTTTGTTACACAGGTACCCCTGGTGGAATTAAGTCTGAATATGTCAATGTGTTCCCACAGAGCAAGCAAGAAAATATATACAAGAGTCCAATAGTATATATTCTAACTTTACCATTGCTTTTTCTTAATTCTCATAGACTCACATGTCAGCGGGTATCATGAATTTCATAACCTCCCAAGATATTAAAACAAAAAAATAAATCACAGTGGGTTGAGTAGTGCTACCTGTGTGCAGCTAACAGCAGAGGGGCATATGGAGGAGTGGATGACCTATAGGGACACTCCTGGACACAGAACGCCGGATGACATGCCAGCAGGTCAGCGTGTGAAGAAGGTGGCTGACAGTAGCTGCTCCGCTCGGGAACTCCACAGGTAAAGCGAGGCGGTGAGGTGGACACAGGCTTGAAGGCAGCAATGTTCTCCATTCGTGGGAAATTTCCCTGCAAAAACAAAAAAAAAAACAGGAACATTCAGACACCACTGTGACCTCTAAAGCAGTACTGTCAAACCCTAGTTAAATGCAAGACAGCAGCTCTCCGGGACCAGGATAGGAATCCCCACTGACTCAAGCATTCCATACAAGAATGTGTCACGTAAAACCCAGAAATTCTGAATTACTTATGAGTCAACAGAACATCTATTTGTACTCATAATAGACACAATGAGACCAAGATTTTGGAATATTTAACTTTTATCTGAGCTTTCCACACAAAATATTTGGAGATGCGACGCTGGAAAATCATAGTATAGGTTCTTTAAAAAAAAAAAAAGGTATAGTATACACTGTCTTGTTATCTTTACACATCGCAGAAATCACTACGCTACAACAGAATAGAGGGTGTATTTTAAGATTCATAATCCATACGGGATGTTAATCAGTCTTTTAGTTTTAGGATCATAGCCAATATTGTTTATTGTTTTTAACCGTATATCCTTTATCTCTAATCTTGTTTTATCTTGCTCTGACTTGCATATCTGGGCTCCTTACAATGTTCTGACATGTCCCTCTTTCCCATGCTTAAATATGCTTCCTTGACAGATTGATTGATTATTTATTTATGTTGTGACTGACTATGCACGAATGTACGCTGGGAAGCGACAGATGAATTGCCCCTTGTGGAATGAATAAAGCTGTCTGAACTGAACTGAACTCTTACCTGTGATGATGCAGGTTTTGGACAAAGGCTGACAAAGAAGAGAGGCAACCAAAAAAAGACACGATGGCACTTTATCTTCATGACATTCGTCTTCTTCCTCTTCATTGGTACATCATGGATATTTACCAGAGGCAAAAACCACAAAAACTTCTTCATCATCCTCTCCTTTCTTGAAATGGTCTCACCTCCTCTTTTTGTGAACGACAGCATCCTGGATACAGCAGTGTCACTTTTGTACTTTCTTGTAAGCCCCTTTGTCCCAGGTACATGTGAATTATTTCGGATTTCTTCTTTCTTGCACAAGTTATCCAGCAGCTCTCCTCCTCTGACCAGCCTCTGTCGTTCCACTTCCATGCTCCAGGTGAACCAACTCCAGCGAGATTTCCCCCCCTTGGTTCTCCAGCGTTCCACCTCTTCGGCCCCTTTTAGGCCACTGGCCTCCAGACACGGTTGAACTTGACTCGGTGAGGGTTCCTGCGTGGTCCTGGGTCCGAGAAGTAAAGAAGAAGGGCGATCCAGAACATTCCCAGAGGCAGAGGGACGTTGAAGAACATGGATTCCTCCTCGAAGCTTTCCAGTGGTGCTTGAATAAGTGATGACTGTCATGGTTTCATGGTTCCAGGGTTACAGGAACATTTTTTTTTACAGGCCATTGCCCCTTGGGTGAGGCTACAAAGCTTAGCTTCCTGTTACACTGTCCCTGTCCCTCACATTCACACACACACACACACACACACACAAACCACAACCAAAGCCTTCACATGATAGGTAGGATTTCACCATCTGGAGAGGGAAAAGAGAGAAGGGGAGAAGGAAAGAGAGACGTGGTCAGACCAAAATCCAACATGAGACAAATCTGAGGAGAGTGAAATGCCATGCAGGCTATTCCCTCGCCAAAGCCTACACTATCATGTACAGCTTGATGGAGGTACAGCTCAACGGATACTGCTACATTGCTTTCTCCTTTTCTTCATTTTCCATTGAATTAAACATGCCCTTATTCCCGTGGCCTCCAGGTTTGATCCAACTAAACGGGTTTTCACATAGGTTTGTTGGAAATTGAGGCTTAGGCCAAAGCTCTCTTCATTACAATACTTAGCAGCTTCAATTTCATATTTTGACACACAAAAAAAGGCCAGCCGTCCCATCATCTCCAGCGTTATATCTCACTTGGTGAACGCGCTTTCCTATAATGTCTGCTAGAAAATAGGGAAGCTTGCACCGTTACGACTCTACATGTCGTGCCAATTTGTAAATATATGCAGATAGCATAACATGACCGCTCCAAAAGGTTTACCTGTTGTTGTTGTTGTTGTGGTTGTTGTTGTTGTTGTTCACGTGGAGCTCTATCCCCATCACCAGCGCGGCGCAGACACGTTCAACCTGTTGCTCTGATAGCAGCAGTCTCGCGCGCTGCTACCTGCGCCTCCGCACACCTGTCTGTCCCTCGGTGATAATAACAGACGCTGCTGCCGGAGAAAAAAAATAGTCCTGTCCGAAGATGGTTCAACTTGTCTTTTCCCGATGTAATCAGTCCATTGTTGACGAGACAAACCGCATGACAGTTCAACTAAAACTTATCCAAGTCCCCCCACCCCCCCCTTCTCCTCTCCGCCTTACCTCATTCATTCAGAACATGCGGCGCTAAGCAGATTACCCCGAGCTGCCATCTGGCCAGTAGCGCCGGCGGCGGCAGGATACCGCGCACCAAGTAACGCCGCTGTCTGGAGGAGGAAGTAACGGAAACTTAAGAGGCCCATGAGAGCAAACACTGCGACATATCTGTTTTACATCTGTTACAGAACACCAAAGATTGTCTTTGACAGCGACGCATTAATATGTCATTTGAATAATTACCCCCTGCCTGGCTGTAATGCTTTACCCCCCACCTCCGTGGGATGAGTCTGGGGTTCAGACAAGTGGCACTCAGAGGGAAGATGAATACTTCCGCCACTGCTAGGCAACGGTGATCAGCTCCGGCCACTCAGAAGAAATCATCTCGTGGTCTCCCCGTCATGTTTATTTATACCAATGCTTTATGATACTTGAAATTAATCACATGGCTTTCGAGTTGCCTACATAAAAGCTCCAGTGGTTTGAATATCATCTACATGCCATTTCGACACCTTATCTTTTTCAGAATAACTTGAGTTATTTACAAATAACAAAATAAGTAACAATGTAGTTTTTCATATGATTTCTAATTGATATGTTTCATATATGTGTTCATAAATGTTTGGTATATTATCATATGGCTTTATTTCTGGAGAAGAATGGTCTTGCACATGACACCCCCCAACTCGAAACTTCGGCACTGCCATGTACTGCGCATGCACATTCCAGCTCATCAATGACTATATCAGTCATATGTTAATCATGTTTATCATGTAATGTTGCTACTGCATGAGCCCCGCAGCTCGTTAACATGTTAGAGGGCGCACATACGTGATGCACTTGAACGCATCACTCAAAGCGGTCTGCTAGGATGCGGCGTTATCGCGTTCCGACATCGGGGCACTACAATGTCTTCACACTGTTACAAAGATACTTTGAAATCCAATCCTTCAAATCAATATTGCTGACAAAGCATCTAACGCCACTACTGTTTGAGCCCCACAGCTCATTAAAATGTCGGAAGGCGGGCTTCCGACATGTTAACGAGCACCTGAACGCATCAAAACGTCATCTATGAAGCGGCATTTTAACTTTATGGCTTTTTTTTTTGTTTATTCAGAAATGCATTTCAGAAAACCATGACTGTATCTGAGCCATTGCACGGTGAACCCCTGTTGAGTTTGTGCTCTGAGCAGCTGCCAATGTTTATGTTTTTGTGTGAAATACACTTAATATCTTATGTGTTTGTGTCAAATATCCTCAATAATCCTTCCAAATGTGTGAAATATACTTTGAAATCCAATCCTTCAAATCAATAATGGTGAAAAATATAGTCGTGGACGAGTTGTCCGGAATCACGTGGACGAGTTTGTCTGGGGTTGCAGTTTTGTTGACGAGTTGTCCGTTCACCCATTCAAGTTAACCCACACTCAAGTTACAATAAATTCACCTCTAAAATCTGTAACTATTATTAGTTTTACACTCAATACATTTACTTTTTCAGTCTTTTATTTCTTCAGAATTCATGAGAAATACAATCATGATGGGAAAAGGTATCTTATTTGTAAAGAGGGAAGGAGTACCAGGCCTTATAGCCATCTTTCCATGTCTGGTTTTCACTTAACCAAATAAATCGATATTAATGCAAAGAATGCAAACACATTTTCAAGATGAATGAAAATGAGTCCCATGAAATTCTAATAATGAGCCAAAGGAGTTAGCAGAGGTTCACTGAGCAATTTAATAAAAGTCACCAGGGAAGTACGTCTATGTCTGATATTAATTGGATCCTTGTAACACTTAACAAGGAATTACTGTCTGTGAAAAGGCAATGGATGCCAATGTTACCATGTGATGCAATGCATATTTTCTGTGAATGTTCTATGATATATGGCTAATCATTTACATTTTGAATTTTAGCTTTTTGTAAATACTCAATGAAGTGATAAACAATAGGAGGTCTTTATATTGACATTGTGCACACACAACAAGAAAATAACATCACTGATGCCACTTTAGGCCTGAAAATAAAATGTTCCCAATTACAATTCTACATGCTTTTACATGCACAAAGCCTCCAGACCCACTGGCAAACAATGAACAATCCACTTAACATAAACACATAAACATCACAAACCAAGGTGCAAATTTAAGTATACGGTAGTTTAGACTTGCTTTGTGTGCTTAAGCACATCACATTTAAATTGTGTAAACATTTTACAAAAAGGAAACCCTATCCTATATTTTCCCTGTCGACAAGTTTTTACGTTATCATACTAATCGCGTTTGAACAGCTGCAATTTGCTTTGGTTGAACAAAGGCATTCTAACTAGGTTTTAATTAAGTGTTCCTAATGACCTTAAGGAGATTAGAGGTTCGCCTTCTAATCAATACCAGGCAGAGAGCAGCAAAGGGAGGAGAGGGGAGGTGACTAGGGGCTAGGATGGAGAAGTAAATGGGTGGAGTACGAGATATTGGTTAAAGGTTGGTTTGTTTCGTGTGTGTGTGTGTGTGTGTGTGCGTGTGTGTGTGTGTGTGTGTGTGTGTGTGTGTGTGTGTATCATGTAATAGATATAATAGATTTTATACTTGTGTTTTTTTCTACCTGAAGGTGAAAAAAAAGAAAATAGTGAAGTGAGCTACGATCACATATGCACGAAACAGCTTGTTAGACATATTTTTTTTTTTTTTGCATCTCAGCTCATATTTCTCTCCCGTTTACCATTTCCATTTTCACCCTAAGTGGGTGAAAATGACATCACACCACTGAGTCAGATAGGCTACGATCATCAAGAGCTTTGTTAGTCAAGAAGAGTTTCTCTTATCCTCTCCTTATAAGACATTTGCATAGATTTGCACAGAGTGTGTCCACATGACAAAGAATCTACTCATACATTGATTGTACTAATTTATTCAGCCAGGCACATTCAGTTCCAGAGATTGAAGTGCCATCACACAAACGGGATTAAAACTGGACAACGATCGCACAATTAATAATGCCTCATTTTCTAAATTACTCGTGTATGACTTATATTTTGCTAAATTGTGTTTGCTGGCCTAATAACATTAAGGCTAATATGGTAAATGTAGGCTGTAAATGTACCATCCCTCTGAGTCTGCAGAGCAGCATGAATATGTATGCAGATATCCTTGGCTTTGCTGCTGATTGGGAAAAGTGGTTGGGCTGCATTTTTTTCCAAGACAAGACACAATATTAGGTTTTCGTTATGAAGATGTTATGCAGGCACTCAGGCTAGCATGTGCACGCGTGGACACACGTACGCACGCACGCATACACGTTTCCATATTTTTCTGGAAAAAGCATGGACTGCAGACTCCTCACTGGAGCCTCAACAACAACTATCTTTTTCCTAACCTTTGCCTTAATCCAGGAGCAAACTTGCCCAAAATCCCCATTCAAACCCTGAAATACAAGCCCCTGTAGATAGGCCTGCCTGTTGTCTCCATGACCTGTAAGAATAATGTTATCGTAGCATTGAGCTGCCACGAGTTTGGGATATTTAACAGTGTATGTGTGCTCCGAAATATTAGCACTTATATGTGAGTTGGGATTTGTATTTTAAACAAGATCAATCCCTGCTTACAGTCAGTGGTTGTCATGTAGAGAAGCACATTGCATCTATCCAAAACTATTCTACTGACCAACAGCATTTTGCATGGTAACAATTAAACATAATGCAAGTTGTTTCTTTAATTTATCTAAATCGACATGACATTCCTGGGATTAAAAATATACCAAAATGTAGATTGGCCTAATACTCAATAAAAGCTTGAGACTATAAAGTTATACAAAAATAAAAGAAGATTAAAACACAATTAAGTATTTTTCCAGTCTTGCTAAACTGAGTCGTGTGCTGTAAAGAAGAAATCCTTGTGTTGTGACACAACTTACCAACATGCAGTGTGGGTCAGAGAGGTTGAATACTGCAAATGTTTGTGACTTGCAGGTTTCTAGGCATATCTGGGCTCAAACACAACTGACTATAATATCCGTACCTTTACACGTGCACACACCGAATAATGATCCATTTGTCACAATCAGGTATATAAGAACAGGCTGATGTCAAAAACATGCAGAACTGTGGTCCCGCAGGACTAAGAATTGACAACTCTGTTTAGGAATATGCTTGTGAAACAAGACGGAACTTTAGGTTCCCCTTGCAGAAATTCATGCTTGTTCTGAATGTAGAGCAGAGGTGTCAAACTCATTTTAGTTTAGGCATCACATACAGCTGAAAATGATTTTTGAGGGGGCCAGAGCAGCAAAAATATGGCATAATAATCCCCAAAACGATGACAATTCTAGAAGTGTTCAGTAGTTTTGGTGCAAAGAAGTATAAGAGTAGGTGCGGTTTGAATTGTGAACTACCATAGTGTTTGTCTGCTGAAACCAAATAAAATCCAATCACGTGCCACACAAATAATGCAACTTTCAAATTTGTTTTTCCAAAATCACAATATTGCTTTCACACATGTGCAGAGAAACATCAGTTTTTTTCAGATACCCAGGTATGTGTAAATGTAGCCTAAGAGACACCGGGAGTGCTGACAAAAAGCCACAATACAACAAAAAAAAGCAAATGCAGAGAAATATCAAAGTTCTTTTAAATACCTGGGCACGTGTAAATGCGGCCTGAATCGATGGGCAAACAAGACAAGGGATGGCTCCTGTGCACATTGGGAGTTGGGAGACAACGAGGCACAGCTGACAGTAATGGGGGATATCAGGGTGAGGGGCAAATGAGTAAAACCCGACAGACATAGAACATTATAACTCGACACATAGCATAGTTGTGGTTATACACAAAAAGCTATTTAAATACACTTACAATAAGTTCAGTTCTCAGAATGTGTTTCAATAAAACAATCCTTAATTTCACCTTTATTCCATATTTCTATTTATCATGACTTTTTCTAATATATATAAAATACTGCTTCCCTTGAGCCTCAAATTTGTCCTGATTCTGAGCCCACCTTGAAGGAAGGCCTCCCCTGAGGGAGGCCTTCCTCACTGTCTGAAAAACAGTTTTTCAACCAAAGTTTTCACATTTTTCCACTGTCCTACTGTCAAACCTAATTAACAATCAGTTGTCATCAAATCTGCATATGCATCACATCTCACAAACACCACAGCAACATGCATGCTTGGCAAACATGCTGCTGTGAGAGAAAATCTAGTTTGCTGTGCTGATGTAAGGTTTATTTTAGGCTATCTCTTCCATTTTGCTCTGACACTTGCGTCATCCGGCTGTCTGTACTCTCTATTTCGGTCACTTCTGTCCTCCAATCGCACACCTCTCCCACACATCCTACACTCCACAGGCACCACTCATTCCTTTCTTCTTTCACTCCATATTTCTCTCTCCTCCTCCCTGTGCCCTCAAATTCTGTCACTGTCCTGCTTCTTAAATGTTCTCATATATATATATATATATATATATATATATATATATATATATATATATATATATATGTGCAAGACCAGGGCCCAACATTAAGGCTTCCTTGAATATCCGGGGCTCATAAATGCTTTGATCGATCCACCCAACTTGTCCGAACGGGCGCATTTTGACGTTTTTTCGGCAAAAATCACTTTGTATCGCCAACGGATCACACCACCGCAGCGTGCGGCCATTGCTGCCCCAAGAGCGCAATCACGTGTTTCTCGCGATGATAGTATGTGAAGACTGCTGATCGCGGCCGCTATTTTTTCCCCCGATTCATGTTCCCCATTCTGGTCAGTGACGCTATGTCTTTCCTGGAAAATATGCATTTTGATGGGATAGCGTCACTTAATTCCACAGGGAATCCGTCGAATGACGTCGTCGGGGAAACTCCTCGTCATCCGCCATTTAAAATTTTTCCCTTCCCTCAACATTCAGATCGTCACCGGAACTTATTAACAACTCACTCAAATTCAACACATAAAAACAACTTCAACTAAAATGACATATTTTTGATTATTTTGACTTTCTAATCCCGAAGTTTCATAACTCTTTATGGTTCAGAAAAAAAGTTGACGGAGCAGGAAGAGGAGGAGGGACAGGGACAAAACAGGATTTGATTTGTTAATATAATAAAAACACAAGACACACATTTACCATGTTATTAAATAAATTATATGGATAAAAAGTGACTAATAAAATAAATAAGGTGTGGCAGTATGTAGTATAGTAGTAGGGTGTGACAGCTCCAATCTTAACACTATCAAATTTATTTCAGACCAACAAAGCAAAAAGCCCAGAGGTCGGCCTCAAATAAACAGTGTGGGAGTTAATTCAACTCTGGGCTTTTTGCTGTGAAAGACAAACTTAATATATAAATTATCATTCCTTCAGATTGAAGAGTATAAAGCCTTCCCTGAAAATTTCATTGAGATATGTTGATTATTAAAGAAACCTCCAGTGTTTTTAAGTAAAAACTTATGTTGGTCAAATTCATACATTAAAAAAAACGTGCAGAATGCAACAGCCAAAAAATATGTTTTTTTGGGGCATCTCACTATATTTTACATCAGAAGGTTTCATTACAATTGGCATTTTGTCAAGATTGTAGTATTTTTCAGACAAAAGTTTGGTTTTGGTTTTGTGAAAATATAGGCATTTTCATTTGTTTATTTCATTTGTGTGGCCATTGAAATAAAATGCGTTTGACACCCCTGGTATAGATTGTGAAAAGTCAGATATGCTCATTTTTATACAGAAAAATAAGCCTCTCGTTATGGATTTGTGGAACTTGGAAGGAGTTTGTTTGCACATCATCAACTTGACAATGGTTGTCAAGTCTGAGCTCTGTTTTGAGGTTCCAGTTCTATTTTCAATCACTGTATACCGACATGGGCTGCTGTTTTTGAAAAAGAAATGCTTTCATGGAGTTAATACAAGAGTCTGAATCACCTGCAGCCAACAAATTCGGAGAATTTCATGTATGTATGGGGACTATTTTATGTTCTGTCAAGCTGTTGCACTCATTTTCTTATTTTGGTATAGGAGCTGCTACAAAACAACAGCAGTCGTATCGCTGGGATGATTTAATGTTGTTAGTATTAAGTACTGCATCAGAAGCATAGGTAGATTATATCAGCCTCGGCAATTGGGAATATGTAATAATATTTGCTTTAAAAATATCGGCATATCAGTGGATATTGGCACATATCCAATATCAGGGATGCTGAAGACACACACACAACTCATACGTGCACACACACACACACACACACACACACACACACACACACACACACACACACACACACACACACACACACGTAATCCATGTTCATCATTTATCCTCTTCGGTTCCAAATGAAATGCATCAGGAAGTAGATAGAAAAACAATTTGGCTTTTCCTTGGCTTTTCAGATTCATAGCCTCAAGTCATCCTGACCATATTGTGTGTGTGTGTGTGTGTGTGTGTGTGTGTGTGTGTGTGTGTGTGTGTGTGTGTGTGTGAGTGAGTGAGTGAGAGAGAGTGAGAGAGAGTGAGAGAGAGACCACAGTTTCTGCCCCCTATTGGGGTTGAGGCCAGTGACACCCTCAGGGCTGTACTGTCCAATCCCTTCCATGCTGCGTTTCTATAGGATTGAATTAACCTCCTGCCTCTCTTGACAATGCACATACTCATAATCACACACACACACACACACACACACACACACACACACACACACACACACACACACACACACACACACACACACACACACACACACACACACACACACACACACACACACACACACACACACACACTTTGTTTATGCCAATCACCTTTCCCCTGTCAAGACTGAACTATTAGCTTCACATCTGAGAATCAGCCTTCATCTAAATACACCCAATTTGTTTATTTCTTTAAAAAAAACAATGGGCTGCTCAACATTGACAACTAACAGAGAACAATAGGTAGTGTATTAATAAAATAAAACATTAAAAGGTTTGCAGATCAAGCCAAACAAACTGCTGCACTGATCAATTTCAGAAAAAAAGATTTTTCTGCTCTCTCATATTTAATTTCTTAAGTTGGAAAGACACAATACTAATGGAAAAACAAAGAGCTGCAAATGAGCCAGAAAATCACCAGTTGTTCCAGTAATGGCTGTTAATAATTTTTGCATCCCAGTAAGTGTAGTATTTTTCCTCAAGCATCACTTTTTGTGTATTTTCTCACACAAGTAACCGTAATGAAACAGTTTTCATTATTCATTTGCAGTTAATTTAATTCCTAAAGAGTGTTATGTGAACACCAAAGTTGTAATGATTCTATTAAAAACCCTGTATAATAAATACATACATACTTTTATTATTTGAAGCCATGTCAAAGATATTGCACTTTCACTTTCATCCATTTTCACTGACCAGCTTCCAGCAGACTATTAACCATAATGCTGTGATGTCCTATCACCACTGACATGTGTTTAGTAAGCATGCTTCTCATAATGATAACTCCTCGACAGCCAACTATCTTGTCATAAGTTACTTAACAGCACAAAGAATAACCTTTTCTTCCATGGTGACCCCAAGGACAAACTTGATAACTGTCCGATCACAGACAGGATTCATCAACATATCACACATTTGGAACATTTTCGTTATGGTCAAAAACACTGAAAATATTGAAATTTATAGGTTGAAAGGAAGTTTTGGTTAACTGAATCCTTTCACTTTATGCTGTAGCTTTTGCTCTGCTTTGACACCTGAAACGATTTCTGAAACGTATTATTATTATTATTATTATTAATATATTATTATAATTATTATTTATTTATTTATGTTAACTCTTAAATTGTAGTTATCATCGTCATTACTTCTAATTTTCATCTAAAAGTGAAGGCCAACCTTTCAAATGAAAATCCAACTAATTATGATTAAAGTCCCGGGACCAGTCTAGAATCAAACCTGGGTTTTTCTTGCTGTGGGGTTAAAGGCCTGGAGTGTAGCCAGACCTGAAATCAAGGCCAGAGTTCAATTCCTCTGTTCTCCTTCACATGAACTACATGAGGAGAAACAAACGGCTAAACAGATGGATATGTCCATGTGTCAAAGTATACTTGGGCAATGCACACTCAACCACACGTTTCCCTATCCCGTGTGAGCCATCACCTTGTATGTGTCACCGTGTAAGCAAATGGATGAATGTGGTAAAAATTAATGTCCATTTACAATTTTAGTAAAATGTTTGCTTGTTTCTCAAATCTAAATTGTGCATCTTATTTTGAAATTTTGCATGCTAAAAACATCCTGTAGGTACCTAGACTTTATCGAAATAGTTTGTGGCTCAAATAGTGACGGAGGTGTTGTTAACGTACATAGTGGCTATGGCGAGGTCTAATTGGTTTTCTGGGAATGAGTGGCCGCTGCATATCAAACCTTCCAGCCATCTATTGGCCACTGGTGGGGGATTTAAAGTGCCACTAATTCACTTGCCGGTGACACATCAGACTATTTATTAAAGTACACTAACTTAATGAATGGCCCATAGAATGGAGAGTTAAAACATTTACTGTCCTAAGAGAGATATAGAAAGCAATAGACACAGAGAGGAGATGGGAAGGGGGGAGAGAGAGAGGGAGCGAGTGAGAATAAATGACCCATCGTATGGAGTTAAGACGTTAAAAGTGCAAATAGACAGCTGACCCTCTTATAGCTCGCACATGCAGCTCGGATGCACGCAGACGGCACAGCCACTTTGCACCCTGCAAGATAGAGGGATGGAAAGAGAATGGGAAAGGAGACAGAAACGGATGGAGAATGCGATGACAGAAGAGGATGGGATGTTGGAGAAATGGAAAGGGGCAAGGGGTAGAAAGGAGGCAAGAGGACAAGAGTGATTTATAGTTATAGTGAATACGGTTTTAAAAAGGGAATGACAAAAAATGAAGGCAGTATTAAAGAACAAGTGAGGGAAAGAGGTATAGTGGATGAAGACAAAGAAGGCAAAGGAATAGAGGAATAAGTAAATCATATGCCCAAACGAGCAGCTATAAATTACATGCAGATTGGTCTGCTAGTTAGCATGGAAGCAGACTTTATGTGGTTTGATGGAGGAGGGTCAATGGAGAACACAGGACAAGGAGAGACAGAAAAAAAATGTCCAGAAAAAAACAAAACACGTGCATCACAACAACCATCTAAGGAACCATTTAGGTTGAACCTTTTTCACATTCTTTATGACACTAAAATGAATATACATGATCTTTTTCACTTATATTTGGTTTCTTATTTGCAAGTTTACGCTGTCTTAGGGTGCATATTTGGTGTGTGTGTGTGTGTGTGTGTGTGTGTGTGTGTGTGTGTGTGTGTGTATGTGTGTGTGTGTGTGCGTGTGGTTGTACCAGGAGAGTGAGATGCTATGAAAGGCCATTACCACTGTGAGTCTATGTCACAAGGCCTGTGAAACCCCAGGGAACCCCAGCACTGATACAAGGGGGATACAGTGATAAAACACACGCAAAGATATGTTACACACACACACACACACACACACACACACACACCCACACACACACACCCACCCACACACACACACACACACACACACACACACACACACACACACACACACACACACACACACACACACACACACACACTTTCATGCAGGCACACACCCATGTCCATATACTGGATAGGCTGTACACTTATATACAGTATATACCATGTGTGTTGGTGGTGGGGGGTCCGGGGGGGGGGGGGGGTAATCAGGGTGGGAGTGGGGGGGTTAAACAGCTCTAAAACAGAACCCATCAGTGTGATCAGTGCGAAGCTGCCACACATTAGCACCTCACAGGTCACATAACCTGAAACAGATCGTCACCCGTGGAGATTGAGCCTGGTTGATGCTGTATACGGAGGTGAACATCAGGTTCAGGCTTTCTTTCCTGTTTGACTTATCTTAAATGTTTCATGTAAAATAAAATATACAAAGCAACAGGAAAATCTGAGGGTCAATGACAAGGTTTTTTTTTCTCCCTTTGGTTTCTGAATATAAATCATTTAAAAAAAATAGATGTGTGAAACTATTATTTATTAAAACATACTTTTGGAGCTAAATTTTATTGTAAATGATGTCGGTGGGGGTGACGGGTTGTGGGTATAACTGCTCACTCTTCCCTGGATGTAACAACAGCTTCAGCACCCATGAAAGAATAAACAACTTTAATATCTCAGATATTGTTAATATTGTTAGATATTGTTGTTGGTCAATAATGAGTGTGATCTCTAATATGTTCCTGAATACTTGGATACTTGTTACTTGAACAAATCTTCCTAAAAATGTAGTTGAATTATATCAAGGTGAATATTAGAACATGTACTGTTAAAAAAAAAAAAAGAAGAACCTTTTGTACAGGGATGAGTGGAGGTTAGTGACAACAGTGAAGAAGAAAACACAACTCTGAAAACGCTTGCTCACTTTCTTAACACTTTAAAAACCATTTAGGTAACAGTGAAACCTATATCACCAATAAATAATACATCAATATAGAGATCAAGTTATATGCCAAATATCGAACCTTGCGGTACCCCAGAAAGATGCTCTCTGGTGAGGAGTTTTCTCAGGCAGCTGAGCTTTGACATGGAAAAAAAAACTCAGCTAATCACAATTATGAGCAGTGACAGATGAGGGTCATATTGTTTTGTGACAAATAAAGTCAGTTATGCTGGGTACAGTAAAAAAAAAAACTTGTGCCGAGTTTTATTTTCCACTACACAAAAGAGATTCGACTGAGATGAAGACTGCATGGAGAAACGGAGAAATACAAATAAACAGACACAGGAGGGCGAGATTAAGAGAAAAAAACAGGAGATGGTATAAGAGCAAGATAAGAGGGAATAAAGATAGAAGGAGAGATGTAGATGAAGCCAGAAGGTGGAGGAGGAGAAGAAAGGACTTGAGTTGGCCATTAGCGATGCGGCGTGGCGAACACACTCTTACAGGCGTTCCACAAGGTTAACGATAAGAGCCCCCCAGCAGCTGAAATGCTCAAGTAGCTTTTATCGTATCATAATAATGAATCAAAGATAAAATAAAATAAATGAACTCCAAAAGGCAAGCAAGTAAAATAAAACATCTGTGCAGAAGGATCGTGTGACCAGGCAGGCTCCGCAAACAGACACGAGCCGGAGATATTGTGCTGAAAGAAATCGGGGGGGGGAAAAAAGGATAAAAATATTGCTCTCTTTGTGCTAATATCTCCTTATGTCATCCAGTTGAAAAATATTTGCCTGGAGGTCAGGGCTCCCCCTGTTAGGAAAAGGCTTCTTAAAACACTTCATGGCTCTCTGCTACATTAAATATCTGGCCTCTGCATCCCATTTGCTGCTGCTGGCTATTAGAGGGGGCCAGAGAGAGTGGGTGACAAGAACAGGAGAGTGTCAATGTGGTGGGGAGAAAGTGAAAAAGAGATAAAGAAGGGTAAGGCAGGAAGGGTGTTGGAGAGAAATGGTTGAAGAGAACGAGAAGCTGATTATTTAACACACAAAAAGAGACAAAGAGGAAGCCTGACAAGCTTGTATTCGTGTTCAGACTGCTTTGCTCGCTCACGGTTTTGCTTTTTAATGTTAAACACAGCATGTCTTAATCACTGTGGGTGTGTGTGTATGTGTGTGTGTGTGTTTGTATTTAGTGCCCTTGGCAAGAGCAGGAGATCTGGCCCTTCAGAATGGACAGTAGTTAGCCACCCACCGGAGCAAGCTGTTACCACTTCCTCTTCCCTCCTTCCTCCCTTCCCACCCCCTTTCTTTCTCTCGCTCCTTCTTTGTGGCGCTGTTTCATATTTTTTTCTTTTATTATTTGAAGTCAGCGACGATGCTGAAGACGACACTGACTCGGAGAGGTGTGATTTTGCCTGGTTGCTCCAAAAACACCAAGGCGGCTGGACAGAGAAGTGTTTGGCAAATGAATTATTCATGTCACCCCTGCCTCGACACCCACAGCTATAGTTGCTTTTCACAAAGCACTAAAATGCACTGTAAAACAGAGCAGCACCATTACAACGCAGGACGAAGGTCCATGCTCGCAGCTCTGCGGGGCTGGAGTCCGTCACAGCGGTGCTTTGAACTAAATGCATCAAAAACAGCATGCTCGTAATGACAATGTGACCATTTTTTTGGATCTCCATGATTATCTATCTTGTAGCTTGAATTCACGGGGAAAGATGGGCGTGTGCATACCATCTCTTCCTCGAAAAAAACAAACAACATTTTTAGAATGGGTTCGTGGGAACCATCTCCATCTCCTAGTTGCCCATTATGAACAATCCTTTCCTTCATACATTTGCTTCCATCATAATAACCACAGTCACTAGATGTTGCTATCAATTATTTTTGTTGACATGAAGAGCTCTAAAACCACGTGGTGTAGTGATCACTGTGTTCTCTCTTCATAGCGTGTTGACACAGGTACGATACTTAGCTCGAGGCCTTTTTGTGCAGAGTTCACATGTTCTCCCTGTGCATACACAGGTTTTCTCCAGGTACTTCCCTGAAACAGTCGGAAGATGGTTATTCAGACTTGATAACTCTGACTGGAGGTGTGACCGGCCACCTGTCCTGGTGGTACGCTCCCTTTTTGCCAGTCGCCTGCTGGGAATGGCTGCGGCCCACTGGAGCCCTACAATGCACAAAGCGGGTGTGAAAGATAAATGCACGATACCACCTTCATGTTGAGTGCAACTCTAAAAGAAACAGACATGGAAACGACAAAAACTTTGAAGAATGAGTCAAAAGACAGATTTCAAAACTGGAAGCCTGGTTTTAATTGATATTGCTCTACTGTAATAATCCTGAAAGGCATAGTCTGGAGTAACACATGTAATGTTTCAACCCATAGTAGTTTAAGTTACAGAATCATAGGTCTCTCTTTTTGCATTGAACAATATATACAATGTGAAATAAATACATTTACACAAATGGACATTATTGTTGGAGCACACTTGTATGATACACATCACAAAAATATACAGGTAATTGCTTATCTTTTTTTTTTCCTTTTTCTTCATTTATTGATGTGAAGCACATCTAAAATCTACAGACATGTTTGTAATAACGCTACAGGGTCTTCTCTCATCCACCACTCGAGGGTTTTTTTTTTTTTAATTCCTAAATATCCTTTTTGTCCCAATGTTCCCCAAAGAATATCTCTCTCCCACCAATGTTTTCTTGATATTTGCAGATTCAGACTGCAGGAGGGTCAGCCGCAGCACAAGTGGCAGTTACATTTGGGGGTTAAATACAACTAAATGACTAAACACTGTCGAGCTGTAGATAGACACAGTTTGGCCTTAGCAGTTGTCACGGGCAGCTATGTGCAGCTATAGAGGATGGACACTGCTGCTTTGTCACCACGGCTCAATAACTCAACTTTCTGCTAAACCACTTTGACTTGCAGTGTTTGCAGCCAATGGATCGTAGCTCCAAACGAGGGCATGAATGTGATGCCCAAAAGTGCAACCAGGTCAAACTCTATTTGCCATTGGCTCTGCAAAAAATTCAGACAGTCCTTCCTCCTCTGCTCCTCATGGTAAACACCAGTTTGGTTTGTTCATGTGGTTTCAACCTAAACTACTGACTCCATTATGTGCATCAGTTTTTGGACCTCTAATCCAAACATGTGCAACACTCGCCTCATTGTACAGTCACTAAAGTATTGCTTCATAACAAGAAAAATATGTGCGCATGGTAAAATCCTTCAATCCAACACATCTACATAACATGACATGAGCATGAAGTAACATCAAGGCAATCTCCCCTCAGATTACAGCGAGCAAAAGAAAGTATCTTCACTGGGAACTAATTTATTTAAATTATTTCCAATCTAGATCACTGACCAGATTCGGCTCAGGATTGATCACCTCAGGGTGACATGCAACATAGTTCATTGTGGTCTACTGTTCAGAATTACAACAAGATTGACAGAACAATTAAAAAAGAAAAGAAAGACAAACATAAGACAAGCACCTTTAAGTTGTGTGTAGAATGATGGTAGTTCTATGTCTGCACTTACAATAAAAAAAAAGGTTCATTTGGGCTTTTAAGAAGTTCTAAAAACAACATTGAACTTTCTGCAAGACCTTCAATGAAGCCGTGAATGATACAATTTGATGTTGGTGCATGTCGTGCAACAATAAAACATATATTCATTTAATTCAAGATCTTTAAACATCAGAAAGGTGATGATAATTTCAGGTTAAAATTGAATGTTGCAGTTAATTCCAGCTGATTGTGCCCACAAAATCAGAATTGTGTGACAAAGAGGCAGCGAGTGCAAATGATACCTTTTTTTTCTTCTTCAATGCTTTTTGTCAACCTACTAAAACCTTTCATTGTTTGTTTTAATGCAAGATATTTTCCAGGAAAGAAGCTGAAACAGGAAAAAAAAAAAATTCTTATTTGAGCATTTTCTCTTTGTGTTGATGAGCTGAGCTGAGCTGTCTGGGAGGCGATTATGTACAGCGTGATTATCAAAAAGAGTCACCTACAGTTGTAAATTACTCAAATGTCCCTTTCATTTTGTCTTTATTTAACCTAAAGGTATACAGTATATTGTTTAATCTATAGGAAAGTTACACAAATGATCCCTTTCTAAGTACTTGTTAAGGTGTTTCTTCGTTTAGATACTAAATATTTCATTATTATGTATAGTTTGGTAAAGATGAATAGTGGCATTTGTTCCTGGTGGTCTAGTTAAGTTCCTAGAAGAAGAGTCTTATATTGGGTTTGTTGTGAGAGAATCCAGACCCCCGGCGGACTGATCCGACACACAGGTAAGACAGACAACATGGCCTCTACTCTACTCTTGTGTTGTCTAAAGAAGAAGCACACAGCACAAGAACGGGAATCACCACAAGAAAAAGTACACAGCGACGCCTCAACAGAGAAGGAGAGGATCCAACAAAAACAGGACGCCAAAACAACAGCAACAACAAAAAAATAAATAAAATAAAAACCAAATAAATATATATTTTTTTTCTCATGATAGAAAAAACAGCAAACATGAAACACAGACGACTACTTTTTTTTTTTTCTTTTTTGGGGATTTTGTTTCCAATAAAATGTCTTATGTTAGAATTATAATCTGTATAATTTACAATATACAATGTTGAAGAAGGCTGAGAAAATACCCCTTACTAATAATACTGATGGCTGATACAGAGCATGAGATGTTAGAGATCAACTTCACTTAAACTGCAGCACTCCTCGGCTGTGACAAGTTGCCATTTCATATCAGACTTCACTGTCACCTGGATTACACATTTTGGCATTCTTATTTTGAGAAAAAAGAAAAACCTACCAAATGTCTTCCCTTTTAAAGCTGTGATCAGTCAGTAAGCAATCTGGTTCTAGCTGTGTAATTAGTGTCATGCTCATTTGACTGCAAAACAGCTTCCTGTCAGCTCAGCTTGAAGTGCCACATTCCAAAAGAGATAATCGGAATGTCAAACAAGCCAAATTATTGACATTAACATTTAATGTGCAACCCAGAAATCACCGTATGTTTAATACATCAGGTGGGGATGAATGCAATGGGGAGTTTCATTTTAATTTAGACACTACATAAGATTAAAATGCCCTACTTTGTTTAAAGTTGTCAATTAAAACATCAGGAAAATGGCAATATGAGCTCACAGGAAGCAGCCAAAATAAGGTACTTTGATTCTAGTTGAATAATTCCACTCCAGAAAAAGTCCATTTAAAGTTAATCGGGTGGTCCCTTCAAAGTGTCATGGCCACAAAAAACACAGTCATGTTCAAATGGGCAAAAACAGTATATTATCAAACTGCTGTTTTTGAACAAGATTTTTTGATTTAATTAAGAGTAAAAAGAACCTTTTGACAAGATTGTAGAAAACTCCCAACGTGAACTGCAAACTGGATGTTGGAACTTGTTATTTTCTGGCTGCTTCTGTTACTTCTTTAACCCTCTTCATTCATCCGTTTTTAAGTGGAAAACAGAAGTAACTTCCCATCCCAACATTACTGGTCCTCACTTTTCCCAAACAAAGGAAACACTGACAGTTTTCTAATAGCTTATGGCAAGTTACACAGAGAGAAAAAGAAGCTACGAAATCTCCTCCAAATCCCCGTCCTCTCTCCCCCAATTTTTAGACTGGCACCTCATGTTAATATTGCAGACTTAGTCCATATGAACAAACCCCTTCAATTAAGAACCACTATTGCTCAGAGTTTCTAGGATAAACGCTGATTTGGTAATACATTATTGTTATATTATATATATAGATGATAATTGCAGAAAGTGGTCAAGCTGATAGAAAAAAGGAAAGACATATTGATTGATTCAGTTTTAAGAAGACAATATTAATAAGAAAAACAAAGCTGTGTTACATGTCATATACAGGATGACAGTTATTTACAACCCTAATATTGGTATTATCGCTAAGATTATTTCCAAGGTAGAAACTAAGAAGAAAGAAAATAACTCGGGAGTTTTAAAGCAACATTAGTTGTTCTTCAGTCACTTTTCGTCAGCATACCTTTCCCTCTGGTGTGTATTGCATTGTTGAGTGAATGAAGATCCCCTCATCGCTACCTCAATGAATCACGACAATATCTGGGTACCGACGCAAAAGATGAGCAAGAAGTGAGGCGAGGAGGGTAATGCTGAGGTGACACTGCAGGTTTTAGAGTGTGGGTAATGAGCATGGGCTGGACTATTCTTAATGGCACATTGACAGGTGGAAATATCTACTGGTTGATACACAGAGAGCTGCGAACCAGGGCCACTCTAAAGCAAAAATGTTTCCAACAGACATCTAAACACAAGAGGAGAGTGAGACAGAAAATGCAGTGTCATGGTAGCCAAGCAGGAAGTCATTCTTGCTTTTTTTTTTTTCTCTCATCTGCAAGCAAGAAGTGATTTTTCGAATCAAAAACTGCCGATCAATCTCACCTCATGCGTTTTGATCACCTGAAACCATTTTTAGCTTCATCAAGTGTCCTAACCCTGATACCATGATAATACTGATAGGGCTGGCAGGTCAGGATCACTGGACCTCTGCAAATACAACAGATATGAGAGTTAAAGTTGACATAGGGGTGTCATAGGAAACCAGGAAGGGAATTTAGGGAGAACCAGAGAGTGTTTACAGCAGTTGTTTCCAAGCCTGGCCCTTGAATCTCTGAGTTCTGCTGGTTTCCATTACAAGCAGAAACATCTGACTGTGTAGAAAGGAGCACCAGCAGGACCCTCGAGACCCAGGACTGAAACAAACTGGTGGATCAAACCAGAAACAGTTTGGGTTTTGACAGTAAAAGTTTGCTGGCATCCCCTGAATGGATGGTTCCATTCTTTGGCAGGGCAATTCTCCTCTTCTTTTCCCTCAGTCCATCCGTCCCAACTTTATTGTACATGGACATTGACAACAAATGTCATTAATACGTCCTTAGTGTTCTTTTTTTTTTTCCCATTCAGGTTTCTTGAACATTTAAAAAATTCTGTTGGGTGAAATATGGAAGAGAAAAGAGACATGAGTGCAGTCTTCCAGTCTCAAGAACTAAAATGTTTTTTTTTTTTTAGTTTTTTGAGATTCATGTGTCCTCAGTTAAGTGTCTGTCATCAATAACATCTTAATTGTCATTAAATGCATAAATGTGTTGCAATCATCAGTGTTTGGAGTTCCCGTGGTAACAATTAAATAAGTGTTGTTAAGTATATGTTTGGAAATATCTTCCTCCTTCTGTAATGGGGAGTCATGTCAGTCTGTAAGCATCGTCCCCAAAACAGACGGTCCAGAGAGCGTCGTTTTATCCAAGACAGCAGTGATTTCAGGTTCAGGTAAGAGGTTTAGATTGCTTCATAATTCATATGGGGCATGTGTGTCAGCAGACAAAATTCAGGGGCATATTTCTGAGTGTGAGTGCAGGGTTGTGTGTGTGTGTGTGTGTGTGTGTGTGTGTGTGTGTGTGTGTGTGTGTGTGTGTGTGTGTGTGTGTGTGTGTGTGTGTGTGCGTGTGTGTGTGTGTGTGTGTGTGTGTGTGCGCGTGCGTGCGTGCGTGCGTGTGTGCATGTTCATGTATACGAATGTGGGCGTGTAAAAGAGCGAGAGGTCATTCAATGTTGTTTGGAGTTCAAGTTGAAGCGCAGGTGGCTTCGACTGGTGTCTAGCTGTCCTTCCATCCACTCCCCGTCCTCAGACCTTGGCTTCCAGCAGCTCCAAGAAGAGTTTGTGCATTGGGACTTTGCCATCTTGCTTGATGCTGTAGAAGTGCTGCACGGCCTTGGTGGAGGTCTGGCGGAGCAGGGGGAGGGTCATGAGCATTTTGCCCGCCCGACGGGGATCCTCCTGGTGCTGGGAAGCCTCGTACTCCTGCAGGGCCTCGTGGAGCACATCCTGGAGCTTTTGCACTGCATCCACATCTTCAATGTGCATGGAGTCTGGAGAGAGAAGAAAGACACATTTGACGTGTGATTAGGACTCATTGAAAGCACTACATCTGACATTTGTTATACTGCCCACTCTATATCTACTGCTGCTCAAAGAGGGGAAATGAGTCCTTAAAATAACATAATCAAACAAAACATCCAGTTGCTGAATTACTGCCTTTAGTGTGCAACGGGGCCAGAAGGTTTGACAGTGCAGCAAGTACTCACAGCTTTGGGGAGATGTTTTTCCACAGTATTTGTGAGTACCTGTGTCTGTTTGTTGTGTTCCTGAGTCAATGTGAGAAGCAATGTGGCAAAACTCCTGGGAAATAATAGTTGAGGTTGGAATTTTCATAAATGTAAATTCTATCTGCATTCCAATGAATTTAATGTGTTATGCAAAAGAGCAAAATACCATTAATTTGCTTATGTAAAATCACACAAACATGAATGATATTTAGTTGCGTGGACAATTTTTTTTTTTTTTTAAATTAATATTGTAAATAATATTAACATAAGTGTGTTTTCAAAATATAACTCTGAAACACACAATCCATCAGTAAAAGTGACTCCAGGAGTGGAGCTTGATGTTCAGAGGCCGCTCCTCTCTCTGTCTTTAAGTGTGGCTCTGTGGGTGTGATAAATGGATGGGCAAAGAGACGAGTGGGTGGAGAAAAAAAAGAAATAGACTTGTAGAATGATGAAGAGACACAGCAACACCTGAGAGTCTGCGCGTGTGTGCGCGTGCACGCGCGTCCGTGTGTGTATAAATATAGGGCTGCACACTTGTGTAATCTCTCTTTGAGCTGGCATGTAAGGTGTGTTTCAGCATATGTGGCAGTTAAAGGCTGAGAATGTCTTTCAATAATAATGCTCCATATTGCCCCCTAGGGAGGCAAAGTCTTAATGTGAGCTGGCCTTTAGCTCCCAACCTCCGATCAATTTCTCCGATCAATGACTACATGCATGTTAAATAATAATCACAAGACAACTATTGATAGACCACTCCCCCCCCAACAATCACCACGCACACACACACACACACACACACACACACACACACACACACACACACACACACACACACACACACACACACACACACACACACACACACACACACACACACACACACACACACACACACACACACACACACATATTGTGTATGTTTGTTGTGAAATTGTGGTGAATTAAACAGGTGGATTATTGTATACAACAGCTGTTAGAACAGCATTTAGCGCGGCGTGTGTTTTGGAAACACATACATGTTGACATCAACATTGTTTTAGTAAAAAAACGGAGCATACCACAGCACTAAGTCAAGCTGAGAGATCTGTAATACATCAGGAAAAGTGACCTGAGCTTTGACTTCTTTTAAACAAGGTTCCCTTCTTCCTACCCCTTTTTGGACATGTTAAAGCAGACATGGGTGGTGTGTGGGTACACATAGGTGAATGTTATAAACATATATATTTTTCTCTTTTTCTTGTTGATTTCTGTGTTTTATGTGTGTTTTGGATATGTCTGAAATGACTTCATAAAAAATCTTTCAGAAAAGCCCAATTTTGAAGGTAAAAACATGCATGTTGTCAGCTGAAATGCTGAAGACTTGTCCACTGTACTTTGAGTTTTTCTGATATTCATCATTGTACCTTTTTGCACAAAAAGAAAGTACCACAAGAAATTATATATTCTATATTAATAAAGATTAAATTGTGGCCCCTGAATTAAAAGTATTTCACATCATTAGAAGTAAACGAACACGACACATCATTGTGACAATAAAAAGATACATTTCAGTCAACATTAAATATATACGCACTCACGTTCCCACAGAAGCCTCCACTAACACAGTAAAATACACAGAGCTGAATCTATGTTGTGAAACTGATGCAGGTGAAAACTGGTCAGTGGGCTGATCTCTGGTTTCACAGGTTGTCACATTTTCTACTACCGTATGTTCATTCTGATGTTCATTGTATTCTTGGTCGATGACATTTTGCTTAGAGAGGTAATGATGACAGGAATGGAGCCAGAATACACTAATGAACATAAATGAGTTGAAATGATAATCATTTTCAGGTTTTAATAACAGATATATTACATGAAAAAAGGATTGCCATCATATCGAAACTGTGAGCATAATCGTTCTCTTTTAGTATTAAGCCAGATAGGTAAATGCCCCTCATAGTGTGTGTTGTTATTAAATTAACACACACTTATCCCATGAATGTAATGAACATGTATGAATGTAATGAACATGTAAAAAACTAATGAGTAAAACTGTCAGTCAGTGAGATAAAAAAAAAAAAAAAAATTCTCCTATTGGCATTATTTGTGATTTGTACAGAGGTTTCCCCTCGAGTGCAGCCTGTAGTAAAGACACTACAGTAAAATTCTAGTTTAATGAGTTTCACACTGTTTTTGATTAGAAGTGTGTGTTTAGTATTTAAGCTGTTAGACGCGGCTTCTGCCTGGCCTGTGCTGTGACCCACAGTACACTCACAAGTAAAACAGCAGACGTTAATGAGCACAAGCACATGAGGATGTTAAAACGCACATGTTAACATGGGACTCACAAATCACGCACGCACGCACGCACGCACGCACACACACACACACACACACACACACACACACACACACACACACACACACACACACACACACACACACACACACACACAAGCCTCTTGTTTCCCATGCCGAGTTTGGCTTTCTTTACATGTGGGGCACGTTTGCTAACATTTCTTAAGGCTTGGCTTCATTAATGCAGACGATTAGCATCCTGTGAATTAATTAGTGTCAGTGCCCTTCAAAATGCTAATGCTAGCATTCTGTTGTCTTGAAGAGAGTCTGGGCAATGATACAAAGTTCCTATCTCGATGTCAGCTGCTTTAATTTCAATCAAAAAGAGTGAGTGTGAATTGTATATTACAGAGTATTTGATAGAGTTGGCTTGACTTCAATTCCCTTCATAATAACCTGAAACCACAGGAATTCCCTTGATTGAGCAATTTGTTTTCCTTTCAATTGAAATGACATACTAATATACGTAGTAATACTGCACATTAACAAAACAAGATTAGTCATAATGATCAATCCAGAGAAAGCACTACTAAAAAAACAACTAGACATACCTGTAAGTAGACAGTGATGAGCTTTTTGTAACCAGTAAACCAAACATGTTCACCTCATGCATGTAACTGTGGTAGGTGGAAACTGGGAACACAACAATTTAAACTAACAATTGGTCCCATATTTCATATGACAGCAAAGATTCCTTCCCATTGTTTGTATTTGTCCATGTGAAGTCTATCAGCAATGTAAAGTCACCCATTGCTTACACTGACCTTCTGCTTGTAACTTTAAAATATTGTAATGCATTTTGTTCGGTAATATTCTATGACTATGTTGTCTTAATGCTCCTTAAATATTTCTTAAAATTTCTTAATATTCGCTTAATATCTCCGTGTTTTTTTTTTCCTTTTTTGTCCATGTAATGATTAATTGGGTATTTATCATATAATTGTCACACAAACCCCTGTGTGTGTGTGTGTGTGTGTGTGTGTGTGTGTGTGTGTGTGTGTGTGTGTGTGTGTGTGTGTGTGCGTACGTGCGTGTGTGTGTGTACGTACAGAATCAGAACAAAAGGCCCCTCCCTCCCTATTCAGAGCTCTCTCATTGCAAGCTACCATTTAAACACATTGTATTGACAGCTCCCCCCTTGTAATTAAAGAGTACTGAAAAGCTGGCCGGCATCCAAGACAAAGTTCAAAAGACGGGTCATGAGAGGAGGAAGGCGTGTGTGAGTGTGTGTGTGTGTGTGTGTGTGTGTGTGTGTGTGTGTGTGTGTGTGTGTGTGTGTGTGTGTGTGTGTGTGTGTGTGTGTGTGTGTGTGTGGTGCGTGTGTCTGTTTGTGTGTGCGCACAAGAGGGAGTGTGTGTCAGTCAGCTGTCGATGCAGCTGGACACATCAGAGAGGGGGCTTTATCGACAGATTTTAGGCTCTAATGATTTCACCTTATTTAAAAGGCATCTGAAGGGATGGCTATGCTAATTGTAAATGGGAGCGCTACTTTGTTTAGGAGTGCGAGTCTGCTTGAGCCTGTGTGTGAGTCCGTATGTATGTATGCACATCTTTATATAAGGCACGTGGTACGACTGTGGGCAGTGGAAGTTTATATGAAGTATGACAATTGTATGTGTTCTTTAGTGTGTAAGTGTGTGTGTGTGTGTGTGTGTGTGTGTGTGTGTGTGTGTGTGTGTGTGTGTGTGTGTATGTGTGTGTGTGTGTGTGTGTGTGTGTGCTTGTCTGGATGCCGAGTGCTGGAATCAGTCCTCTGATGGTTCATCTTAAATGAGACCCGTGGGACAGGAGATTCCCCGGATTAACTCTCCTCCAGCAGTCAAACACAGATGTGCAGACAGTTAAAAACAACAGCTCAGACGAGAAGAGAAGAGAAGAGAAGAGAAGAGATTCAAACCTGAGTTAGCCAAAGCAATGGCCTTCAGAGTGACAAATTCCTCCTTCTCTAGTTTCATAGTTTTGTATTTCTTGACAAGTTGGAGGATAGCGTTGTTCAAGTCGAGAAGTCCAGCCAGCTTCGACTGATCCTCATCCATGATGTAGTCCTCTGCATACACCAACTGGGGAGAAGCACAGTGATGTACGCCACCTTTAAAAAAAACTGTACATTTTTATAGATTCAAAGAAAGAACTAAACGAGCAGAGGTAAACGCTTACCTTGTCTTCCTTCAAAAGACAGTGAGCGATACACAACACGTAGGATCAAGATTTCCATCCACGCGCGCTCTGCAAAAGGCTCATCTGGTCTGCCAAAGACAGCGTGGAGAAACCTGGTGTATATACATAAGAGAAAACGCAAAATGTATTGTTAGGAATGTAAAAACTAACAAGGAGACGTAGGACTGAAATAAGGTTTAGAAGGTAGCAAGAGAATCAAGATCGACTCCCCTTCATCCCTTCCCCTGCCCACTCCTCATCCATCCACTTGACCAGAGTCCTCCCCTTCTTCATCCTCATCCTCTTCTTCCTCCTCCACCTCCTGTCTCTCTCTCTCTCCCCGGTGCCCCCGGGCTATTCTCTGGGGAAAGGCAGGCCTTATCTCCCCCTGACACAACCTCCATCGATCAATGCTGGCCATCGCTGCTGCACTGCTCAAATACACACACTAATTGCTGCTATGGCCTCAAAACTCCAGCCGTCTCCCGTGTCAATCCATGTCTTTCTATTTGCCTACATCTATGTCTGTCCATCTGTCCGTTTCTCCAATCAAATTCTATTGCTTTCTATCAGACTCAGTCTGTCTCCACTGGCCATCTGTGCATTTGTTCTTGTTTCACCTCTTCTTAATCCATCTCAATATATCTCGGCCTGAGTGCCCTGTCTGTTTGGGGTTGATATGGATCACATGTTTGGGCTTGCTCCTTTTTAATTGGAGCCTTTCTCATTTCATGTTTGCTTGATTAGGGTCTTACTTAAGACAACTTCCCTCCTACTTGTTGTCTGTTCCTCCCTGTCGGTTTCTGTCTATCTCTTTAATGGAACACCTGCCCACTCACACCTTTTCCTCACAGCTGTCCTCTCCTCACACACCTGTCCATTCACACCTGCCTCTTTGCCTATGTGTGTATTTTTGTGAGTGCAAAGAAAGGCAAAGACAGTGGGCCATGCGAACACACCTGTCAGACCTCGATGCAGCTTTCCAGTGCGTATTTGTGTGTGTATCAAGTATGTATTCCTGTGTGAGTCTCAGAGAAGCATCCTGCCAGGAGAAGCAGGCAGATGAGATGGGAGATATTTTCTTCAACAACATCTGCTGCGATGCACCTCCTCTTGAGATGCTGGGGTGTGTGTGTGTGTTGGTGAGCATGCACGTGTGTTGGGGCTCCTTTTTCACAATGTGTTGATGGGTAATGGCAGGCATCTCATTATGTTCAGGTTGCAGGCTATTGTTGTTTTTAATGTGCTCTAATTCATTTTATCTGCAACTGTTAACATCATTAACACACACACACACACACACACACACACACACACACACACACACACACACACACACACACACACACACACACACACACACACACACACACACACACACACACACACACACACACACACACACACACACACACACACACACACAAGAGTGAAGGGAAGAGTATCGCTGCCAACTGGCAGTGACTTCTTCTACTTAATGAAATCATCAGAAGGGATTAGAGTTGAATTTCTTAAGGGGGTCTTCATGCACACACACACACACACACACACACACACACACACACACACACACACACACACACACACACACACACACACACACACACACACACACACACACACACACACACACACACACACACACACACACACACACACACGCTCTCAATGGCAGATGCCTTCAGGGGTCTTTTATAACTTCACCACTCACTGAAAGCAGAGGAAATATGCATTGGCATTGCTAAAATTAACACACATACACTTACTGAATCTGTTCAACCCTGGGGTCAAGTGAAGAGAAGAAGACATGAGCGAGGGGTTAACATCACTTAATGGTGTCACTGGTTGGAGTATTTTAACTTTCCCCTTGTGTGCATATGTGTGTTTTCAGTTCTCAGCGCTGAGGCATTCGGAGCAGAACAAAAGGTTCAATCAATCTGCACATGTCCCTCTGGTTGAATTTGATCCAGGGCCAATGGTGGCCCACATGGCTCAAGGCATGGGCATACACACGTGCCCTCACACACACACTGCACAAAAGAACACAAAAAAGTGCACATGCATTCACAAACACCATAACAGGAACACAAATTCAGGTATTATGAATGTAAGAAAAAAAGGTCAACAAAAATGTATTGATTGAAAGTTTGAATAAATGACTCCTTCTTAGTTTCCTAGTTGTGTGTGTGTGTGCCTCAGTAAACAGGCACCCACAGATGCACATATGCACACGCATACACCCACGCACACACACACACACACACACACACACACACACAAAAGCAACACCAATAATTAAAACCCCTGTGATTAATTTATTGAGCTGAAAGTGCAGCTTTTCTTATTGAGGTTCATCAATGATTTTTATCAAGATGAGGTGTGTGTGTGTGTGTGTGTGTGTGTGTGTGTGTGTGTGTGTGTGTGTGTGTGTGTGTGTGTGGGTGTGTGTGTGTGACAGATCATGGAATATATGGGCATAAATAACTGTACAATGAGAAAATGGCCTTGGTTCTGTCTTTTATTTTTTGCCAGTGCATTCATTCCCACATGTTTCACCGACTCTTTGCATGTACATCTCTATCTGTGTGTGTGTGTGTGTCTCTCTCTCTCCCCTCACCACCAGCCTGTCTGTGCCGTTCAGCCATCCAATGCCTCTTATCTGTCTGATTAATAGGCGGCCGGCTTCAGGACAAATTAATTAACAGATAACGCCATCTCTCCCTTCTTCCCTTCCTCCCTTCCTCCCCTCCTTCTCATGAAGCGATCGATATAACAGAAGAAAAGAAACATCAATGGGAATTTAGTGCTGATGATGGAGAGAGAGGGGTATTGATGAAGAGAGAGTATGGGGGAGAGAAGAAAGTAAAAAAGGAAGGAGGTGTTGGAGGGAGAGATGTCAGTGGTGGGAGGAGAGGTGGAGACCTTTCTTTCATACCTGTGATTTCAATTGACAAAAGGGCGGCTGGCTATTTGGTCCTAATTACATTTCCTTTCTGCCCATTGTTGATAAGGCATCTCGTACTGTGTGAGGATGCTTGCTCTGGTGTTGTGTTGTCCAAATTGGATGTACAGTAACGTGCAGGTAAAAGTCAAAATATTTGCCTAAGAATACTGACGCAAAACTTAAAGGCGAGTAAATTGGGCCCAATCTGCAAGCAAGTACAAAGAGATACACAGAGATAGCTTTTAAAACTTTGTACAGGCCCACTTTGAGTTTAATATTCTGCTTTTAAAAAGCTCAAATGTGATTAATATGTTGGGAAAAACTCAGGGGATTTACATTCACTAGTTTGTTACTTAGTGTCTGTACAGCATATTTGCCCTAAATTTGGTAAAATGCAAACACAATAATGTACCGATGAAGGAGCAGGGAGAGAATCTGTGTGTGGGTATATATGTGTGTGTGTGTGTGTGTGTGTGTGTGTGTGTGTGTGTGTGTGTGTCTGTGTGTGCGCCACACATAGCTTGACAGTAAGAGGCTACAGTGCAGTCATGCAAACTTAACCTCTACTGCTTGCTCTTATGCTCTCCCTTTTCCTTCTTTCCCCTTTTCTCTATCAGATACACACATAAAAACAAACAACACACACACACACACACGTCGATTCCCCAGCCACCCTGCGGCCTGTTTGTCTGCCAAATGAGTCCTGACTGCACGTTTACACCCGAGACCGCACAACAGTCTGATGTGCACACACACACACACACACACACACACACACACACACACACACACACACACACACACACACACACACACACACACACACACACACACACACACACACACACACACACACACACACACACACACACACGCACACACACGCACGCACACACACACGCACGCACACACACGCAGGGTAGCCCTCTCTCATGCCCCAGTTGCTCCACAGATGCACACATACACACACACATCCGGGAGGCCTATATTTGTTTTCATGTGGTTACAGGGCAAATGGGAACCAGTGAGGAGCAATTGTGATGCTTGTGACTACCTAAGTACTGGGGATGTGTGTGTGTGTGTGTGTGTGTGTGTGTGTGCATGCCTGTGCATGTGGGTAAGTTTGCAGTGTTTCTGTATGTTTGTGAGGCTGTGAACAGGTGACTGTGTGTCTGTTTGTACACTAACGGTCATGTACATCTCCATTAAATGTTCATAATAACATCAGAGGAAACGTTTGTGTTGTGTTTGTGTGTGTGCATGTGCATGTGTGTGTGTATAAATTCATGTGACAGGCTTATTAACACATGAGGATTGATTAGATTGTTTGTTTAAATGCAGTTTTCCTTGAAAGCCTTTTTGACCCCTCATGGTGGTCCCTTTGTATATTTTGAGCACCTGCTTCATCTGTTACCACTAACATGGAGCTCTGCCCTAGTTGATCACTGCCTCAGGCCACATCTACCATGGAGCTTCTCAACCTGTCTTCACAATGTAACACGAATGACTAATGTGCTCATTGCCTGAAAGTAGTTCAAAGGTGCTTCACATATCACCACGTAAATGTTACACAATATGTCAAAACTAAATGTATGCCAAGCAGTTATATAAATATGTGAGAGAAGAACTTAGGCTTGAATCTAAACAGCACATTCTATAATACCAATCGTAGAAAGTGCACTTTTTTGAGAAGACAACTGAAAGCCATGCTGTGTTTTTATGGATAAAATATCTACAAAATTTGGAAGTGACGATGCTACATCATTTTGACATTGCAATTACATAGTTTTTTTTTTGGAAAGGTAATGTTTGGCACATGTGGTTGATTTGTGAATTGTTTATTTGGATGTTCACTTGTTTGCAACTGGTGTGAGAAGAAAACGGGATTGTCTATGTTCAGCATGTGCATTCATTGTGGTCTGCAGGTGACAGAATTAAATCTATTGGCCCACTGAGAGAGAGATTGCATGAGGACACAGGAAGGTTCCAATGGTTACCAGCACATCACTGCCCCGCATGTTTGTGTGTGTGTGTTTGTGTTCTCTCTCTCTCTCTCTCTCTCTCTCATCTCTCTCTCTCTCTCTCTCTCTCTCTCTCTCTCACATCCCGCTTTTGTTTGTGTTTAAATGTGTGCACATTGTTACATGCTGGGCAATGCAAATGCTCCCTTGTGGTGCTTTTTGAGAGTGTGTGTATGTGCACATCTCAAACTGTTCTGTACCATACGGCCAGACGCTCCACAAAATGAACATGGACCCCCTGTGATGGCTTTGGCTAACCTGAAACCCCCCCCCCCCCCCCCCCCCCCCCCCCCACACACACCACACACACACACCACACACACACACACACACACACACACACACACACACACACCACACCAGCTGACCCAATTACACAGAGATGCGCAACAAGATGGGAGCAAATCTTCCCAGAGAACCAGCAAATTTAGACTGGTTTAAAGACACTCGCAAAAGGACACAACAGCCACTTACCTGCAAATATACATGTAACATGTATGTGTGGTCACAGACACAATAAAGTCAATATGAATGGATTTTCGGTAAATGTGAAGCAACATCCTACATTTTTTAAATTCTGAATAAACGAACAATTGTATTTTGTTTTAAACATTCAATACAATTTGAAACTAAGAGAATTCAGTTACGGTAGCTCACTGACTTTATGTTCAGCATCCAGCATTATGTATTATTGCTTCATTAGACTAATAGGTTAAGGTCTTTGCAATCATTGCATCCAGAGCACAGCTAAAGCAGATGCCTGTGGTCAAACTATAAAGGATGTAAAACTTCAGGGCATGTACAAACTAATGAGGAATAACAAAACAACAAAAGAACTCACTGAGAAAGAATTGCGTATGCAGAGCTACAGCCTGAGACTGAAATAATTATTTGCACGATCAAAAGTAGATGGAATCAAATTAGAACATAGATTAATGTACTCAATATTATTTCTTACAAAATCTGTATTTTACAAACACAAACAAGTAAAATCACCTTCACCTTCATCCCCTCTCATATCGTGGGCTAAAATATCCTTTTTCTATTTTGCTCCTCTTCCCCCTCTTGCTCCACCACACCCCCCTTTTTCTCTGTGCGGCCTGGGGGAGAGTAGAGCAGTCATAGGGTTGCGGTAGCCTCTAATCAGTGTGAACAGCCAGCTAATTACCAAACCCTCAGCCCTGGCTGACTGTTAATTGCATACATTAGACACCATCAGCAGCACTGCAAGATTAACACTTAAAATCTTCCCAGTGCTGTAGTGGAGATGAGTGCTTTGCGAGTGTGCATGCTCGTGCGCGTGTCTGTGAGCGTGCGTGCATGTGTGTGCGTGTGCAAGAGACAGAGGAGTGCAGGCAGATTGTGTGTGGTATTCCTAGTGTGTATGTGTGTCCTGCATTGCCTCTGTGTGTGCGAGCGCTAATATTTAACACTTAATTGGACCTAAAACTGGAACGTGGCAACGCAGGGGTGGCTGCGGAGCATTGTAGCTGTTGCCGTGGTGGAGTTGCTTGGGTGGGGGCAGCTGGTCATTGAGGGCAACTCGAAGTCTCCGTGGAGACAACAGATGGAGTGACATTAAGAGCATTGCACTGGAGCAATTTCAAATAATAAAATATCAATATTTACATTTTAATTACGTACTTCAAGTTCCTCCAGGGCTGTGTCAAGGAGTGTGTGTGTGTGTGTGTGTGTGTGTGTGTGTGTGTGTGTGTGTGTGTGTGTGTGTGTGTGTGTGTGTGTGTGTGTCACAAGCTCCATGGGGCCATGTCTTCTTGACTTCATACAGGGTTGAGAGTGCTGCTGGAATGACAACGCATGGCTCTGCTCGAGAATGTCTTGGTGAAATTAACCATGTTGAACTTTACGCTATATTGTCTAGTGTTGTTTTTCATATGGTCTTTTTCTTCACTTTTTCTCTCACTGAGTTCATCTATCTTCCTCTTATCCTCTACCTTTGCATCCCTGCCCTTTACTCCATCAATATAATGCTGATGCAGGCAGGAATGACCAGTGTGTGTGTGTGTGTGTGTGTGTGAGTGTGTGTCTGAGCATGTGCACACAAATCTGTCAGGGGAATTAACCATGTGTACGCACAGCTGAGCAGCTTAAACACCAACATCGCCTGTCCGTCTCTCTCACACGCATATACATCATATACATAAAACGCACATACATAACACTTACACTATTGGCTAACACTTTCAGGGAAAAACACAAGGTGGAATAACAACTGAAGAAGAGAAAAGCAATATTTAATTTTCATTGTTCATTTGAATTTAATGCCCACTTCTTAAAATACACTAACTGGATACTCTCATACAACATCTCAAGCTATCTATCTATCTATCTATCTATCTATCTATCTATCTATCTATCTATCTATCTATCTATCTATCTATCTATCTATCCATCTATGTGGTGTGTGATGAATTTATTTTGCCAGCTTGTTCAATTAACTGAGTTGGGACAGTTTATTGATCTCTTGGTGGATTACCTTTTCAAAACAATATCCAGTGACACATCAGAAATCAAATTAATCCTCAGTGGTGGCAAGACCAACTGGGCAGCTGGGCTCTTTAGACTACTGATAGATTTCTGTTTTCAGTGATGACACTGTTTGAATAAAATAAAGGGCAACTATTAAAGTATAGTTCAGAAGAAATAAATTGTGAAATGGGAATAAATCTCATTCTATTTTATTTTTCCTTTGAAGCACAATTGATATATCAGCAGAAACTTGCTCATTATGGCTTTAAAACAAAACCCAATGGTGCTGGTGTCTGTGTATGAGATTATGAGGATGTGTTGATTCTATCTTCTTAATCCCTCGTAGCTTTCCATAGAGTGAGGACCACAGAAACTCCACAGGGATTAATTTACCATTCACCGATTACAGCTAGGGTCTCCAATATCATCATCGAGGACAAGCACTGAGAGAAAGGACTCGGCAATTGGAGCAATGGGAAGAACAGAGAAAATGAAGGGAGGTAGACATAAACAGACTGAAAGAAAGATGAAAAGGAACGCGCACAGAGAGACAGCCTTCTTTCCTACAGCGCCATGCCTTAATGTCGTAGCTCGAAGACAAGAACATTAGACCTCATTCCACCTCCTCATCTGGGTCTGAAAAAGCCTGGGCTGAAAATCTTAATTAATTGTCCAATAGTGCTGCGGGGTCATTATGCATTGCAATAAAGAAGCGTGTAATTATGAGATTTAACAGCCATTACCAAGGCCAGGAACTCATATGTCATCATCAGCAACCAAGCCAATGGTTTGGTACGGCTCTGTGTGTGGCTTGATGGACAGCACACACACACACACACGCACGCGCACGTGCACGCACACGCACACACACACACACACACACACACACACACACACACACACACACACACACACACACACACACACACACAAGCATATGTACATATTCAAATGTGTGTATATCATGGATAAATACACACAAGACAAACATGATTCCATTTGTTAAAGGAAGAGTGACTGGTATAGGTATACAGAAATGTGGTACATTGGCAGACAAACTGACACACACACACACACACACACACACACACACACACACACACACACACACACACACACACACACACACACACACACACACACACACACACACACACACACACACACACACACTGGTCTGACTGAGACAATAAGGCAGCCAGCTGTTATAGCAGCCTGCAGATGAAGCATCCCATCAACTTTAAATAGACACAAAAACACACATATTATTACTGCTGTGTCTTTGTGGGTTCTTTCGTAGTTTGAATGCAGTGCAGCCCCGAGACCACAGGCCACAGTACTTTGCCACAATGTGGAGACTAAAGGAACAAACATTGCAATGCACATGAGTGGAGGCTGTAAGACGTAGGCTGAAAAAAAACCCAAAATTGGTGGTATATGCTTGGAAGCTTGAGGAGTGATTCCAATAGTTTGGCTTAAATGGCATCATGTTGAAATTAGTTTGTGTTAATTCTCTTCACAGATTTGGTGCAAGTAATTCATTTTGAAAAAAACCCCCAAACAATTATTTTCACATTTTCACCATAAGACAGTAATAATTTATATTCCTTCTCAACACAGGACAGATTTGAACTGTTGCTGCGTTGCAGCCCAGCTGGTGACAGGCACGCTCCAATCCTATTTTCCCACCTGCTTATTTCTTGATGGAAAGGATGAATCCTCTAGTCTGTTATTTAAGAAGGATGGAGGGAGGATAGAAAAGGGAGGGAGAAAGGTAAAGAGAGAACGTGAGAGGAAAGTTGCATAAAACACTAAGGCAGACCGGAAGCAAGACAATGGACCAATAGTGAGTAAGGAATAAACACAAATGTGGAGAAAGAGAGGAAAAGCCGAGAGGACAAATGACAGAATCTGGGTGCGAAGGGGGGGTGGAGGAAAACATAAAGGAGCAGTCCTGGGAAGACAAACCAGGGGTCTAAGGAGGGCAAATAAAATGAGAAAAGATACAAAAACAAAGATTGAAACAGAAATCAGGAGGAAAGGTAAATTGATAAGTAGAAGTAGAGACGATGTAGACGGGGACTATTTCACGTCTGTCTATGAACTTTGCATGAACCGAGTAATGCGACACCCTGACAAGTCTGTCCCTCCTTCCACAAGATTTGTAGCATGCATAGGTTTGCAGTGTGTGTGTGTGTGTGTGTGTGTGTGTGTGTGTGTGTGTGTGTGTGTGTGTGGACATGGGTGTGACATCTGTGAATCTCTATATGTGTGTGAAGTCTTTATATATCGTGTGTGTGTGTGTGTGTGTGTGTGTGTGTGTGTGTGTGTGTGTGTGTGTGTGTGTGTGTGTGTGAGTGCGCTCCAACAGATAGAATAGGATGATGATGATTTGAAATGGAGTTTGGCCTGTGCGTAATTATGATCATCTATCTTTATGCCCCGCCAGCATATCATATCATATCATATCACATCATCTCTCACAGACACAGACACACATGGACACACACACACACACACACACACACACACACACACACACACACACACACACACACACACACACACACACACACACACACACACACACACACGTGCACGCACACAAACAACACATACACGAAAGCAAATTGAAAGTAGTAAAAGCTGACTGTTTGCTAGTAATGACTTAGATGATGATGGGCTCAGATGGTGTGCTGATTTATTTGTTACTGCTCATCTGATTTCACATATTATAAAATTGTGCACGTCTGTACATGTGTGCGATTGTGTGCACTGGGATAGTGCCTCTTTATAAGTGTGTGCGTGTGGTTTTTTGGAAGTGTGTCTTTGTTTGCAGATGGGTGTGTTCATGACATGAGTGTCTGTATACGCGGGTTGGTGTGCATTATTATGTATGCAAATTCTTGCGCGTGTGTGTTGTGTGCATGTATCTGTGCGTTTGTGCGAGTGAGCGCACGTGTGTGTATATGAGACATTATTTGATGCAGATTAGTCAGTGTACTCAGATTGCAGTCTGTGTCTCAAAGGCTGATAGACAAATGAATTTGATTTGCAAATGTAATCAAACTAATAAGAAAAACAGCAATGGGCTGCTGAGCACAAATCTCAAGACTTCAATATTTGTGTTGTTTTTTTGGTCACTTTTACTTGAAACTGAAACACATCCATCCACTGAACATATCTATAAATATCTTAACACAATCAAAATGATTAGCTAATGGAGAAAAAAAAATTCAGATACAACTTTTAAAATCAGTTCACTTGTCATTGTGAAGCAGTTTTGTTTCACTCTTCATCGAGTTGTGCCTGTTTTCCATTTGTCATTTGATTTCATGCCTGATGTTGTGTGACACATGTGGATGCAGTGACACGAACGTGTGAAGATTTCTATGCTGTGTGTGTGTGTGTGTGTGTGTGTGTGTGTGTGTGTGTGTGTGTGTGTGTGTGTGTGTGTGTGTGTGTGTGTGTGTGAGTGTGTGTGTGTGTGTGTGTGTGTCTGTATGTGGGTATGTGTCAGGTCACTTTACTCTGAAGGCATAAGGTGCCTGTCATGACACAAGTGTGACCTGATAAAGGTAATATCGGTGTCCGTCTAGATGTTTTCAAAGTCTCCACTCTACGGTTTGTGAGTTTGTCAACACAAGCACATCCTCAAGGAAAAGCTGTCAATGTCGTGAGGAAAGAACAAAACAAGCGAGTTAATTTTTTTGTTGTGGTATTGTGAGCAACATTTGCTTGTGAATCTTGCCTGCATCTGAAGATATCCGTGCCAGAAATTCGTAACTGTCACAATTTTGTGAAATTAAATTGTTTTTTGAGTATTTGCCAGATTAACCATGAGGTAATCTTTATTTTTTCTAATTCATTGCTGAGTGGGGTCAGACCATACAATAAACAGAATATAGCAAGATGCAGAGACAAAAAGTAAATACATGAACAAGAGAACAAAGACAAAAAGCAATGCACAGAAAAAGGAAAATGTTTTCCCTCCTTTGTTGTCTCATATTAATGACAAGCCTCCAAAAATGCACAGGCTTAATCCAATAAAAAGAGCCCAACTTAATCCAAACATTAAGCTCAGATATCAAATATTCTTTTTCTAATTTGATTTCATCAATATTTGCTTTCATCTGCAAACAGGGATGTGTTTGTTTGTACGGGCTGCAAGAGGAAATTGTGGTGGTGCAATGGAAAATAAGATATCTCTTTTGCATGAATGTGGACAATGATACAGGCAAACACCATCAGAGTCACACAGAAGCAAACACACACACTTAAAGCTAAGACCTTCGCCTCTAAATGTGTTATCCAGCTCAGGGATGAGCAGAAATGGAAATCAAACACGCTCGATAGAGCTCAGAGAGAATCAACAGGGATTGGAAACACACACACCCATGAAGATAGGCACAGCAAAGATATGTACAAAAAAAATTGACCAAGGCAAAGTGTGAAATCGAATTTTTGATTCCGATCTGAATTAGTTTCGAAGAAAGTTTTATGATTTTAAGACATGGGCCTGAAAGAGGCAGTCATTTCATATTACACAAAACATCTTTTTTGGCAAGAAAAGACAAATATATTCTACATAATTAATGTCCATGTTTCAGTAATCAATAATTGTGGCATTTTGGTTTTTTTTTTGTCATTAGAACAATGAGGAAGTTAAGATAAAAACTTTAATCTGGGGATTAACTGTGTCACAGGCATGCATCTATGTGTGCTTTATTATTCGTGTAGTCTTTTTGTGTTAAGTATGCACCCAGCATGCTGTGACTGTCAAAGTGAACTAGCCCTATTCGACAGAATGGGGACAAATTTGCTGGTGCATCTGTGTGCATGTCCACATGTATTTCTATTTTTGCATTTTTATGTAATTTTAATTCATGCGGTAATGTCTTTGATAGGGAGATACACCAAAAGATAAGCTGAGAGGAATTCTGTCTGTTGAAGAATACTGGAAGGAGGGACAAAATTAGGACATATGGGCATTATGATGAGTTTCAAAAGTTTTACGTTGACAAGACTCACTGATTTAACAACAGCGAGACTATAGTGTGTACAAGTGTTTGAATTGAGGTGGGTTTTTTTTCTTCTTCTTTGTGATTTATTACTCTTGGTTACAAAGCCCAAAAACCTCTTTACAGATTGATGACATCACCGACTTAATGAAGAGAGACGTGAAGTGACATCATCACCAATCCAGACACACACTCACACACACGCAATACTGTTCTGCATCTCCTGGACCACATCGCGAAGCGTTTTGTGTGCCACTGTTAATTTAGTGAGCTGCGCTTTCACATTTAAAGATGTGAGTATCAATGCTAACGTGTGTGTGTGTGTGTGTGTGTGTGTGTGTGTGTGTGTGTGTGTGTGTGTGTGTGTGTGTGTGTGTGTGTGTGTGTGTGTGTGTGTGTGTGTGTGTGTGTGTGTGTGTGTGTGTGTGAGAGAGAGAGAGAGCGAGTGAGTTCCCCTTGGCCGCTGAGACTCAACATTTGATTTGCTAAAAGGAGCAGGACACTTCTATTAATCAATATTTGCTGACTACTGGCTGCCTTTCTGGTTGATTGACTGGCTGTGTAGTTACCTGACTGACTGATTGGCTAACGAACAGACCGACTGGCAGTGTGAATGGCTAACTGCTTGACTGGTTGACTAAATCTCTAAGTGAAAACCATTTATAACATGTCCAAAAGAGAAAAAAAAAAACCACAGTAGAACAACAGGGGAAAGAGGGGTAAGGCAAGGTTTTCAGTGGGAGCTACAAGTATGTGACACATAAAGGATTCAACAGACGCTTCTCTGTGATTTGATCACTGTTTCCAGAGCTGACTACTGGATCAAACAGAATGTTCATTGTATCCACAGAGACATACACAAAATGATGTGGGAAAAGCGCTGTGGCTGGCTGAGAATATGAGGGGCGTGGGATGGAATAGTGGATGAGAGATGAGGTTGACTTGATAATGAAGAGGTTAAGGATACCATGGAGAGAGAGGGCGGGAGGTGAGGTGAGGTCAGGTCAGCACGAAGGAGAAAAGGAGGGAGAGACGGATACATATATATAGAGAGAGATGGGGGATATTTACCCATCAGGTCAAAATTGTATTATGTTAAGGGCTCTTTGGGAATAACGGGGTTATGCTGAGGTTACATATGTGACTGCCTTGCTGTCAATGCTCTCTTTTCAGTCTTCTTTTTATGTTGAAATTATATACCGTTTCACCCCACATGGTTGCTATTATACTACTACCCTATAATTAAACAACCACTATATATATATATATATATATGTATATACACACACACACACATACACTCTATTCCTTGGTTTTGACTTGAGAGTAAAATTTACTTAATGTCAAAGAAAGTTCTGGAGGAGGAGCAATGACAAGCCTTCAGGAAAACAGCATCTCAATGTATCGAAGTATAAAAAAAATAATAACAAAGGAGACTTACTATTCAGAGTGGATGCTTGCAAGAGATGATGTGCTGGGATGAAGCAACCACACTGAACAGCCTATCTGAAATAGAAAGCCACTCTTGTGTCTCTTCTTAAGTTATTTTGAAATGTTTGCTGCTTCTTGATGGTTTTTCCCCCACAATTTTCTCATGGATAATCAGTTTGTCTAATGGTTGATGCCATTCCTGCTGTCACAAGTAGTAGGGGGTTAAGCGCAGTCCTCGAGGAGTTACAGCAGTAACTTGTCTGCAAAGGATTTGAACCATTGAACTTCACTAACCTTTACTGTGCTCATTTATTTCCCTTAAAAGTCCATGAAATTACAATGTGAAGACTTGTTCTATCAATAAAAAATATTTCTAATTGCACAAAAAAAAGATCTGACCAGATGTGTTATTTGTGCCTATTATAACAAATTTTGTATTAATATACTTGTTTTTGTAGTTCTTTTAGTCTCATTTACACCTTGACATTTGATGCACCGGTTGTTGAGCTCAAACCTGTTATTAATGACCAATACTTTATGAGATCTTCCATCACCAACCTCTTCTTTGATGAAAGAGAAACAAAGATAAAGAAATGTTCTAATAACTGAGTGATTGACACAAAATAGAGGAAAGTATACAGGACATGAGGGAAGAGGGCTTAGTTTTTCACTTGTTATCCCATCACGACGACCAAAACTCCTTTTTCCATATCTCCATAAAGACCACTTAAATGAATGGCCCATCCGCAACCCTCCTATCCCCCCCCCATTTTTTTTACAGCTCAATCATGCTACGTTACTGCCGACACATAGAGCGCTTTATCCTGAGTGTCAAATTGAAAGGAGAGAGAAGAAAAAGAGAGGGGAGAGACAGAAAAAAGAGCAAGTAAGAGGAGATAGGGAAGCATGTGAATAGCAGAAGGGAAGGGGGGTGGGGGGGGGGGGGGGGGGGGGGGGGGGGGGGCCCAAGAGCAATTTCTTTCTTGAATAAAGAAAGAACAGAGGATGGGGGTTGTGAAAAAAAAAAAGGCACTAATGGCAAGGCCTCTGGTTCTGGTAAAATAGACTGTGTTATAGGTTCTGGCTCTCATTCGTTGATTCATTCATTTGTTCATTTCTCGCTCTTTCGTCAAGTCAAGTGCTCGCCTGTCGTCTTTTCTCTTTTGTGTCCGCAAGTCTTGATAAGAGCTGCTGGTATGACTGCCCGGTAGTCATTTAGTTATTATGGAGAAAAAGGGGAAGAGAGAAAGACAGAAAGTGAGAGAGGGGGGGGGGGTGAAGACAGAGGAAAAGAGGAGAGAGAGAGAGAGAGAGAGAGAGAGAGAGAGGAAGAGAGAGAGAGAGAGAGAGAGAGAGAGAGAGAGAGAGAGAGAGAGAGAGAGAGTATAAGAACAGAAAAGAGAGGATGAAAAGACTAATTCTCGGGAGAGATAAATGGCTCATTTTGAATGGCCTTTCTTCTTTTAACTCACTCTTTCATTCGCTCCTTTTAAATATTTGCTGTTCTTCTCCTCCTCTTCTCACCTGACTGCTCTTCTACTTGCTTCAAACACACACATGCGCACGCACGCACACACCTTAAACTGACATGTAACCTAATATGTGTCTGGGGTTGTCGCTTTGAGTGCGATTAAAATGAGATTTTCTCTTTACTAATCCATATTATTGGACACTAAGACATTAATAATAACTTTTTGATATTCCCACATACTTATAACTTCCACAGTGCTACAGTTCACTGTCACATACTGTATACTGTGTGCGAGAACACAAATGCATGTGTGAGGTTACTCGTCAATGCACTGCCCGCAGTTTGATTAAACTAAAACGGTTTGTTTCACTTCTATGTGCTTATGCATTTGCGTCGACACACATGTGCATCGTGCGAAGCACCACGTGTGTGATTTCTTCGGGGAAAGGCGACATGCACTGTGTCTGAAACCTCATTTTCCTCTCCTAATGACATATAAATGTTTGCATAAGGCCATATCAGTATGGAAATGAGCGTGCACGCACACATAGAAGTCTTAGAATAAAAGAACCAATCAAAGAGATATGAGGCTGTGTGTGTGTGTTTTCAACCATCTTTAAGGTTGGGTGAGTGTGTGTATTGAACATGGTTGGCATAACACGCACACGCACACACCACACACACACACACACACACACACACACACACACACACACACACACACACACACACACACACACACACACACACACACACACACACACACACCCTCGCCTTGTTATCCGGGGGCCTGTCTTGCAGGCAGCCTCTCTAACACTGAGTGATGTTTAAATTAGTTTACAATTTAGGCTCCTCGCTATCCGCAGACGGCTCTTAACTCAGTGTGTGCATGAAATGTGTTTTTGTGTGTGTGTTTGTGCGTGTGAGAGCGTAACAAATTGTTGCCCAGTACGGCAGACATCTAATGACTTCAAATTAGCTGCCTGGCGCTCGCCTTGACACGTTGTTACCACTGTTAGCAGGCTTTGTGTGCGCGTGTGTGCGTGTCTGTGTGTCTGTGTGTGTATGCTGCCCTGCGCAGCCATATCATGAAGCATAAATTGGCTTCACCTCCCCTCTCTCAGCTGCTGTCTTTTTTTGCTCTTTGTCTCTCTGTCTCTCTCCATCAATTTGATTAAAAAAATTACTGTACCATAGCGAGCAAAGACTCGTTCTTGTGTGAATTCACATGTACACACTGCACGTTGTCATCACACACACACACACACACACACAACACACACACACACACACACACACACACACACACACACACACACACACACACACACACACACACCACACACACAACACACACACACACACACACACAAAACAAGATGTGAAACAAGATGGCTGCAAAAAGGTTAACAGGTCTATTGTATCCTATTGTATGTGTGCGAGTGCATGTGTGTGTAAGAGGCTGATAAAAGAATGTTTGAAGAGGCGTATTTCTTTTTGACAATCCTTTCCACCGTGAGTGAACAGTGGATCACTTTGTGTGTGTACATGTACTGTATGTGTGTGCGTGTTTGGTCTGAGTACTAGATCAGTGTTCAATGTTGTAAACACTGAGGATTTCATAAGGTGGTCGCATCGCACACACAAGGACAGTCACACACAGGGAAGATGAAGAGTTCTATCTTTCTCTGTGAGCAGTGGATTTGCCTTCTTCATTCATCTAATCACACCATCTTCTTCCTCCTCCGCCTGGCAATCGTTGCGCTTCGCTCCTTCAGAAGGGAAGCTGCATGCACGCGCGCCCACACACACACAAACAAGCCCTCCACATTCACGTGCGCATGCACGCACACAGCAAGCACATAACCCGGCAAACATTGTAGCACCCCAAAAAAAGACCAATCATTAAAAAAAGTGTATCATATGTGTGTTGTCCGTAAATCCTGTGATTATTGTTTTTGTGATGTGTGTGCATGTCACACAGAGTGAGGAGGCACAGAGGTGGGAAGGAAATACTGGAGTGAATGGTTACTGAGAGGTTATGTGAACATACAGGAAACACAATAACAGTGAAACCATGTATTGTCTTAAAAGAGAAAAACAAATTTGAAAGAGCTATATTTTATGTATGGATCAATATGTGTGTCTGCTTATTGTCCATATAGAAGCACATAGATCAATACACTAACAAGAAGTAATGTATATTCACATCCCCCTCTTTCTGTCTCCTTCTTGTTTTTCTCTTTCTCACAGTTATTTTGGGATTTATTGATATTATATACATATCACTTGGAAACCCTGTTATCCCACACCACTACCTTTATTGTTATAGATTTATGCAGCATGACTGAGTGGTATTTATGTCTCTAATCTGGTGTTTCCCTTTATACTCTTGCAACCCCTTATAGCATTTGAACCATAGCTATTCTATTCTATTCTATTCTATTCTATTCTATTCTATTCTATTCTATAACCATATTTCCAGCTGACAATGGAACTAATCTTTCCGCTAATCTGTGTTAATCTGAGACACTGCTCTTCCCTCCTCTGTGCTGTCACAGCAGGCTCAGTCACTAAGACCAAAACCAGATTATAGTTCTCATCTCTTCCTCTCAGACGTCTCCTTCCTCTTTTTCGTTTTCATTTCATTTTCGAGGGCCTGAATGCTTTTGTCAATCTCGGTGTTCTTTTCCCTCTTCTAATGCTTTAATTTTTTGGGTCTCTGCCATTATGTTAATTTTGTGATCTTGTAGTCTAGATCCAACTTTGATCAGATTAGGAGAGAAAATGGGTTAGTTTAAGAAGATTAGATTAAATTATTCTCTTTCAGTGATGAACCGAGTGGGACACAGATGTGCTGTCATCTAAAACAGTCTGCTAAATAAATCAGGAACAGTGTAACCAGCTTCATTATTGGATATGATGTTTTTATTGTATAGTAATTAAACTCATCTAATCACTATCTAATCTCAGTAATTCAAATTCTCTGCTATAATAAAATTACTGGAAATGCTATGTAAATTTCTGCATTGCTTGACGCAACAATTGTGATGCCACCGTGTCCAATAATCTTTAAGACAATCACAAAACAATGCATAATGTATGCACACTATACTCTTTGGGATGACATCATAGGAGCATTGTAGATTGTGGAACCAAAACATTACTGTTCAATAAATATATGTGGGACATTTTGGTGAAAGTATTTTTACCACAAGGACAAATCATTGGAGGACAAAGTCAGTGCAAATATACAGAAAGCTTGGTAAGGGGATTTCAACTGCTGTGTGTGTGTGTGTGTGTGTGTGTGTGTGTGTGTGTGTGTGTGTGTGTGTGTGTGTGTGTGTGTGTGTGTGTGCGTGCAGGGTTGTGACACCAGTGAGGTTTGGTCAGGTAGAGAAGTCAATAGTTCACACAGTCTGAGTTCACGGATTAGGCTTAAAGGTGACATCTTAACACCTGGTGCACTTATGTGTGCATTATGTAAGTCTGCCTGAACTGCAGATGGAGGAGCTGATTCCAAACTTTATTCTTGTCTTTTCAGGCAATTAAACAATGCACATAGTGCAGCCGCACTTTGTATGTGAGCATGTATGAGCGTGAAAGACTTACTATGCTGAAAAGATCTACGCTCTGTAGGTGTGTGCATCTCTACATGGATTCAGATTAAAGCTAGTGTGAGAGTCAGGGTTCAGCATTTTTTTTCCTCCTACCTGGGATGTGTTTGGCCCAACCAATGTTGACCACCAGCTCTCTGTCCGCCAGGTCACACAGCGTAGTCAGGGCCTTGATGTCGCTGTCTGGTACTGTTGGGTCAGGCATGGCGTAAATCTTCTCTGGCTCAGCCACCAGCAGGTGAGAGACGATTTTGTTATCTGCAAGGCAGCCAAAGGCAACTGACATGACCACCAGACAAGGAGAAAGACACAGAGACAGAGAGATGGTGAATTTTTGCCATATTTGGCTACAAGCTGTTCCACACCTATCCTGTGCAAAAAAAATTGTGAAAGGTCATATGCAAAGTCTTTGATAACATGGCATGCTGCTAAAACACATGTCTAAAGTTATTTACTCATGCAACAGAGAAGAAAACATTTTCAATGAACTTGATTAACATATTGGAGGAAAGAAGAAGAAGCACACATCATGCAAATGTACTTAAAAACTCTCATAAAATAAATCATTGTCATCAAAAATAGATCATGTATATAAACATTTTATACAAAGTTAATAAATAGCAATTTTCAAATTTCTTATTCTAAAATGTTATTTCATATAATGACATGCAGTTATTGGCAGTGAAAATGCACTTGACAAAA
>NC_137650.1:18541385-18791466 GCF_963422515.1 Blennius ocellaris | reverse complement strand
CACACGGCCTGGACTTACAACCGGGGCCTTGAAGGAAAATGAACACACTTCAGCTCTGATTATGGTTACTCTGGGGGACCAAAGGCTTTATAAAACATTAGAGACTATTTTTTTTCACCCCCACCATTAAAAATTATCTCACAGAAGCACAGTTTAAGCATCAGATGTGAACATTCGTTTTCCTGGGCAGGTTCATGAGAGGAGAAGAGGTGAGGATGAACAAAAGACCTGGAGCTGGCGGTGTGTGTGTGTGTGTGTGTGTGTGTGTGTGTGTGTGTGTGTGTGTGTGTGTGTGTGTGTGTGTGTGTGTGTGTGTGTGTGTGTGTGTGTGTGTGTGTGTGTGTGTGTTACGGGGGGTTCGTTAGTGAGTGAGGTGGTAAAAAAGAGGGCAGAGGACGTGGATGAATAGGAAGAGGATGTGCTGAGGATAAAAGAGTGCTGGGCGGTGGCACCCATTTGCCCACCCGAGAAGAGACCCCCCCCCCCCCCCCACAAAAAAAAAAAAAAAAAAGAAAAGCCACTTCCCATCTCCACTATGACATCACAGTCCGTCGTCCCTCCCAGTCCCGCCTTGTCGGAAACGATGAGCGGGTGAGTCAGTTGGTTCCGAGGAGCCATGTGATTCGGGGGCGACGTTGCTGCAAGTGCGGGCAGGATGGGCCGGGGGCCCTTCGTTTGTTAATCAGACGTCTAAAGTGGGGGGGGGGGGGGGGGGGAGAGGCAATGTCTCTTTGTATGTGACTGTGTGCTTGTGCATCGTGTGCACGTGTATGTGTGTGCGCCTGTTTTGCTGTGCTCATATGGCTGAAAACCCTCAAAACATGGCAGCCATGCAAAGCGTTTTTGCCTATCGCCACAAGGCACCTGACACCACGCATGGTAAGACCCAGACAGTGTGGCAGGGGCCAAATTGGGCCTGGTGGGAGGAAGCGGAGATGGAGGAGGCATAGGATGCAATGGATGACAACAGTCTGAGGCATTGTCGAACAGTGTGCCCAATTTCGGCTGCAGTCAGACTGAACAGCAGCTCAAGCAAATGTAGATCTCATCTTGTCTCTGTCTCATTGACCCAACTTTCTTCCCACTTTGTTAAAGTCTAATTTCTCCTCCTCTCCTCTTTCTGAGAGCATCGCTTGCTGTTGCTGCTCCTCCGCACCATCCACCCCCCCTGTCCTTTCACTCGCCGCTCTTTCTCTTTTAGCTTGTTGTCTTGACAGAAAATGTGAGCTGACAATCGGGGGCATCCGTTATTGTAGGACGGCCTAATCTCTGTATATGGTTCGCACAGATACAGGACTGGTGGTGAGCAAACACACCGACACACACACACACACACACACACACACACACACACACACACACACACACACACACACACACACACACACACACACACACACACACACACACACACACACACACACACACACACACACACACACACACACACACACACACACACACACACACACACACACACACACACACACACACACACACCCTCGCCTTGTTATCCGGGGGGCCTGTCTTGCAGGCAGCCTCTCTAACACTGAGTGATGTTTAAATTAGTTTACAATTTAGGCTCCTCGCTATCCGCAGACGGCTCTTAACTCAGTGTGTGCATGAAATGTGTTTTTGTGTGTGTGTGTTTGTGCGTGTGAGAGCGTAACAAATTGTTGCCAGTACGGCAGACATCTAATGACTTCAAATTAGCTGCCTGGCGCTCGCCTTGACACGTTGTTACCACTGTTAGCAGGCTTTGTGTGCGCGTGTGTGCGTGTCTGTGTGTCTGTGTGTGTATGCTGCCCTGCGCAGCCATATCATGAAGCATAAATTGGCTTCACCTCCCCTCTCTCAGCTGCTGTCTTTTTTTCTCTTTGTCTCTCTGTCTCTCTCCATCAATTTGATTAAAAAAATTACTGTACCATAGCGAGCAAAGACTCGTTCTTGTGTGAATTCACATGTACACACTGCACGTTGTCATCACACACACACACACACACACACACACACACACACACACACACACACACACACACACACACACACACACACACACACACACACACACACACACACACACACACACACACACACACACAAAACAAGATGTGAAACAAGATGGCTGCAAAAAGGTTAACAGGTCTATTGTATCCTATTGTATGTGTGCGAGTGCATGTGTGTGTAAGAGGCTGATAAAGAATGTTGAAGAGGCGTATTTCTTTTTGACAATCCTTTCCACCGTGAAGTGAACAGTGGATCACTTTGTGTGTGTACATGTACTGTATGTGTGTGCGTGTTTGGTCTGAGTACTAGATCAGTGTTCAATGTTGTAAACACTGAGGATTTCATAAGGTGGTCGCATCGCACACACAAGGACAGTCACACACAGGGAAGATGAAGAGTTCTATCTTTCTCTGTGAGCAGTGGATTGCCTTCTTCATTCATCTAATCACACCATCTTCCCTCCTCTCCGCCTGGCAATCGTTGCGCTTCGCTCCCTTCAGAAGGGAAGCTGCATGCACTCGCGCGCCCACACACACACAAACAAGCCTCCACATTCACGTGCGCATGCACGCACACAGCAAGCACATAACCCGGCAAACATTGTAGCACCCCAAAAAAAGACCAATCATTAAAAAAAAGTGTATCAATATGTGTGTTGTCCGTAAATCCTGTGATTATTGTTTTTTGTGAATGTGTGTGCATGTCACACAGAGTGAGGAGGCACAGAGGTGGGAAGGAAATACTGGAGTGAATGGTTACTGAGAGGTTATGTGAACATACAGGAAACACAATAACAGTGAAACCATGTATTGTCTTAAAAGAGAAAAACAAATTTGAAAGAGCTATATTTTATGTATGGATCAATATGTGTGTCTGCTTATTGTCCATTATAGAAGCACATAGATCAATACACTAACAAGAAGTAATGTATATTCACATCCCCCCTCTTTCTGTCTCCTTCTTGTTTTTCTCTTTCTCACAGTTATTTTGGGATTTATTGATATTATATACATATCACTTGGAAACCCTGTTATCCCACACCACTACCTTTATTGTTATAGATTTATGCAGCATGACTGAGTGGTATTTATGTCTCTAATCTGGTGTTTCCCTTTTATACTCTTGCAACCCCTTATAGCATTTTGAACCATAGCTATTCTATTCTATTCTATTCTATTCTATTCTATTCTATTCTATTCTATAACCATATTTCCAGCTGACAATGGAACTAATCTTTCCGCTAATCTGTGTTAATCTGAGACACTGCTCTTCCCTCCTCTGTGCTGTCACAGCAGGCTCAGTCACTAAGACCAAAACCAGATTATAGTTCTCATCTCTTCCTCTCAGACGTCTCCCTTCCTCTTTTTCGTTTTCATTTCATTTTCGAGGGCCTGAATGCTTTTGTCAATCTCGGTGTTCTTTTCCCTCTTCTAATGCTTTAATTTTTTGGGTCTCTGCCATTATGTTAATTTTGTGATCTTGTAGTCTAGATCCAACTTTGATCAGATTAGGAGAGAAAATGGGTTAGTTTAAGAAGATTAGATTAAATTATTCTCTTTCAGTGATGAACCGAGTGGGACACAGATGTGCTGTCATCTAAAACAGTCTGCTAAATAAATCAGGAACAGTGTAACCAGCTTCATTATTGGATATGATGTTTTTATTGTATAGTAATTAAACTCATCTAATCACTATCTAATCTCAGTAATTCAAATTCTCTGCTATAATAAAATTACTGGAAATGCTATGTAAATTTCTGCATTGCTTGACGCAACAATTGTGATGCCACCGTGTCCAATAATCTTTAAGACAATCACAAAACAATGCATAATGTATGCACACTATACTCTTTGGGATGACATCATAGGAGCATTGTAGATTGTGGAACCAAAACATTACTGTTCAATAAATATATGTGGGACATTTTGGTGAAAGTATTTTTACCACAAGGACAAATCATTGGAGGACAAAGTCAGTGCAAATATACAGAAAGCTTGGTAAGGGGGATTTCAACTGCTGTGTGTGTGTGTGTGTGTGTGTGTGTGTGTGTGTGTGTGTGTGTGTGTGTGTGTGTGTGTGTGTGTGTGTGTGTGTGTGCGTGCAGGGTTGTGACACCAGTGAGGTTTTGGTCAGGTAGAGAAGTCAATAGTTCACACAGTCTGAGTTCACGGAATTAGGCTTAAAGGTGACATCTTAACACCTGGTGCACTTATGTGTGCATTATGTAAGTCTGCCTGAACTGCAGATGGAGGAGCTGATTCCAAACTTTATTCTTGTCTTTTCAGGCAATTAAACAATGCACATAGTGCAGCCGCACTTTGTATGTGAGCATGTATGAGCGTGAAAGACTTACTATGCTGAAAAGATCTACGCTCTGTAGGTGTGTGCATCTCTACATGGATTCAGATTAAAGCTAGTGTGAGAGTCAGGGTTCAGCATTTTTTTTTCCTCCTACCTGGGATGTGTTTGGCCCAACCAATGTTGACCACCAGCTCTCTGTCCGCCAGGTCACACAGCGTAGTCAGGGCCTTGATGTCGCTGTCTGGTACTGTTGGGTCAGGCATGGCGTAAATCTTCTCTGGCTCAGCCACCAGCAGGTGAGAGACGATTTTGTTATCTGCAAGGCAGCCAAAGGCAACTGACATGACCACCAGACAAGGAGAAAGACACAGAGACAGAGAGATGGTGAATTTTTGCCATATTTGGCTACAAGCTGTTCCACACCTATCCTGTGCAAAAAAATTGTGAAAGGTCATATGCAAAGTCTTTGATAACATGGCATGCTGCTAAAACACATGTCTAAAGTTATTTACTCATGCAACAGAGAAGAAAACATTTTCAATGAACTTGATTAACATATTGGAGGAAAGAAGAAGAAGCACACATCATGCAAATGTACTTAAAAACTCTCATAAAATAAATCATTGTCATCAAAAATAGATCATGTATATAAACATTTTATACAAAGTTAATAAATAGCAATTTTCAAATTTCTTATTCTAAAATGTTATTTCATATAATGACATGCAGTTATTGGCAGTGAAAATGCACTTGACAAAAGATCAAACAGTTTTTGAAAGGTTTCCAGACAGGAGATGTTTCATGCTGTGATTAAAGGCGATTACTGCCAGTGATCCAAGTTGCCCAAAATGTTGTCCTTTGTATCACAGCCTTAAGAAGCTGCACTGATTTATACAGAAGGGAAAGATAACGCTGGACGCCAAACAGCTCAGCTGGTAATGGTGACATGTGGTGATGAGACCTCTATGGCCCATTAGTAACAGACTGATACCCTGCTTCCAAATTAATCCACCGACTAATCAAGCATGGGAATAATAACGGAGGATAGAGGAGCAAGAGAGTAGTGATAGAGAGAAAGAGAGAGAGAGAGAGAGAGATTGCAAAGAAAAAAATGGGAGGAGACAGACAGGTACTGTAGGAATAGAGCCATGGACAGCTTGTAAAAGACAGACAGGAAGAGTCCAGAGAGCGACAGATAGAGATAAACACCAGGAGAGAGTGAAACAGAGTTGTGTGGATGAGTTGTGTATTGATCTAACAGTGTCCACCACCCCCAATGCCCTTACGCACATGCTCACAGGAGGATGGTGGTGTGTGTACATACATATATATGGATGCCTCTACGCACACACATTGGCCAACTCCAGGGTCATTTGAGCCCAAGCAATCCCAGTCACAGCACAGTATCTGTGGGTAAATCTTATTTAATGTTTCCCTAATTAGAATCAATGGAAGCCCATTTCCAAACCCTGGGCTATTGTTCTGTTCTCACACAATCAATGGGGATGCTGGAGCGAGGGATTGGGCTACAGATAGATAGGCTGAGCGAGTGTATCTGTGAGGGAGACAGAGGGATCTGTCAGAGGGACAGAGAGATTTTGTGTGTGTGTATTGACTGCGTGTGAGCCCGAAAGAACAGGAAGGCTGTTGAAAGTCTCTGTCAACCTTATGTATTTTGTTTTTTAAGTGTGAAGACAGATTTTATGCTCACGGACGTGAAGGGGAATACAGACACCTGATAAGAATAATAAGACTAAAAAGTTAAGAAATAAATGTAAACAGTTTGTCACTGGTGCAGGTGTAACGCCTGCCATTGAGGACATTAGTTTACCTGGAGCTCATAAGGCTTTATCTATGCAAACACAAACATTATAAGAGCACGGATGCATACGCACATACACACACACACACTGTAAGACATGGTCACATTATCCCATCATTTCAATGATTAGTAGTGCAAAAGTCCCAATAAGCTGTTGTGCAGCCATTCAGCATATTGGCCTAGAGTAGAATATGCTCCAGCTTTAAGCAGAATGGGCTTTGGGGACCAAGCTGCTAAACACTGCTCAATCTGCACTGTGTGTGTGTGCGTATGTGTGTGTGTGCGTGCGTGTGTCATGTGTGCAAGCAGACGGTTAGCTAGAGAGCTAACTGTAGTTTGATGTGGTTGCCAGATTGGATTTAATCCGGATTAGAGTTCTTGGCTGCTCTCTCTCTCTCTCTCTCTCTCTCTCTCTCTCTCTCTCTCTCTCTCTCTCTCTCTCTCTCTCTCTCTCTCTCTCTCTCTCTCTCTCTCACCCCCTCACCTCCCTTGTTAATTTTTCAATCATGCTTTGGCCATGGTTTTATTCTTTAAAAAACACAGCCAATCCAGCCGGAGCTAAATGAATACCTTTATGGTGAAATATTACACATATAAAATGTTATGATCCCAAACTGGTAGCAGTAGAAACAGGGAGATAAACATGGTCCCAAACAGATGGTCTTCTCACTACCCTGTGTCTATGCTGTGTGTGTGTGCGTGTGTGTGCGTGTGTGTGTGTGTGTGTGTGTACGTGTGGTGCGCGCGTGCTGAAATGTTTTTACTGTCCAACTGTTTCAGTTACGACAGGAATTGAAGGAAAGGCCGTTTCATGTGCTGATGGTCTCTGAACAGTGACTGCTGGTTAATGCAGGAGCACCGCCTACACATGACTGGATTTGAGAATTTTGTTTGCAGGTTTTTTTTTGCCTTCAATCACATCCACTATATGTTTTTTGTCATTTATTTTACACACACTGACACTAGTTTTTGCAGGACAACTTGTTAACAACGAGGAGACAGTGTGCACAATGGTGTGTGTTCACTCATCCAGCTCAAGTTTACATGCAGTCAGAGTTGTTTCTGTCTGTCTGTGTACTTACATGGTTTCTTGGGGGGGAGAGCGAGCTGTGGGTTCAGGTACGGGCTGTTGTCTGCATCTATCCGGCGTTTATACTTCTGTCTTCCACCGCGAACCCTATCCAGACGAACACCTGGAAGTAATGGCACACAGAAAAAGGATGTCTCAGTACAAAATACACAACAAAAATAAACCAAGACGATGACTTATTTGACTACTTGGAGCAAACAGAAGAGGAAGAACAGGTCTGCTTGTATACAACTGAAGGAATGTCCCCTGTCCTTAGGCCATGAAGGGAGAGACAAGGGATTCGTGAAATGAATGAATGGAATTCTTTCTACAATCAGACCAATTAATAGCGATACCCTTTGAGTTTGTCTCTCTCTCTTTCTCTCTCTCTATCTCCAGCTTTCTGACTCTTTTACTGTCTCTTGCCCAATCTCAGTCTCTCTATTGCTGTCTCCCTCTCTGTCTTGTTAATTAATTGACACAAAGGAGTCCTAATTTAATTAGGCCTATCTCTCAGGGGATTGGATGTTACCGTGGTTACCACTTAAAGATGGATAAGGAAGACAGAGGTGTCATGTACCCTGGAGGCTGGGAGAGGAAAAGAGAAGAGAGGAGGGTTTGAAAGGTTGTCAAATGTTTCAAAGCTCGACAAATACAAACACATTTATATTAAGGTAGCAGAAAGTACTCACTTTCTGTTGTGCAATAAAAACATTGTGTAGAAGCAAAATTTCAACTTACAGAAGCTCATTTAAGACTTTTTGAATTGCATATTCTATAAAATTAAGACTTATCTTTTTTGAAAAAAACTGATGAGGTATTCTGCTGGTGATTAATTTAAATTTCAGGCTAAAGAAGCAGGCCGGACGTTCTAATTAAGACAAGACAATAAGAAAATAGGCAATACAACTATATTCCAAATAAAAGCAGAAGACAGAGGTTTATAAGAAATTAAATATACGAATGATAAACACACCAGTTCAATGGCAGAGAATGCAACTGAGAAGTAATTACAATAACTAAATGAATTGATTAATTCAATCAATCATTTATTCATTCAACAATGATTTTGTTATCATTTTGTTTACTGGTGAAGGAAATGTTCTTTAATTTCATTCAAAAATATTTCCTACAGTTTAGGTTTCATTGGTTTATCTAAAGAAATAAGAGTTCAAATCTGTTTGTTTGCTTAAAATATCTCAGAAATACCCTCCGATTTTTAAAATGCAGTCGTCTTGAATCAAACTAAAGCTAATGTCCATACAATGTCATTATCCAGCTTTGTATTAGACCAATAGAAGTGATGCGAAAAAAGCTGAGGAAGAGAGGACAGGAGTAAGCAGTGAGAGAGAGAGAGAGAGAGTGAGAGTGAGAGTGAGAGTGAGAGTGAGAGTGAGAGTGAGAGTGAGAGTGAGAGTGAGAGAGAGAGAGAGAGAGAGAGAGAGAGAGAGAGAGATTTGCTCACACAGAGAGATTTCAATCCTCTGAAAAATGTGCTGACCACATTCAAGACAACAAACCTTAGCGAGCTAAGGGACATATTTGTATTGGAAAGAAAAAAAAAATGGCAGAATGTCTGCATTTGCAAGCTGTTACAGGTAAACATGTTCATGTATTTGATTTATAGGTGCTCATTTTCATACTTTCTTTTATTGATTGAGTCCAATGAAGTTTTTAAATATAAAAATTAAGTTATTTTCAAAGAATAAATATAATTTGTTGACTCACTGAGCTGTGTGTGTGTGTGTGTGTGTGTGTGTGTGTGTGTGTGTGTGTGTGTGTGTGTGTGTGTGTGTGTGTGGTGGGGAATGTGCAGGCAACACACTGATGAATCTTGATATTCTCACCTCTGACCAAAGTATTACAGCTCAAAACTTCTACTGTAACAAAGGGAGGGCATTGACTTGTAAACCGTCTGCAACCACCCTGAAATATCCTTGGGCCTGGGAGTCGGTCCTTCATCCCCAATGCAAGTCTCCTTAGTACTAATGAGGTGTTGCTCCAGAACAAGAGAATCCCTAGTTTGAGTCAAGTGATCACCCACATTATCCCTGTAATGTCCCGTATGGCAGGTAGCCTACATTTTCTTGACATCAACCTCGGAACAGAGACCCTGAGTTGAATCAAGCGGTATAGTAGATGAATAAATGAAGATCTCTCGTAGTAACATCATGCATGATGGTTCAACTTCTTAATATTGCACTTCGCTACCAGGAGCTTTACACTGATATAGATTGTTTTGTGTGTTGACAGATTGAATAACCTGCTATCTATCCAGAGTTTTATCATCAGTAGTGAAGGCATTTTGCCCATGGTTACATGAGCCTCAGTTTAAAGAATTTATAGTTTCTGTTTTATGTTTGACCCCAAATTGCTTCACGTTTCATTACGTTTTTATTTTGTGTTTTTATTAGTCTTCTGGGGAGGTAGGCTTAAACACCATGAGTGCCCAATAGATTTCTTTTGGCTATTGATGAGAAAAAGTAACTTGGCCAGAAGCTGGGACGCTATATATAAATCGGAAAGGTAAAAACAGAACTCACTATAGGAATGTAAACTGAGAGACTGGCTGGACTTCTGAACACTATAAACTACAGTAGGGCTGAACAAATTAACATGTTAAGATTTTAATTAACCCATTTGCAGTGCAGGATGAATCAAAATTCCTGAAACTTCCCTGACAATGTATTTCGGGCAGTTTGTCCAAACAGATTTCCTGTAGCACATAACACACCCATATCATTTTGATTAATAGAAATTGATCCACTGCAACCCTGTGATTGATCAGATAACACATTTTAAACGTTTGATAGTGCTACTTCAAATGTTTTTTTTCCCACTGTTCTTCAGCTCTTCTGTTTTCAGTTCTACAAAGTTCAACTAAATTTTGAATTTTTATCAATGTGACCTGGCCCCAAGCTAATAAACAGCAGCTGATGGGTTTGGTTACTATCCTTACCGAAGACCGTGGTAACAAGCAGCAAGAAAGCTTTGGGAAGCAGGCTCTGTTGTGCACACTTTACTCCTCGCATGAGATAGATTATAATCAGTGTTGTTTTCCTATGTTTTTATATCATGCTGCCTTCTTAAATGAGTGGTAAAGCTGGTGATATCACTGCCCTCTTATATAGTCCCTTTCATGTTATGTCATTAAGGGTTGTAGATTGGGCAGAAGACAGGGGCGACAATGAAATAATGCTACATTACAGCCATTTACCCTTTGTCCTCTCAATCATTATAACTACTGTTTCAATAAGATCCCATCTCTTATCTTCTTTCTAACTTAGTTTTTCTCGTGTTTGCTCTTCTGATCTGACCCAGGAAGAGGCTGAGCAAGCTGCTTGTAGAGCTTACCGAGCCACAACTTGTGAGTGTTGGCTCCAGAAAGAAAAAGCAAAGAGTGGGTGTATGAGAGGGCTCGTACCCCTCAGTGCTAAGAGTCTCTTGACCGTTTGATGACACTGGCCTCCCCACTGTACCTGAACTGTCAGTCCTTCTGTCCACTAATGGCTGTCTGAAGCATTCATAAGTGCACGCACGCGCACACGCACGCGCACACGCACAATATCAGAGAAAACCAAATATCCAACACTTTGTAAGCATTTTATATATTTATCCAGTGTTCCAGTAGAAGAGACTGCTCAACTATCAATTTTGTTTTTCTATTGAAATATGTATATATTGATATCAATATATTTGTATATAGGGTGTTACAATTGCAGACGACATAGAGAAACTTCCACAGAGTTCCATGGCTCAGAGGCTTTTTATACCACACACAGACTCTCACCGTGTCAATTTTTCTCTTTCTCTTTTTCGTACACCTTAAGAAGCCAGTGCCATGGTGAGCTCACTTTATAAAGAGCCCTCCCTAACTACCTCATTTATTTTCCACCAAATTAACTCTCTCTCAGCACTGATTAATGATCAAATCTAAATGAATCAAATTAAAAATTGAAAATTATATTTTTAAAGCTCACAAAAAAGAGACAGGGGGAAGCTAGAGGGAGAGTGTGAGTACGTTACCTCCTCTTAACAAATGAGCCTTCAAATCGTAAAGAATGGGCAAATGAGAAGAGGAGGAAAAGGAATGAAGGGAGGAAAAGAGGACAGCAATGAGAAGAGGGGCAGGAGGGAAAGTGCAAGTAAAGATGAGGATTATAAAACACACATGGAAGAGAGCAACCAAGAAAGAAAGAACAGAATAATTGAACAGAGAATAGATGCAAAATGGAATAAAATGACAGACAAAAAGAAATACACTTTAGATAAACATTAATAGACGATTATGATAAAAGACAGGGTTGAAAAGAGAAACTACAAGATGAGGAGTTGAGAATAAGCTGCGAATTAAGAGTGAGAGAAGTGGAGGGGTGATAATTGACCTGGTAAACAAAAGAAGAAAGGAGTGAGACATAAAAGAGATAAAAGAAATAATGGCAAAAAGACCAATGACAGAATTACCAGAGAAATACATGCATGGAAGAGAACAGAGAAACAGGTTTCATTATGTCAAGAGCACATTACAGTCATTTACTACTTCACATGCAACGCCTGGGTAAATAAATAAATGCCATGATAAACACCAGTCTCTGTTTTACCTTAACTCACATAAAGAATGCTCTTTTAAATTTTTGATAAAGAAATCTAGAACTCTCTATTATCAAAACATATTAATAAAAATAACTATTCTTAGAACAAATAGCGGTAGTGGATATTTGATTGTCTTATTTATTTGTCTGAGAAATGTGCTGCACCTACAGTTTATATGCAAGTACATTTAATCATCAATGTATTGATGAGGAAACGTTACATCCAACAGTTGAAAGTTAGTAGTTAGAGAAGGATACTTGTAATTAAATAGAATTTAGACTGTGTAACTCTTTTTCCTACCCAAATTTTCAGTAGTCTCTCTCACACGCACGCACGCACGCACACACACACACGCGCACGCGCGCACACACACACACACACACACACACACACACACACACACACACACACACACACACACACACACACACACACACACACACACACACACACACGACAGTGATGAAGGTGAATTGTTCCTATCATGGGAATATTGCTCTCTATCAATAACACGATCCGCACTGATCACATCAGCATAGATTTTTACACCGCACTGGCGTCACTGTGTCAGGTGTGTGTGTGCGTGTGTGTGTGTGTGTGTCTGTGTGTGTGTGTGTGTGTATGCACCCTCTTGAAGGAACACTTGAAGGATTGCAAGTGAAATGCCTTTGACACCTAAGTGCGCATGCAGGAGAAAGACAAAGGAGAGAGGAAAACAGAAGAGGATGGAAGAAGAAACATAACATGGATTGATTTCAGATCAGGTCAATGATATGATAAGAGCAGGGGAAAAGAGTCAGAGGCGTGGAAGTAGGTGGACAGAGATTTGGGACGATCGCTGCATAGAGAAAGAGGAACGACAAAAAAGTCAAGAGAAAGAGAACATTTAAAAAGGCAAACACAATTGAACTCTGTCTGCTTTACAGTGTGTGCTGTGTTGATTAGAGGGTTTCCCTATGGGTTTCCCTATGTAGGTTTAAGAACTGATGGACGAGTTGGCTGAACAAAACCACAGGTCCATTGACTTGTATGAGTGAAGTACCTGTGTTGCTCATGTTGTGACAAGATGGATATATGAACATACTTAAAATGAGAGAAAAATTAGACCATACAAGGTGAATGTTGAGCTGTGATGTGCATTTGCACATGATCAAATCAAAACAACAACCACAAAACAAAACTGTGATTTGACGTCTCTATTCGGTGTCAATGCAGTTACAAAAAGTGAACATGTTCACTTTTGAAAAAGAAATGCTCCAAAAAAAAAGAAGCACTCAAACAATGACTATATCAAACAACGTTTGCAGTAAAAGTAGAAATAATTGATCTGATGTGAATATGCTTTTTGTATATGCTCAAGTTGACAGATTACCAGAACTGAAGTAAGGAGCATAACAGAGGAATGGATAAAAGGGAAGTGTGTGTGTGTGCGTGTGTGTGTGTGTGTGTGTGTGTGTGTGTGTGTGTGTGTGTGTGTGTGTGTGTGTGTGTGTTGTGTGTGTGTGTGTGTGTGGTGTCATGTGGTGACGTTTGTTTAGACCAGAACAGATCAGCACTGCCGGCGGCAGCGGGCAGGTGGCTGTCACTGGTGTGTGAATTTGTGAGGCTGTGAGAGAGAGAGAGAGAGAGAGAGAGAGAGAGAGAGAGAGAGAGAGAGAGAGAGAGAGAGAGAGAGAGAGAGAGAGAGAGAGAGAGAGAGAGAGACCGCAAGAGAATCCAAGTGTTATTTTCACATCAGGTATAAGGGTTAATGCCTTTAGTTGAGCAGTCGGATGCGTAAACATTTACCCAATGACTACACATCCAGAGTTTGTGGAATTGGGTTGCCCATTTTGTCTCAATTTCTGTAGTAATCTAAAATCTTTAAACCTTTGTCTGGATGAAAAGTAGCTAGTCTCATACAGTTAACATGCAGCATATCAAATCCAAGTTATATCTTGATGTTCAATGAACTGGAATGTGCCTGGATGTGGATCTACCTGCAATACTCCCTGTCCTTTCCTCTGAAAGATAGTGTACGTGAAAGAAAGTGGACCATTTAAGTCCATCTCAAGCTGCACCGTTTCCATTATCGCTCTTTTCTTGCTGGGATGCAACCAGATGCCACCCGCACGCACAAACACTCACACACACTCACACACACTTATCCAGGACAGACGCTACAGGCCCAGATTTAGCTACAAGTTTCTCAAGGGGGAACACCAGACGCCACCAGTCGTCTGGCACTCCCCTCCTTCGTTTCCCCTTCGAGTCTCATCTCCTCCACATTCCCCAACATCCACTTTCTCCTTCTCTGCTCATGCTTTTCAGCTCCTTTGTATTCACCTTATTTCCTCTTTTTTTTCAATCATTAAAATCCCTCAATATCTTTTCAGGAGTGAATACACAAATTGTGTTCATACCTAAGGTGTGTTCGCCAGTGGTTTTTATTGTAGTCTGTTTGAGTGCACACGTGCAGAGCAATGAGACTGGAAAGCTGCAGACAAGATCATCGAGCTATGAGGAGAGTTATGACACACGGTACCAGCTGTATATGCACAACAAGCACACACGCACACACATGCACACACCAGCAGCAACACTCACACAGACTGGGGCCTTCCACCCGATCTCACTCATTAGGTCTTAGAGGCCGTGGGGAGCACGGCCAAAGTTGGCATGAGCCATTAGTGTGTGTGTGTGTGTGTGTGTGTGTGTGTGTGTGTGTGTGTGTGTGTGTGTGTGTGTGTGTGTGTGTGTGTGTGTGTGTGTGTGTGTGTGTGTGTGTGTGTCTGCATGAGGCGTGTTGCCAAGGTTTATATTTGCAGTCCGTGGACTTGTCCCTCTAGTAGTCTACCATCTGAATCCAGCTGGCCGTTTATAACATTATAGAGACGGAGGCTTTGGTATCGGATTCAACACATTCTGTCTGTTTAGCCACGATTCATCAGACGGGCCGTCATCAAAGCTGCTGCTGTAAGGGAGCAAATCTGTCAATATGAGCATATGTACTGTATACACGCCTACTGAATACTGCTGGCTCCTGGGTTGTGTGTTTCTGCCAAAGCCTTTCATGTTTGAATGTCTGATCTGTGTTTTGTATTCTGTTCATGATAATTCGACACATTACTGCTGACTCTGAATGTATTACGCCTGTCTTGCTCCAACATTTTGGCATGGATGGAGAAAACTAACAACAGTGCTGTTACTTTTACTTGTTTATACATTTTTAACCTGTCACTTGTATCATGTCTAAATGACAACTAAGGCTGTATTTTTTACTTAAAATTTTTTTTTTTATTGATATTCCTTCTTTTTTGATAATTATCATCTTTTATTTCTTCCCTCGTCCTCTCACACCACCCTCTCCCAATCTCTAGGCATATTTTAGTCCCGCCCCATGACCTTTTGGTCTTCAGCTGACGCATCATTATGACCTCATTAAAAATGGACAGACAGCCATTGCCAGAGGGGTAGTTCTCATAATATAATCAGGCCTTTTAATTGCCTTGCTCTAGAAATTAGCTGCTACATATTGGTGGGTGGGTGCCCCGTGTTTGTTCCGTGCTTCAGTTTGTCCCTCGCTCACTTGTTCTCCTGCTCACAGTGGCGGTTTAGAAAATCCAATATTCTACACTGGCAAGGTGTATGCGAGTGTATTCACATAATCAGGTGTGTGTTTAAGGAAACATCTAAAGAAATTGTTCTACTCTGGGCCGGTTTACTGACCCTCTGGCCTCTTGTTACCCTCCCTTTCACCATCCACACACATGCATCCACACTTCCTTGCTGCCTCAGTTGCTCTTCATCTCAACCTCTCTGTCTCCCAGGGCGACAAAGCTAATTTGAGGCAGATCTTGCCCTAAGGGGTAAACTGTAACACACACACACACACACACACACACACACACACACACACACACACACACACACACACACACACACACACACACACACACACACACACACACACACACACACACACACACACACACACACACACACACACACAAACACACACACACACACACACACACTGCCCTTACCACTTTATCTTCACCTTTCTCCCACGAGCTCCCCCCTGCCAACCACCGTTAGCCCTGATGCTAACTGATCTAGCCACTTACCATTATCATGCATGCAATTCTTCTGCAACAATATTCACACCCAGAAGGGCAAGATGAAACACAGCCGGTAGTGTTCATGAAGGAGTATGTTTATATTGACCAGTGTGTTTAAATGCTGCTATGTTGACTGTCTTGGTGTACACTGATCTTAAAAAATGAAATGAATAAATAAATAAACATACCTCATATTTGTTGGAGAACAAAATAATAACCAAATTGAAAATATAAAACAGCCCACAGTTTTCAATAAGGTAAAATGAAAAACTTTCATACCTGAATTTGATCTGCCACATGATGACTAAGTTATGTTGCTGTAGGTCAAAAAATCTGAAACATTAAAATGTATGGGATGTATCTGCAAGAGGCAGTTATTTGAAGAAAATCAAGGTAAAGAAAATGTCTGACAAGTTTATAGGTTCATGATCTTTTCAGATTTCCCATGGGCTCAAAAAGAATTAAAATAGGGAAATATAAGAAAATGGATGTATCCATTTTCTAAATGACCCTTATTCATATGTAGAGCGGGACCCCCTGTATTAAATTCACACCCGGGACAACAAATGGGGTGGCTGTGGTCTGTCATGTTGATGTATAGATATGTAGGGCGATGTGTGTGTGCATGATGTATGTGTTCGGAGCAAGGGAGCAGCGGCAACAAAAGGCAGTTATTTGTTTGCCTGCTTGAGACAGAAACACACAAACACATGTCCTACAGCTAAATACCCACAAACAAACGGCACATGATATCAAAATAATTCCCTGTTTGATGTAGACTTCTGAAAAATATTTATATGAATTGAGAGCCTGCCATATTATCTATTTATCTCCCATTGTATCATCTTGGTAAAAAAGTTTTTCAACATTATCCATTAAAACAAATTATAAATTCACATTTTCCTTAAAAATAAAGAGCTTATAGTGACTTCATGTGGAAGAACGAATTGGTTTCCTTGTCGTGTGGGCGGATGTAGTGTCAGCTGCATAAACTGTGGGACTGTAGGAGCTGCCAACAATGCATGTTATAACATGGGTGTGTGTGTGTTTTTGTGGCCACGTACACACATACACAAGACAAAACATGAGATGAGTCATAAGTTCTGCCTATATCAGATCAACCGGGAGAAGAAATGCAAGGACAGCAGCTTGGTGGGAGAGTGTGTGTTTGTGTTTCTTCTGAATGTGCGAAAACAGGAGAGAAAGCAGGTGAGGTGCGCAGTGCGAAGTAAAACTTCACTTCTTTCATGAATTCTGTGACTCATCAGGAAATGCTTTGCTTGTTGTTAGTATTGATTTTTACATTTCAATAAAATAACTAAGTAAAATCTAAATAAGTTATGGAAAATGAAGTTCTCACATGTATGATAAGATATCAATAACAAAGATGCGTTCAGACATTTCGTCTAACATCCATTCATTGTAATGCTTTGTTCAAATAAACTAAGGCTCATTCAGGTTCTAAGTTCCGAGGAGTCCACTCATCACATTGGTAGTTCTGTCAGTCTAATGAAAGTTTATAGACACAGACCAAACAAAGTGATTAAAAGAAAAAGTGACTATTTTCCAAGAGCGACTGTGTGAGAAGCTGTGGACAATATTATCCATCAACATGTCTATTCTATTCTATTCTATGCTAATGAATGGATGGAAGTATAAAAGCAATAATTTTACATTGTTTGTGCACATATATGTTTTAGTGTGTACAAAGAGCATAAATGAGCCTGTAGAACAGTAGTGCTGGAGCCAAGGACAATGTCTGTAGACAATGGAAGGAAACCGAATTAGCTACAGATATCCCATGCTTGCACAGGTATAACATGCAAACTGCACAGGAAGGCTCCAAAGCCCAGAATCAAACTTGGGTCATTATCTCTGTTAGGCGAGAGTGCTAAACACTGCACCACTGTGTGTCCTTGTGAATGTGTTCTTGTGCATCGTTAAAATATTTGTAATAGATAACCTTTCTTTTGCGAAACCTCAAGCCTCGTACTGTTTTGGTTTCACTTGGAATTATCTGAGCTGGTAAAAAATCTGCAGTATGCACAAAAGAGAGCAGTGAATGAGAGTGTCTATGGATGGATAAAAAAAACAAAACACAGAAGAAGCTTCAGAAAGAGAACAATTATCCTGAGTGGGAGAAATGCAGGGAGAGACGAAGACAGGAATGGATGGAGGGAGGGCTGGCAGGCGTCGGCACAGGCACGCTCCCTGACCACTGTAAGGAAGGGGGCGTAGGCCAGGTCTCCCATCAATTACAACCTTGACCCTCCTCTCGTCTCCTTTCTTTCTCACACACGCTTTCTGCTTCATTCAACCATCCTCCCCCTGCTTCTCATCCTCCCTTGGTCCCTCTCCTCTGCTCCTATAAATCAATCTCTTCTCCCTCCCTACCCCTAGGTTTCTCCTACCTTCCCCCTCCCTCTCTCCCTCCTTCTTTCTCTCTATCAGGCCTCCTCTTCATCCTTCGCCACTCCTCTCCCTCCTTTCATCGCTGGAAGTGCAGTGGGAGTAGAAAGGTCAGAGGTGGGCAGACAAGAGGGAGAGAACGAGGCAAAAGGCAACAAGGGAGTGTGAAAATGAGAGAGTGAGTATATTTAATCAAAGTGGTGTGGGGGCAGATAATATCTCTGTTTTTTTCCCCCGCTTTTTTTCCCCACCTTTCTTTACCTCTGAACAACTGCTGACTGTCGAAACAGTTCTTTAATTTCTATTGGCTTTCCCATTAAACTAAGGTAAAATGAGGACAACTTGTGTATTGTGGAATGAAAACAATGAAAGAAAGACCAGGTGGCAGTAACAAGATGAAAAATGACAAAAAGGGAACGTTGCCATAAATATACAAGACAACAGATGATGAGAAGTGTAGAAATTTTCAGGCACAACAAGGGCTGGGGACAGGGTTACTATTACTATTTCTCAAAATGAGCAATGCACTGTCAGACCACTGTGCATGTTGACATACCTACTGTTAAACCGTGGTGAAATATTTAGTTTGTGACAGGAAAAGTTCTCATAGGATCCACCTTCTCTCGATGTACACATCTGAATTATTTACTATTTAGCTTCATTTAATACACAAATTCCCACACTACGGGCTATGATACAAAATGCATCAATGGGGGGCAACAATCAACAAAGGTTGTAATTGTTTTAAGTTAATACAACACAAACTGTGATATACCCTAAAACACGGTAAGTTTATTAGAATTTAAAGGAAAGTGAGAAATGGAAGAGACCTTTCCCCTTACCCTCCCTCAGCATCCCCACAGTCAGACACTTCATGAAGCGACAGGCCTGGCACGACTTGCGTCTCCTCTTGGTGATCTCGCACTCATTGGTGGCTGGACAGCTGTATTCGATGTTGCCTGTGGCATGTAGACATGTTGGAGGAAGACACACAGAAGGTTTTTATTTCAGATAGATATATCAACGGACAGGCAGGCAGGCAGGCAGACAGACAGACACACGACATGTTAGACAGAGCATACAAATGGATAGAACAATGACAGACTACAGATGTCAAGTTGTATACAGACACGTTGAAACCAAATACTGTCATCCTGTGATCTTCAAATAACCACAGAAGAAAAACATTGATAACGTGGATCTCTTGAATAAACCAAGCAATTGCTTCCTCATAGGTCTCTCATTTGTGATTGGTGTGCTCTTTAAGTGAGGCACAGATGATGGGCTGTTGTGTGTGCTACATGAATATACACAAAGGGTTAATGTGTAATAGCTGGTTGCGTGACTAGCTGCAGTGCAGGCTGTGACACTCAGGGGCAGAGCTGAGGTTAAGATTATTACCTTAAGTAAGTCTATTAACTTCACTACCCTCGCCAGCAAACACACCAACAGTGCGGGCATAATACCACTGCCTTTGAGAGCGTTTCCCTATTTTGTCTGTTTCTATTATGTCTGACATGCTTCCGACTAGCACTTAGTCAGTAATATATTCAACGGCGTCTTTATTTTGTCACTCTTTTAATGCACCCGCTTCACTTCTTCTGCTAAGTTAGTATCTCCTCTATGGTCCCAAATTTAACATTGTTATACTGAATATATGTCCAAATAAAACACTTTCTTTCCACATTCTGTGCTCACGATGGCAGTACTCCTGTTTTTTTCAGTTTTATTTGCTTTTATTTGGACAATTACCAACTTGCTCAACGTGTTTCTACCTCAAAATTGTATTTAGCAGTAGGGCGAGCTGAGTGGGCATATTAAGCAAGAAGACCTTTTTTCTTCCTCCCAACTACAGTACCCCAACAAGCCAATACATCTCCCAATGAAACAGAGTAAACAGTGATTACTATTGACTGCTGCTGTGGAGAGGATGTTTTCTCATTACTGGGCTGATTAAGGGGGGGCTAGTTAGCTTGGGAAAAGGCTAAATGCACAAATACTTCCTAATGGGTAACACGACACTCATTAATTGGCCTTGTTATTTAAAGTAAAGGCTAAGCATGATAAACACTGTGGGAATCCTAACTGTCGAATAGACACTACTAATGGGACTAGTTAGCTTACAAACCATTAGATGCTGATGATGTAGATGAAGCAGATTAATTTAGCGATTTACCTAGTATTAGGGCTAAATGTGTTAATGACACAGAAACTGAATGGGGTAATGGCTAGTCAGGAAAAGACCTTATTATCTAAGGAAATGGACAAGCTGTGCTAAGTGGATAACTGCAATGAAGAGCCGCTTACAGGGCTGGTAGGACTAAAGCCAAGAAGCTAAACTATTGGCAGCTGAGCATTAGCTGGGAAATATAATATTGCATATGTTTTCTGTAGGTCAAGCCGACACGCATTACCTTAAGACAACACATCTTTTAGAAAAGTATAAAATCTCTGTGTATAATTTATCTATACATTGTTCAGGCCTTGACCTGGAATACGATCCTTCTTCAAAGGGGTATGGGGTAGGAATTAGAAAAGGTTTATACCAGAATCTTATAGTTTAGTTTTGTGTGTGTGTGTGTGTGTGTGTGTGTGTGTGTGTGTGTGTGTGTGTGTGTGTGTGTGTGTGTGTGTGTGTGTGTGTGTGTGTGTGTGTGTGTGTGTGTGTGTGTGTGTGTGTGTGTGTGTGTGTGTGTGTGTGGTAATGCGCACTGGGGTGAGCTTAAATCAGAGAGGTTCTTGGGAAGGTCCTGTGTATACTGGTGGGTTTGTTTGTGAGTGTTTGTGTAAAAGTGGGGGATATAAGAAGGCCTCAAATCCCCTGCAATCTCCTTTGAGATGTGTGTATATGTCCACCTGCTGAATGACAATTGACCAGCACTGTGCCGACTGTGTCATAGGAATGCTAGTGTGTATTTCGGCCTACCATCCGCTTTGTGCTGTATCTCATTTTTGCCTCTTCTAATGTTAGTCCTGTGAACACCACACTCCAGTATACTTGCTTTGTCAGAGTACCTAGGGGTTTTATAAGATAGTTTAAACCCGAAGAGTAGCTGAGAGTGTAGGTAGGAGGCAGGAGATGGTATGACACAGGCTCAAGAGTCCTTGAATCCAAAACAATGCCATCGATGCACATGGTGCCCTCTTACCAGCAGGTACCATTTTTACCACTTGAAAAATGCAAACATGTCAATACATACGTAACAGTTTAACATAGTTTGAAGACTGGAGTCTATATAATTTTACCGGTAGGTATTGTTAGGTGCCATTTTCAGTTTAAGGTCTTCCTTAATGCTTCACATCACCCATCCGTCTCCATCTTGCCTGCTTTCCTTTCTTCTTTCTTTTTCGCTCTTTGTGAGTCTCTCTTTCCATTTCATTGCCCTATACCTCCCTCTACCATACTTTGCCCACCTCCCCACTCCCCTTTACCCGCCCCCCTCTCTCAATAAGGGAGTGATAGATGCAGGTTGTCAGGTGTCGCTGGACTGACGCCACAGAAACAGCAGCTGCCAGAGCTACTTCCTCCACGCTGCGACACACACATGCACAAACACGCCAGCACACACATGCCACTAATTCCTTCCTACATCCATGTGCCCAGTCCACCCCCCCCCACGCCCCCCCCCCCCCCACATTTTCTCCCATTTCTTGTCCAAACTTATTGTTTATCTGCACCTCTCTTCACTGCTCCTCTGCTCTCCTGTCCTCTCCCACCCCATGCTATCCTCCCTGTCCAGCTGGAGGTGTTTTTTTGGTGATTACCTGTGGTTTCATTGGCTAATGGCTTGAAACATACCAATATGTCTGCCACTGCCCATCTGAGGCTGGTCCTGCTTTTCTGCCAGGACACACACACACACACACACACACACACACACACACACACACACACACACACACACACACACACACACACACACACACACACACACACACACACACACACACACACACACACACACACACACACACACACACACACACACACATACACACTCCTGCACAACCACACACAAACAGGAACATGTGCACAGATGTGCGCTGAAACTTGCACTCATTTACATTTGGATGAACACAAGCCCACACACAGACACCCAACATCCACAATATCCGTGGGTGAGGTTGCCAATGTTTGGCAGCCAAAGATAATGCAATGACCCATTTGTTCCAGTTCATCCAGGGAAACTCAAAACAAACTTTGACCTGACCACAGTCTCCAAAAAAATCCAACAGATACAGGGCTTTTAGATTAAATGAAAAGCTGGTGAGCATTTATTGAGTAAACATTCATTGGAAAGTAGTTTATTAAACATCATATTGATGTCACATTAAATTTGATAAAAATGTCAAAGTGACTGATTTGGAAATACTGCCATCAGGACATGAATATATTTTTAAATGGACTATTAGCTGTTAGAAGTATATCTTTATATTACCTCTTATCCTTTGCCTCCACTTAAATATTTATTTTCATCACAACCTTTCATGACCAAAGTCTTGTAACTCCCTTTATAATACATGACCCTTCACCTTTAACTTTTGACTTCATCATCTATGACAGGAGAAAGGAGGATTATGAGCACAGCGAAAATAAAGACCTGGTAAAGAGACAGTGCTGATTAAGAGCTATTGAAGGTCATCTAATAAGAGATTCAACTGTCAACACAACATCAAATGTGCATGTTTTTTGGTCTATTATGCTTAATCTGTAGCCTATCTCTAAACAGTGTGACCTTTAACAAGCCATCTGAATGAAATGAGATGAGATTTGACACTGTGACAATCATGAATGAATACGGTGTTAAACCAACGCAGAGAGTCATTATAAGGTTATGTGTGAGACCTTCTTTTCATGTGGCGTCTGTGCTTGAATGTGCTTCTATGAGTTTGTGTGGCAGCATGTATGTGTGTGCCTCTATCTCTGCATGTGTGTGTGTGTGCTCCAATCTTTGTCAGGATTGCACCGTGTCATGATCTCTAACCATAATAAACACATACAGGGTCATCTGTACGTAGTGGTGACCATCTCCTGAATGCAAGACTTCCAACCCCCAACACATCCTCCTGTCCCCCTCTGTCTCTGGGGCTTTAGTGGGAAAGCTGCTTATCGGAAGCAAAAGAAAGCAGCGACATATAGGCGGATGGATGGAAAGGCAGATAGATGAATCCTGTCTGATATGACTGGCTGACTGGCTGACTCAATGGATCGATGACTGCTGGCTGGCTGGTGGTTTGGTTATTGCGACGGCACACTGACTGAGAAGAGGGCTTTTCTGTTCAATTATGGGTCCTTTTTTAATATCAAAACAAAGAAAACACAGCTAATTTTCCCACAAAAACAAAGTGCATTACACCTGCCAATTAACTATCTGGCCAGGCTGTGAGTTGTTTTTGATACACATTTTTCTGTGTGACGTGTGTGTGTGTGTGTGTGGTCAATCCATTGCTATGATGCATTCATCACAACAGACTGGAAAAAAAATATGAAAAACAATATGGGTCTTGTCAGTATTGATTGACATTTAGTGCACAGGATCAAAACCATATCTGCCAAGTTGGAATAAATTTGTGTTTTCAACGATTATGTAATTTATATTTATTGATTATTCATTGATTAAGATTGATTAAAAGATATTTATTAAGATTTTTATTTGGTTGACTTATAGAGTAAAATGGTGTAAATTGATGTACTTACAAGTTTGTTCTTAAATTTTGATCTTGAATGTTATTGAGTTAATTGACCAATTATTTTTAGTAGAATGAAGTGTAAAGATTAGTATGAACTCAGCTGTACATTTTGAGGCACATTTGTAACTGTATAGGCTGGAACACAGTTTAAAAGCAGGCCTTCTTAATAGAAAATTCTTATTTTTAGGTTGACCAATACTGTATCGACAAGGTTGAATGAAGGATATCCTCAAGTTGACAGATGCATGTTAAATGAATGATCGCCAAGTTTGTGGGACACAATCCGAATTCCTGTGCCCTTCCTGGGCTACTTCTAGCCCTAACAAGAGATGAGCAAAGGATTATTGCGCCTAATTCCTGGTACCCTTTTCATCTCGTGGATTATTGTTCTATCCCTTCTCTCTCCTGTCCCGTTACCTGAACTTCTGACCCGTGGTCACGACCCCTGACCCTAGTCTGACTTTACGTTATCTCCTATACAACAGGCTTAATACTAAAACGCTTTCAGTGAGGACTAAGCAGCTGGCTCTAGGAATGCAAACACTAGCAGGAAATTATATTTTGCTGTTGATGAAGACAAAGGTCAAGGTTAAGGGTAAAAGTGGGGATGGTGTCTGGGACCTGGATTGTATGCATGCGCCTGACAAGGATGGCTATATATGACTATGTGTATATATATGTGTGTGTGTGTGTGTATGCACAATGGAATGAAAAATGATGAAGGGAGGATAAAAAATAGCCTGTTTTAGGGTTCCTGGTGGTTCACTTAGCAGACAGCGAGGGAGACACATACCTTATAAAAATCTGGGTTTACATCTGGCCTGGGGCTTTCATCATATGTCCTTGATTTAGCTCAGGTGTATGTGCATGAGTGAGAGAGTGCATTTCAATGTGTGTCTGTCTTTTATTGGGGAAAAAAACATATAAAAATTGATTTCCCCACATTTAGGTTTTAGGTCCTATATGTGCAGGATTTCTATGAAAGATTGATCCCTGTTAAACAGCACATTTACTTCAATATGCAGTGGAACAGGCTTAACTTTAACCTCTGACAAGGCATCCCCGGCAGACAATAAGCTGCAGTACGGGATAGTGGTGTCCTTACAACGTGTGATTTAAAGGTAAAATGCAAATTTATAACAGATTAAAGATATTAAATTATACAAACAGATAAAAGATCATTGTTCAGGTTTTAGTTCTTTGAAAACAAATATTAGTCAAGAACAACACAGACACCAAAACACATGTCGATGAAGACATGATTAAAAAAAGAAGACAAGAATGCTTACGAAATACGGTACGACATACACTAACAGAAACGGAAGACAATCAGAGGGCACACAGAGGTACACAAAAGTGAAATGGAAACCAACCTTGGATAGTGCGCTTGAAGAAGGCCTTGCAGGCCTCACAGGATGCCACACCATAATGGTACCCTGATGCAATGTCCCCGCATACCAGACACAACCGCTTGGGCATGGAATTCAACATGTACTCGCACTTAATTTGTGAATCTTCCCCAATTGTTGATGAACAGTCCTCATAGCGCTTTGATCCAGGGCCGCCGGCAGGTCCCAGAGGCCCCGCATTGGAGCCATAAAGACTTGGGGAGTCCAGGCCGTTGGGGTGGCCGTTCATCGTGGATGAATATGAGCCCGAGGCGTCGCTGGAGCCACCAGGGGAGTGGTGGTTTAGGCTGTCAGTCAGGGAGGCAGGACTAGACGGCTCAGTCTTTATGTAAGAGGACGGACAATTAGACTCTAGGTGGCGCTCCTTACTGGACATTCTGCAGAGAAGCCTGAGGGAGAGAGACAGAGACAAGTAGAAGAAGAAATGGAAGAGAAGCATTACACAAACATGAAATCTCGTTTAAATTCGTAAACATAAGGAATTGGACAAATTCCATTGCGCTGCACTTGCTGCCGTGTGTGTGAATGTATGAATGCACCTAAAAGTTGCGTTCTCTTCGAGATTGTGAAAACGTGAAAAAAAGCGCGAGTGAAGTTGATATGCCTTTTAATATGGTAGACTTAGACTCTCTTGAAAAGTTATTGAAGAGAAATTATTTTATCATATGTCTAAAGCAAAGAAATAAGAGACTTGAATCTGACATAATACTATGAACATAGCAGAGAGACCTTGGCAATACCACATAGTCACACAAACACATTCACATGCTTGGGGTCGAGGTCATCCGTCACTCTCCAGTCAATAGCAGCTTGTTCTACATGAAGGTAATCAGTAAGCAGCCGCTCTGCTGCTCAATCATCCTAGAGACAGCCCGTACACACAGGGGCACTGATTCATACGTGGTCATATTCATGCAAACTGACAGACACGGCTCAGGAGTTGAAGCAAACTACAGCCGTGCAATACAAAACAAGTTCGATTCAAAAAGGAAACAAAAATCCCTCATCAGTTCTGGAGCATCACTGCAGTCCTCTTGCTCATCTCCACCTTTCTCTCGTCCCTCTTCTTCGGGTTTTGCTTCCTCCTCTCCCTAAGGAGGCTGACTGGTGTGTTGTTAAAGGCAGTTGTAATTAACAGCTATCTTCTCTCTGTCCATATCTCTCCATCCGTCCCTTTGTCTACCTTACTATCTATCTGCCTGTCTCCCTATCACTTCCTATTCACTGCCATCTCTCTCTTCCTCTATCTCAGCACCCTCTCTTTCCTTTCCTTTACGCATTACCACTCTCTGTCCCTCTAACCCTGCCCTCCCTCCCTTTCTCTCTCTTTTCATTGTAAAAGGCAGAAAGCACAAAAGGGGTTTTTAATTAAGGCAGGATGCTGCTAAACGAGGGCCTTCTAAAGTCCAGTCGGCCTGTAAAAGATCCCCGTTCTACAGGGACCCATAAAACACAGACAGTGCCTTGACGGAGAATGGAGAGCTGCTCGGGTGGGGCAATGAGGAATGGATATAGACAGGAAAACAGATAGGTAGACAGCTCCGGCAAAAAGACAGACAGAACAGAAGAAAAATAGATTGTATGGGCTGTGATGACTGACGACAACAAGCTGACTTGGACCTAATTTGTTTGGTTTTGTTTTTCCAACAAGAGTTTTGATGTGTTTGATGTGTGGAAAGATGAAGACAAAGCAAACCTACTAACTAAATCAAACCTGTCTATAATGGTTGGTCCCATTTTTTTTTTTTTTTTTGATTCCATAAAATGATGTGACATTTATGATGTACAATACTTTGGCCTTTTCCCCCCCTTTTCATCATATATTTTATTCCCTCCACCTCAGCTTCCCTCCCCTCCCCGCAGCTTCTTCTAATTCAGTGACTCCATTAATCGTGGCTTTGTGGTTTTCACCAATGTTCATAAATCCATTTATCTGATGGTAAGGTGGGCCTTTAGTTTGGAAAGAGAGGGACACTGTGAGAAAGGTTTGGACACAAATCAAGAAAGGGGAAAGGGGGTAAAAAGGGAACAGAGAGAGTCGATGGAGGGAATATAGCGGGAGAGAAAGGGACATATAAGGTGCCAGAGTGAGCCAGAAGGAAATAAATGTAAATGTGGAAAAGAGTAATGGGAAGGAAAGACATCACATGGGGTTGTCTATGTTCTAGCAGAGGGAGAAAACACAGTGGTGACAGAAAAAGAGAGAAGACCCATTTAAGTAGATGATGTGATGGTGATGATTTAATCTCCCCTTTTTCACTCTTTATGCTCTTTTGTGGCCCCTCCTTTCGACCGTCAATCCCTCTGAGTACCATTAAGTGAAAGAGTTTAAGTGCCAAAAGATCTCAGGCGCTTTTTTTTTTTCCTTCTCTCTCAAATTCTCATCTATCTTTCCACTCTCCAATCGCAGCCTCTTCTCCTCTATCGTGTCTTTTTTCTCTCTCTCCTATATCTTTCTCAATGCTCTCTCGTTCCCCCTCGCTCTGCTTATAAATGAAAAATAATGGCAGTCGGAGGGGGAGGAATAAAAAGAATAAAAAAGGAAGACATGCGTGCAGAGGAGAGGAGTAGAGGAAAGAAGATTAAGAAATCACAGCCACTGCGCAGAGCCGAGTGAGAGGTTGAATGCATTTATGTATGTATGTTATCAGTATAATTACGGAGCTATGTAGCGACAGCTCAGTGCTGAAAGAGCAGTCTTATTGTGCCTGTCTGCTCTTCAGATGAGTGTGAAGAGAAAGAAGGGATTGGCTCTCTTTTCTGTCATTTCTTTATGTTTTTAGGTGTTTAAGGATGTTTATGTGAAGTGTAAACGGCTTTAATGTGTTTCCATTCATTTAACTCGAGGGCAACAGCGATGCGAGTGTGTGTTACAACATGATTACAAAGAAACACAAATCAGGTTAATATTACCTGTTTGCCTAAGTCTGTTACATAAAAATTGTTTTGAACATTTTGGTGTGCTTGAGTGGAGAACCACATAAAACTTACAGAATATAAAAATATGACTTTTGCTGGACTCAAGTTAATCATCAAAAATTTAACAAAACCGGTTTAACAAAATACGATGAAGGACAAAAAGAATTTCTGCTACAGTTTTAGGCCAAAATAATAAAATAAAAGCTTTAATAATGTATTCTTGTCCGTTTTACTAAATTCAGTGAGTTATTCAAAAGTAAATCATTACATTGACTCATAAGATGACCTAAAAGACTGATACTAATAGGTTTATATCTTAGGATTAGTGAACTTGACCATTCGTTTTGTGTTTGTGACATCAAGCTGACAAACTTGGCTGTTTAGTTCTTGCAGCCATCAAATATTTAGAAGCTGGATTTACGTTTCTCAAATCTTAAAGTTTGGGGATCTGGTAGAATTTAAGAAGACACAAATAATGTATAAAGTAAAAAAAAATAGCTGCTACCTGTAAATATACAAAAACTGTTCAAAGACAGAGTGGGGGGTTATAACTTCAGAAGCAAACTAAACTTGAAACAAAATCATGCTTGGACAAATTTTAAAAAGGATGTGTATTTCAGTTTGTGGGGTGGTTTTGTGGAACGGTCTTGACGACAAGATTAAACAAACTATGAATATAATGCAATAAAATTTGTTTTTACAAAAGATATATCTTTGAAAAATATAGAAATGAAGGAAAATGTAAACCTCACTGATACTAATGACACTTGTCATTTTGTTCTTTTTTGTGTGTTTTTGGTTTATTCTGTTTTCAGAAACAGTTCGATTGGAGTAGTTTTTTTTTGTTCATCTTTTGAACTGCCTGTTTCGTTATTTTATTGGATTTTTTTTTCCCCATTAGTCAATAGTATAGAAAGGGGCTAGGATTTGATAAGCCTAGGCTTCTTCCTATCCATTTTTGAACAGTTAAATGTGTATTATATTGAAATTGGACTAATTATTTGTATTTTTTTAATCTTTTTTATTCATTTATTTATTTATTTATTTCCTTCCCATTGTTTCACCTAATTTCAATTGTTCGTTCGAAATGACTAAATAAATCACAAATCACGTTTCTCTTATTGACACAAGTGTGCACACACACAGGCATGCACACTAAATTTATCAGTCATCCTCGTCTCCATTTCGGAGTCAAAGACCTGAAGATTTAAACTTTCTCGCCATTTATATTTCTTCTGTTCATTTTGAACTTCATGAAGAAAAGCACAGTGACTCATGGAGGAGATAAATATGTTGAGGCACTGAGGGGGAGAGAGAGAGAGAGAGAGAGAGAGAGAGAGAGAGAGAGAGAGAGAGAGAGAGAGAGAGAGAGAGAGAGAGAGAGAGAGACCGAGACCAGAATGACGTGTCTGAACGAAATATAAAGAAGCTTTTTTTCTGTGCGTTTTCAGGGAAGGTGGGCCACTTTAGAAGGACAAGCTGTCATTAGAGTGGCGGGCTGATGCAGTGGCCTGACAACTGGCAGGGACAAACATACAATCATCGTATTAGAGCAACTACTCTCTGACGCGTGTGTGTGTGTGTGCGTGCGCGCTCTCTCTCTCTCAGTCTGTGTTTCTGTGTGCTCTTGCACTCTCTCATTATGTACAATCATTGTTCAACCTGTTCAACCGCCTCGCTAGATGGCAGCCATAAACACAAACTGATCCTCAAACAACTCCAAACTGTTTTCACCCATGCCAGAAGATAAGAGCTGAGAAGAGTGCTTATACTGTAAATGTATGATGCTAAAATGATGAGAGAAAAATGCAGCTAAGATGTGACCTTATAGGGTTTATATATGACCATACAATTGGAAATATATGATCATCATTATGGACGTCACAAACAAAATTTGCCCACCTGCTTCCAAACAAAAGAGGCTGCAAGATTAAAATAATAATGCCTATTAATTCTTGTGGAAAACAGTGCTAAAAATGAGAAGAATAAGCGGAGAGTGCAAAAAACCGAGGAAGCAGAAGTTGTAGCAATAGAGACGGCGGAGGGAGAAGTGCTGACAATGTAGCTACCACGGGTTGGCTAATACCTTTCCATCACACCGAGCATTGTGCTCTCAATGCTGATAAGAACACACAGTCCAATAAGCAAAAAGAAGAAAAAAAAAGAGAGAGAAAACCTTACACAATTCTATCTAGATGATACCAGCAATGCTTTGGGAGGGAGAGAAAGTGAAGGAGGGATGGAGACATAAAAGAAAATACATTGAATTAAAGAATGGTGTGGGGGGGGGATTGAGGCAAAATGCATTTACATTTCCATAGTCAAATGAATTGAGTGATTTCATCAATAGACTGAATTGCTTTTTCAGCCCTCACACTCCTCTATTTGTTTTTCTTTCTTTGCTCTTTTTCTCGCTCCATTTTAAACACACAGCTATCAGTGGAGAGCTGTTGAACCATGTGTCCGTTTGCTGATTTGATACAGTGTGAATGTGTACAAAAAAAAGAAACATCGTAAGCTTGACTCAGTGAACAGTTCCATTTGAAAGGAGGTGGTTTACTACAGTTAGAGAGTTACAGCAAGAACACACACACACACACAACAAACTGAGTGCATTAAACTTGTGTTTTTATGTGTTCCTCTTTTCTACCCTTAAATGACTTTAAAGGTAGAGAAGTGAAGCTCAGGAGACGAGAAAATAAAGTCTTGTGGTTTCCTCACACTGTGGGTCTGGGGTTGTGTGAGTGGTTGAGTTTAGCTCCCCAGAATCACAGTGTGTGGATGATTATAGTTGTTTTCAGGGACAAAAATGAATAAAATAAAAAATAAAAACTCCAGCAGCGACAGTCAATCTAAACCACTCTCCCTCCTACTGAGAACTCTCTCGCCCTCTCTCTCCTGTTCGCTCTGGGTCTCAATCCCTCTCCGTCGCACTGCCTTGGTTTCTACTCCTCACTCACAAACACCCTCTATCATCGCTGCTTTCCCTGCTCGTACAACCACAGACCGTCTCTCTCTCGCTCTCTCTCTCTCTCTCGCTCTCTTTCTCTCTCTCTCACACACACACACACACACACACACACACACACACACACACACACACACACACACACACACACACACACACACACACACACACACACACACACACACACACACACACACACACACACACACACACACACACACACACACACACAACCTTACACTCCACTCAAACACAAACACACCGGGGAGCAGATCAATTGTTACAGTGTTAGTCGGGCAGGAAACCTGTAATTCACTTCATTGGCTGCAGAATAAACCCCTGATTACATACAATCAATGTGATAATGGCTAAAACACATTCTGCCCAATGGGCTGTTGGGCTGTAAAGACTGGCAGAGGAAAGGAAATGCAAGTGTGTGTGTCTATATTCCTAAGTGCATGTGTCTGTGACTGTGTTTAGACATGATGACTCCTTCTAGGTATGAATCTTAACGCAGGAGACACACTATACGCATTACAGCTTGCAAACACACAGGTGTGAAATGAAGTGGATGAGACTCGCGGAGACACAGCAGAGGGGCTAAAGCTGTTCTGTTGGGTTGGAAAAAGTTCACACACACACACACACACAGAGAGAGCCACACACGCTGACATGCAGACAATACACACATGCGTAATATGGATGTGAATGGATAAACGGCAGGAGGTGGCACATGCAGGGCAATCTCAGCCAAACACTATTGATAAAGAATTCTGTGCTTTTCAAACTACAATATATTGAGAAACGGCATGTTGAGTATGATGATATCAATACTCTTTACGGGTCTTCAATCATCACAGTGCTCTTAATAAGTCCTTCTCCTCTTTGCTGTTTCTTGTTTGTTCCATTCTCACTTCTAAAATTTGACTGGATCCCTTTTTGGTCTCTCCCCTCTGTGGATTGTGTGAAAGCATGTTTCAGATCTGAGAGTCCAGCTGTGTTCATATTGTTATTTCAGTGGAGAGATATGAAGAGAGTGAACATGTTTGAGGGCAACACTGTGAGGCGGTGCAGTGCTAACCTGCTCGAAGTGTGTGCGTCTGCATGCGCGTGTCAGATGGGAATCTTGATGATTTAGGTCATTTTCTGCGGAGCGGTTGCTGATAAGTGTGTTGCTGCCAGGCACTATCTTTGTCACCATGTCTCCCTCTCTTTCTTCACCTCTCTTTTAGGCCCTCTCTTTCCTTATGTCTCCTTTATCAGTGGTGCGTTTCATTGTGTTTGTAAGGGTGGTTGTCTACTGTAAGAAGAAGGTTTCACATCTCGGAAAGAGCTCAACGTCACGTCAGTTAACAGATACCTTCGGTAAACTAGATGAAATATATTAATTACTTATAGTAATACCAATTGAGCTTCCTGTTACACTTTTCTTTAGTGATTCTGGCTGTTTGAATTGCCTATTAGTACATGCAGTGACCCTTGGTATTTGGTATGAAGGTGCACATGAATTAATTTATAGGATAGATGCATCTATGAGAAAACATATTTGCAGAAAATTATCAATGTGGCAAATTACTGATCCATTTGGGAATATTTCTATATTTTGTCACATATACACAGTATGGGGAATCTTTTCTCTTGCATTTAAGCCATTCCTAAGGGGCAGTGGGCATCCACTGTGCGGTGCCAGGATTTAGGGGCTGCCCTGTTCCCTGTACACTTTGGCCCATGAGCCACTTTCAGAAAGATGAATACATTATTTGTTTCACAGGTTATGGTAGAGTTGAAGGCCATTTCATGCACATTAAAACCATTTCAAATAATACATTGGAATTACTTCAATTTTTTTTTTAAGTAAAAAAAAAAATCAAAAATCAAATGCTTGCATATTGATTAAAATTGGAGAACTACTTGTATTAAATGAGTTACCACAATTAGTTCACATGATTCTCGTGAATAGCTGTGGTCGATGCTTTGCTGCCCTGATCAAAGTTGCCCATTCCTTATATTGTGGGCTAAGGGCCTTGCTCAGTGATAAAGCATCAACAACCTGGAAGTTCTGGTCACAAAAGGCAGACATTCCCCAATATGGAATCAGACCATTATTATGATTTGCACACTGAATCAAACTGACTAATAGACTAGCCAGAGCTTAATAATGTCCAACTTCTTGTTGGGAAATCACAATTAGTATTTAAAATGAAGCAGACAGCGAAATACAAATACATAGTTGTATGTGAAACAATCAGGCTGCCAACATGAGTTAAAAACAGGATTTGTATGTTGCAATTGTTTATTCAGTTTATTCCAAAGAGAATAACATTTTAGAACAGTGTATGTGGGCTACATAAAATCTGAGCTTGGGCCATGATTGACCCTGAGGTGGGGTTTTGTACATGCCTTGTGTATGGGATACAAAGTGTTGACTGGCTTTCTTTATAAAAGAAAGGTCATTGATCAAGGTCAGTGTTTCTCTCTCTCTCTCTGTCTCTCTCTCTCTCTCTCTCTCTCTCACTCTCTCTCTCTCTGTGGATTAGCAGTGTTATCACTAAACATTAAGAGTGCAACAGCCCTTTAAAACACTTACTGACACTTGCTGTCGTCAACGAATTGCATGCAACATGCTTATGCACACACTCAGACATTCGTGTCCACATAAAAATGTGCAGCTCTCCTGCTTTCTCTCTCGTCCAGTCATGGACAAGGACCTGGGATAGATGCTGTATCAAATGAAATTGTGCCGGAGTATAATAAAAAGTGTTTAAAAAAACAAAATATCCCCCATCGGATTAAAAGCACATTTTATTAAACAGATGGTGAAAGAGGATTTCCACTCTAGTAAATATGACAGGGCTTTCAGATGTGACATGGGAGGGAGGCAGGAATAGAGAGAGTGAGCGAGGGGAGGGGAGAACGAGAGGAAGCGGCTCGAAGGCAAACACGAAAAGAGCACATTGCTGCAAAAGAGAGACTTTTTTAAGACGAGCCAGAGAAGGAGAGCGAGTGTATGTAGAAGTAAAATGGTACTTATTCTCAGAGAATGGAGAGAACAATAAAACAAAGTGGGGAAACAAATTCAGTAGAAGAAGGTAGAAGAGGGAAGAGGACGAGAGCGGAGAGGAAGGAGACACAAGCGAACAGAGCATCGGAGCTGCATTCTTTAAGCAGATCAGATTTGGGGAAATTGGGCTGTCACTACAGGATTGTGATGATTTACACCTATCCATCACAGGGAGAGCGCAAGAAGCAGAGCCAGAGTATGTACAATAATGCACAGCAGCTGTAAAAATGGAGAAAATCCATCCTAAGCAGGTGTCATCCACTGCTTACCTTTCAATTTTAAATTCAATATCCAACAAACAGGACATTTGCAATCACCAGAGTCAAACTTTACAATAAATATATTACCAGATGTGTGGAGAAATACAGGTACATCAACCAGCTTGTTACTATTGTGATTCTATTATTTGTAATTGTGATACTATTGCTTCAAAAATAAATAACATGGCTTTAAAACACACAACCACAGTCGTCACATATATTTGATTATAGTGTGGAAGAAAGATTCAACTCAATGTAAACTCATTCAAAAATTGCACATTTTGACCTGCCGCAAGCTGCTGTTGACATCCGTCTCCTCAGCCGCCTGGCCGGGTCCTCCCACTCTCTCCCCCATGCCCTCCTTCCTCTCCCTCTAACTCCCCGCACTGCTGGCTGATGCACCTTACAGCCTCACTCCTGGACCATCTGTTAGGGAATCTAATTCACATCCAGTCATAATCAGGTTTGCTGGAGTGCCCAATGCCTCTGCCCATGTCTGTCTGTTGGTCTTTGCTTGCTTTTTCCTTTTTATCTGTTCTCCATTCTTTGTCCAGTTTTTCCATACCGATTGTTTCGATGTTTCAGACAGTCTGTTTCAAGTTATTGTTCTTTTACAAGCCTTTTTTCCTTTTTATTTCCCCATCCTTGTTCCTTCACTTCCACTTCTTTTGGTAATTCAAATATATAAATTGGTAAAAGTAACACTAGTGGATAAACTGCACCAAAAATGTTTTTTAAGCAGGTTTGTTATCATGTGATCTATCACCATGAAGAAACTTTCCACTCATCGTCTCAGCAGCAACAACATGCATAATCCACTTTTCAACTTCCACATGGTTTTGGGATTGTTCATAAACTTTCATAAAAGCTTGTCATCTGTAAAACTAACAACACAAAACCCCCACGAACAACCATTTTAATGTTGTGTCAGCCATTTACTTAACAAATAAAATGAAACCTGCCTCAAAAAAAGAGGTGTTGTGTTCACCCCAGATTCTCACTGTGGTCTGTTTATGAGTGTGTATGTGTGTGTTTGTCTGTGACTGCAAATAAGGCAAGCCGAGGTGAATGGGGTGGAAGTTAATGAGAGGTGAGTGTCTGAACCCCCCCCACACTCCCGACCACCCCCTCTCTCTCATTCTTTCTCTCTCTCCCTCTCTCTCTGTTCCTGCAGTAATCCTCTTCTATAAATCTGCAATCCAATCAGCGTTGTCCACACTTCGTGCGCGCATAAACACACACACACACACACACACACACACACACACACACACACACACACACACACACACACACACACACACACACACACACACACACACACACACACACACACACACACACACACACACACACACACACACACACACACACACACACACACACACACACACACACACAGAGCTGTTGAGAGGCCCATCTGTGTGTTAAGGCAATCTGCTTTATCATTATGATTACATTGGGCTCAGTTTACAGCAAAGTGTGTGCGTGCGTGTGTGTGTGTGCGTGTGTGTGTGTGTGTGTGTGTGTGTGTGTGTGTGTGTGTGTGTGTGTGTGTGTGTGTGTGTGTGTGTGTGTGTGTGTGTGTGTGTGCGTGTTCAAGCACACCCATGCTGTCTGACATTAATCACATTCCCATGGTTTGATGGCCTAAATAAAAAGAGGAATAATATTGTTGCTGTCCAATGAAAACTGCAGATCCCCAAAAACACATTAAGAATTATTTCACAGTTGAAAAAAAAAAGTTTTGATTTGAGCAGAGAAAATGGAAGTATTTGATATGCCTTTTATATAAAACAATTACAGCTTTTGGTGGATTTTTATGAGAACTTTTTGTGATGAAAGGTGATGTCACTCTTAGTGGAAAAATGTCAAATTAGATTAGATTAGATAGATTAGATAAAAAAAACATAAATGCACCTTAAAATGTACTTATTGTATGTTCTGTATTACATGTAAAATATTATTTGGTGAAAGGGAGCACACACCAAATCGTATCAGTGGAGGTCAAATACCCTGAGAAAGAATTGTTATGTTGAAGCGTTCCTTTCATAGTGTGTGTCTGAAGGTTTCCAAATGTTAATATGCTTGAACTCAGGTGAATTTTTACATCTTTCTTTCAACTCTGAACATTTCTTCTGTCTTTGATAACAGACCCATTTTTCTGTTTCTATAACTCGTGACATTTTGCTTTGTTGTAAAACAAAACGCATTCGTATGAAAAGATATATTTAGCTTTGTTTTAATAATTTTGCCATTTCGGCATCCTTGAAGTTGTAGTTTTCATAACTTAACTGGGTTGCATCTATACCAAAAAATAAACATGCTTAGAGCTATATTGAACAAAAATACCGCACCGTAGCCTTCAAAAGAAATACGAACTGAGGCAAACCTTCTGTAATTATAAAAGACACAACAAATTAATTTGCTGTTTTAGTTCAGTTGTCGCCCTGAGAGAAAGTTTGGAACTCAAGCAGATATTGTAATTGTCGTTATTATCTTCCCACTGGGAAATGCTGTTGTGTCATGTCGGAGGCTTGCTGCAGCTTTGGCAGTTGAATTCACAACAACAATATCAATTGCAGTTTGTTTCAACTTGGTCCAAATACTTGAACCAATGCAGCGGAAATAACGCTCTCCCCACTCGGGAGACTAGTGTGCGTCTGTAACTGTGTGTGCGAATGTGGTGTGTGACTCCGAGCCATGGCGTGACTCCCTTGCCCCTGGCAAACCTCTACACCTCTCATCACCAGACTTCCCTGTCTGCCAACATACACGCACTCGCACGCGCACACACAGAGCTAGTAACACTCCTCTTGGTGATTGGCCGAGAGTCTGCGTGAGAATGGCTTGCCAGGCCTCTAATTGGCTTGACCCAGACTAACCCTGAAATCCTATTGGACTAAGATTTTCCAGTCTACAATGTGCTGAGAAATGAGTGTGTGCATAAACACACACACACACACACACACACACACACACACGCACACACACACACACACACACACACACACACACACACACACACACACACACACACACACACACACACACACACACACACACACACACACACACACACACAATAAACTAAAGGATACCAATGCACTAATCAATACTCTAAGAGGTTGTGAAATAATAAAGCTTTCCACATATTGTTTTATCATAAAACAACCAATATATTTACAGTTCATGCACTAAAAATGAACCAAGCCATCTGAATAAAACCCGCTCTGAAAAAGGGACTAGTTTGGTTTGAGCTTTGTCTTCGTGAGTGTGTGTGTGTATGTATGTAAAAGTGTTCGTGAAACTATAAAAAGGCACATGCTCCTGAAAAACCTAAATGAAAGTGATTAAATCAACCACATTGTTATCATGTTTGTCTTTTTATTGTGTTTAGAGTAGAATAGAAAATGTTTGTCAATGTGAAACCCACTGGTGATTATTATGGAAGACTGGCTTAAAAATGTAACACTGTATTTAAACTGCATTTAAATGAAAGATGGCAAAATAGCATAAGAAACGCACAAGAAAAAAAGAAACACATACCTATCGGGACCGTTTCTCCACTACACTGCCTGAGGGGACCTTGTCTCAAAATTCTACGATTTTGTTTTCTTCCACGCTAGATTTTTAAAGGTAAAATGTTTTGTATGGAACAAGATGTAACAAATTCAAACTACTAATAGTCTCTTTCCTTTAAGAATTTTTTTTCCCTCTCTATTTTTTTTTTGTAGTAAAACTTGTATTAATTTAGTCTCACCTGGGGTTGTAGAGGGCATGTGCGTCTCTCATGTGGTTGGCCTCCAGCGGATCGTAGCTCTGGTGCATTCTCCAGGCGCCAGCGCCACATTTACCATAAGACGACTTGGAGTTATCTTCACTGCTGCTGTTCACCAAAGGCCCCTTCGATAAGTTCATTCTGCAGGCCGGGGTGAAGCCAGAAAAAGAAAGGGCAGTCTGATCAGTTGGCATCTTTGAACGCAATCAAGTTAAAAGACAATTTTAATATGTACAAACAAGGAGAAGGTTATACTTTCTTAGCATCTTTATTTCTCAGTAGAAATGAGGAATAAAACCTAACATTAAACTAAACTAGCAATATATTTCAATTTAACTCAAACATATTGAAAGTTAACAAGAGAAAAACAGAGAGAGAAAGTCTGTTTTGATAAATGACTTCAATGAAGTGACGTCAATGTTAATGAAACACACACGCACACGCACGCGCACGCGCACGCACACACACACACACGCACACGCACACGCACACGCACACGCACACACACACACACACACACACACACACACACACACACACACACACACACACACACACAAAGAAAATGGTACAGTTGAGCAAATGTTATAATACAATAGTGCCTATGCGGAGAACGGTTTTGACAGGCAGGGCTGCACGTTCAAATACACACAAAAAACAAAACTGATACAGCGGCCAACTCGCTGAGAGCTCTGCCTTCGCCACCGACGGCCACACAGCCATACACATGCAAGATGTGGTGTCATGTCCACCAGGTACTGCACACCTAAGTGATAAGACTGTGTAAAAAAATATTCTTATTAAATACATCTGTCCGTGTACACACACATCAGTGCGCGTGCACTCCTACCTGAAGCACATTCCGGCTGTGTTACACGTCACACGAGCTTCACCAGTGTTAGCCTCGGGAAAGGCATTCAGAGCGGGGGGAACATAAAAGTAAATGCACCAGAGGAGGGACCGCTATCTGTCAATCAAAAAGAGCGCCATTGTCAGGGGAAGAGCTGTCGCCGGATGGATAAGGTCACTGCGGGCAACAGCGTCAAAATCATCCACAGCAAAAGAAAATAAATTAGTTAAATAACATGAAGTGACTAGAAAATACAAGGCCAGCTAAGGTCACGGAGAGAGGGGAGGGCAGGTCTGGGCAATGAAACTGACCGGGCCGTCAAACAAAACTATTTAGGAGAATAGAGCGGCGCTGGTGGCAAATACTGGATACCTCATGAGGGGGCGAAATAGATGCACTGTTTCTTTCAAAAGTTTGCCTTGATTAATGAAAAAAAAATGATGGTAACGGACAGGACTCCATAAAGAGGAATTATTTTGCATCATTCTATTCACCTTTGTATGGAGCCGTTATGGGTGTTATTTTCTCTGCAGCAGTGAACAACATAATGTTGGAATGAGCTGATAGACCTGTTTTGTTTGACCTACAAACAACCATCACATACATCTGTGGGTTGACGTCCCGCTGTGGGTTCTTGTATAAGTGAGCACTAAGAAGACGGACAGGGAGACGGGCCAATGACTTCTCTGACAGTCATCCTTGCCTCCATCCACGGGGCTGGGCTGGTTCAGTGAGACCTGGAGGGCCAGGGTGTGTAATATGTAGGTTTTAGTTCCACTCTGGTGAATATCAGGAATCAATATCTTTCTGCTGCTGCTGCTGCCTCAGACACTTATTGGCTTTGGTTGCAGTGTCACAATGCTATATAGACAGGCAACACTTAATACTGCTGCTTTTTATTGGGGAGTGTCCTGGTGTCACACCGGACTAAGGTGCATCCAGTACCATGTGCACACGATATAGTTAGTGTGAATCTCCTTTCCCTTCAGTTCTTTCACGTCAGCGCATACGCACTGTCAAGTGAACGGGACATTCCCTCATCAGCGAACATTACAAAGTGAAGTCACCGCTGGTGATACATACTGTTTTTTTTTTACCTTTACAGCATAATTCCAATAAACCTGTACTTTGAAGAACAGTTTAAAAATTTCAGGGATAAATTATTCCAACAATAGCTTTTTCTAAATAGTAAAACATATCCGCTTGGGCAAAATTGTCATGGATTACAAAGAGTGATTGTGTTTCATTATTTAATAACTTCGGGGAGCTCATGTTTTTGGAGATCTTAATTCATTCCAGGGATTAAAATGAGGCTAAAAGGCATCTTAAAATCAGAAGATAATCATTTAAATCAGGCATTACAAGCAGCCTCTGGCATAATATTTAATGGCTGAAATATTTGAGGAGCGCAATGCACACCAAGTATTATTACAGTACTAAATACGTGTAAAATACAAACTGCATAGGCGAACGAGATTGGTATGATGAGCGTTTCATTTCAACCATTCAAAACCCTACGAGAAAATGCCCATAAAAAAAATGTATCTCCTGAAATATATATTTATTCATGCATATAAGATAAAAGGAGAGATTAAAACAGAAGATTATTAACTTATATGATTCTACGCAGCTTTTTTTCAAGCTCCTGTCAGTACATGTAAACAACACCAGTGCACACGCACGCACGCACACACATGACTGTGTGCGTGTGCGTGTGTGTGTGTGTGTGTGTGTGTGTGTGTGTGTGTGTGAAAAGTATTGAGATCATGGGTGTCTTTCTGATGCTCACCGACTCGCTCATGTGTTGCTGGCCCATCTGTGAACAGAATGACCATAACACAGTGTGTGCGTGTGCGTGTGCGTGTGCGTGTGCTTGCGTGCGTGCGTGTGTGTGTGTGTGTGTGTGTGAGACATGGTGATGCAGTGATTGATGAGACAGTTGCCATTCTTGCTAATGCAAAACGCACCTATCCCTGAAGGGAGCAAATGCCACAGCACACACAGATACACACAAAGGGTTGCAACTGCCCTACCTAATTACCCCTCGAGTCAGGGCAGTGTGGTGTCTCACAGTCACACATTCAATATGATTCCAGCAACGTGCATAAATATACTGTAGTTACATGGACAGGCAGTTAATCGAATACACCGACCATGACGCAAACTGTTTGTTGGGTTTTTGGCAAAAATCTCCCAACACACTTCGTCTCCTCCATTAAAACATCTAAAAAATACTCACTTCAGCCAGTTTATTTAATTCAGTTCCAACCCATTTTTTCTGACTTCCTCTTTCATTTATGATCCTTTAATACAAGATGAAAACTAGTCTAAAAAAGGCTTAAAATATCTGATTTCAATACATTTATAATTGGCAGAGGCATATTATATTCTATGCGTCCTGAAGACAGCAAATTGATTGTTAGATAATCACTAATACTAATGCGATTAACATATTCACAACATTTACAAGTGTGTGTGTGTGTGTGTGTGTGTGTGTGTGTTTCTGTGCATAAGTGTGTGCGTCGGGGCAGGTGGGGTTTGGAAGCCGCCCTGTGTGTGTCTGGGTGTATGTGGATGTGTGTGCACGTTAGCGTTAGCGACGGGAGCTGTTAGCGGGGCAGGCGGCAGATGGGCTGTCGGCCTTAATAGGGACTGAGCGGGTGCAGAAAGGTGACAGCTCCATGAGGGAGGGGCGTGTGGAGAGGGAGAAGAATGTGTGTGTGTGTGTGTGTGTGTGTGGGGGGGGGGGGGGGGAAGAGAGGGATGAAGGGAAAATGGATTATCTGTGAAGAAAAGTGTGAATCAGCTGCGCAGAGGAACGCACCCCCCGAGGGCAAGAAGTAATTTTTTTAAAAAATTCTAATAATGCTTTTAATAGTTTACACTACATAGATAAACAATCATATTGTTTGAGGGACAAAAATGTTAAATAATGTCAGTGGTCGGTGTGGAAAGGATACTTATACGTTTCAGGTTATATCAATAAATCATAGAATTTTGAAAATAGATGGAAATATGAAAGAAAAAAAGCGCAGCATATGCAAATGGAAGAGCTTCTCACGACTTCAAAAAGCAACACTGCATATTGAAAAGGTTTGAAATTACTACGGGAGATTTAAAAATTTCTACATCACTTTTGCTTCATCAGTCGGTTTATGTTCAAATAAAGACAAATGAAGCGCTGCTGTTTGAACACCAAACAAAATTAAACCTGCTGGAAATTTTTTTTATTCACCTTCAAAATAAATTTGAAATAATTAGTGCACGTCTACTTAATCCAACATCAAGAACAGTCTCAGCGAGTCCAGGAACACCTGCGCACACAAACCCTTGTTAATGTTGCACGTGTACTGAAAAAGCTACGCAATCACAAGACGACTGTGGACTTGTGTCTTAAAGCTGGGTCGCTGGACAGTTGGGGGGGGGGGCGAACAAGCAGCTACAACATCGAGTTTGTTCTGTCATGACAAAACACAAGCTGCCGATATCTTGCATAGGATTTTGTCACAGACATTCAGAGCGGAGGCAAAGGTATTAGAGAAGATTCAAAATGGAGAAACTATGAGAAGGAATGAAATTATTAATTCACACGAAAAAAAAAAAAAAATAAAAAAATCTCAAGTCCTCTTCCGATTGGGAGAATTGAAAGTTTCAGTGTGTTGTGAATTTATCAATGATCCAAATTGAAAGTTTGATACTCTTGTGTGAGAGAAGAAATTGTACGATTCATTTGAAAAAAAAAAAAGAAAGGTAAATTACGCTTAAATTGACTTAATTTAAAGTGATTGATAAGAGACAGAAATACAAAAAGGAGCGAAAGGCAGAAAAATAGAAAGAGAAAAAAAAACCTCAAGCGTGAGGTGGGATGCCCTGTCATTCTCTCCTCATCAGGCACACACATGAAGCATGATGGGAGGATGAGAGGAGGAATATTTCACTGTCAGTCGGAAGGCGGCATGGTCATTCATTTCTCTCTCTCCTTCAGTATCTAACCCTTTTTCCGTTCTACTGTATGTTTCCTCTTTTTTTTTTTTGGTGTCTTTTTGAAACCCCTTACACTCTGTCGAAACAATGACAATTTAATCATACTTTTGGCCCGGCCATGTAGAGGGAGCAAACTACCCAACCAGCCAATCTATAGAGCTCTCCCCACGGACGGTACCGCGGAAAAAGTGTAAAAGACAGACAAGACGCTTGAACCTGCATCATTCTCTCAATCCTCTTTAACACACACACGCACACACGCACACGCGGAGCACCTCCATCTAAATCTGCTCTATTGTGGCCGAGTCTCCACTGTCTCCTCACATTAGGAGTGAGAAGTAGCATTAAGAGCCCTGAGCACAACACGATGGGCTCGCTTGCGCACACGCACACACACACACACACACACACACACACACACACACACACACACACACACACACACACACACACACACACACACACACACACACCCCCACACACACACACACACACACACACACACACACACACCGTTCAAATTTTAGTGACTGTAAGCAGAGATAACAACAACAATAAACCTGTGTAAGGTATAAACTAGGAAAAGACAACTTCTTAAATCCCCCCCCAAAAAAAGCATCCAAATGTGTGCCCTCATTAAGAAAACAACACTCACTTTAACTTCTTTCGAACATCCAGGGCGCTTCAAAAAGAAGAAACTTTTGAGGAAACAAAGACTTGAATAACTGAAAAGTCAGCATGTAGAGGTGAAATTCTGAGCTTAAATGATGTGATAGATTGTGATAATAGTAATAATAATTGAATGCACATTTTGATGTATAGATGACAGAGACGTATGGATGATGGAACACGGGGAATGAGCAGGTGAGCGGCGCGGACAGAGCGATGGGGGAAGGAAAAGAGATGAAAAGAGATGCGCGGCATTGCTTCTCACTATATCACTCTCTCTCTTCTTTCAATCACCGCTTTGGCATTCAATCACACACACACACACACACACACACACACACACACACACACACACACACACACACACACACACACACACACACGCACTCACACACACACACGTTTACCACCACTGTAATGTAATGGCTAATTGGTGTGTGTGTGTGTGTGTGTGTGTGTGTGTGTGTGTGTGTGTGTGTGTGTGTGTGTGTGTGTGTGTGTGTGTGTGTGTGTGCGCGCGTGTGTGTGACACAGCTGGTATGGTCTCTCTTACTGCTCTTTCAACACATAAAGGCCAGCACTGACCCGTGACAGACTCTCCCACATGCACCGTGCCGATGGATTGGACATAAATCAGAGAAATTCACATCATCAAGGATCATCCCATTTTGCGCCGTCATCTCTCTGTAGCTTTGTATACAAATGTCTGTTTACCGGTGAGGTCGTTTGTTTCAAACTATCATCCGTGTGTGTATGTTCACAAGTTTGTAATTGCAATTTTATCACAGTCTGGTCACTTTTTAGCAGCAGTGACTCCAACCCACAGTGCTTATCGCTGTGTGTGTGTGTGTGTGTGTATGTGTGTTTCAGGGCATGTGTGCGTTCATGCGTACATGTGTGTCCGGCGGACCTCCTGAGTGCTGGTGTCAGACAAAAGCAACCCCCCCCCACCCACCCACCCCCCCCCCCTTTCCTTCCCACCTCTCACTCTGTCTATCTCTCTCTCTCTCTCTCTTTACGGGACTAAATTACCACTGGAATGCCAGGACCCTTCACATGAGAGAGGGGCCGCCCTCAGCATCGAGGCTGTGCGCGAAAGTGTGTCTGTATGTGTGTGTGTGTGTGTGTTTTCATTGGTTTATACGGAGCAAAAACTGACAGACAACAATTTCCTTCGAGACAGACAAATGGACAGAAAAGAACAATTGTTTCTCATTTAGGCCATCAATGATACGCACACACACACACACACACACACACACACACACACACACACACACACAGAGCCAGCAAATCAGTGCGGCACATATTGACATGGTTTGACAGATGAATTAAGTAAATGATTTTATAAGGAGATTAAAAGGATTTTAATTTACGCAATCTCTCTTTGGTTCCCCCGTCCCTCCCTCCAGTCAGCTTTACCTCTCTACTGCTTTCGCTCTCTCATGGCCTGAAAAAAAAAAAAAAAAGGTGCAAAAAGAAACCAACAAATGTAGAAATAAGGAAGGCCAAAACACAGAACATAAAAGTGTTTGCAATTTTTTTTGATTGGAAAATATGAGGTATTTCATTTTCATAATTTTTTATTCTACTAACAGTGATGTTTTCTTCACAGACTGAAACATATTAACAGAGAACCTCACCACTTTCTGATAACTGAACAAACGCAGTGTAAGTAGGCCCTTCATATATGATTTCATATAAATGTGATTTTATTTGACTGATTTATCAAAATGAAAGAAGCCTCAGGGACAATAAAAAAAATAGATTCTGAAATCTTTTAGGCTAAATTCTTCTCATGGAAATATACTCAAACAATGGAATTGGTCCTAAGACAATAAGCAGCAACACTGAGCTGAAGGTGAAAACTGAACGGCATGCTGAGCGCCTCATTATTTATTATATCTAGTCAAATAGTAAATAATTATGACTGCAAATAAGTAGTTGTTTTGCTTGCGTGTTTACATTTCTGCTGGAGGAATTAAACGTTTATTAAAAACACACCCAGATGAAGTGTAATCTACACTGTAAATCATTCATATCTCTTTAAAGTATAGCAACAAAAATCTATATTTTACCCAATTTGTCAAAATATGAATCCCACTTTTTGATGAATAAAAAGAGTATTTAAATAAATCACTTATTTAAATAATTCGGCATGAAGTCAGATATGTTTTACTTCATCTTCGCGCTGCAAACCTTTGCCTGAATAAGCTGCACGGTCGCTTTGCAGGTCTCACCATCCGTCCGCCTCCCTCACACACGCAGACGAAAAACACCAAATTCACTAAAGTCACTGCAGGAAATATATTTTAATGATATGCAAATGGTATGTATACGGTGGCATGAGGGGAATGCAATTATGTTAACAGCTTAAGCGGTACTTGTTGTTATTATTATCAGTATGATCATCATTATCCCTAATATTTTAATTAGTATCGCGAAGCAGTGCCTGAGAGCAAAGAGGAAAAATGTGAGCTGAGAAAAGCAGATGTATAGATTGGGGAATGAATGAATGAGTGAACGAATGAATGAATGAATGAATGAATGAACGGACAAATGAATGAATGAATGAGTGGCTGAATGAGGGAGCGCACAGCTGGATGACTGGACCAGAGACTCTCAAAAATGAATGTACGGATGGGAGCAGCTGAAACATGCACAGGTAAAGCAGACCATTTCCACTGCAAATGATGGAGTCTCTCCTCAGTTTGTGAATATTTCTTTCCCCTTCAGAAAAGAAATTCTGGGCACAAATGTTTCATATCTCTTGTCAGATTCAGTGGTAAAAGCCAGACTTTTGAAAGTGAGCTCAAAAACACATCACGCTGTTTTGCAGGTTGCAGACCAACGCACGGGCAGATTGCTCAGATACAGCACACAGGGTCGAGTCCTTACAGGCAAGCCAATAAAAAAATTCAGACTTTTCTCTGGACCGCCTGAATATAGACTACAGAATCATCATGCATGTTAAAAAAAAAAAAACCCTGTAAAGTTCTCCCTTTAATAGAAATCTGTGACTGAGCTTGATTCACCACATTTCATTGCATTTCAAAAAAAGTCAACGTGATAATAAAGTCATTCGAGAAAGGTTCCAATTTCTAGAATTTGGCTTTTGACAATGAAATCATGAACACAAACAATCAGATACAACAGTTAAACATCCAGTAACTGAAAATAAAGAAGAAAAAGTTCACTGGTTTAGAAAAAGCAGAAATTCTTCAAATTCTTCAGTCTTTGATTTTCTCCAAAAACTGCTCCTCTCTGTACATCGTAGGTAATGTAACAAACACACACGCACGCGCACACACACACACACACACGCACGCACATGCACACACACACACACACACACACACACACACATGCACGTACACACACACAAAGTCAAGGCAACAGTTTGCTTTCTTTAAAAATGTTTCAGAATTCAGATTCCTTTAATATTTTTCAGATTCCAGGGACTTTGTCTTCTCTGTTCTCCACCTCTAACTCTTCTTTGTAAAGACACTCAGAGGTGGAGCTCTGATTTCATATAAGTCATTTAAAATGTATTCACTTCAATGCCACCACTTCTTGGAACCTAATCCATCTATGCGCATCATTTTTTAAAAATGTATATACATATTCACTGTACATTTTGATAAAAGCAAACAGAATAGAAGCAGAGCCGTCAAATAATTCACACCTGCATGCAAAAGGAATGCCGAAAACTCACTGAATAACACACTTCAGGCATTTCATTTTTCAATCTCCAACTGTGGGGATGTTATTAAACTTCATATATGCCATCCAGCTGACTAATTTGTGCTTGTCTTTTGTACACATATTCAGAGTTGCTGCTGTCTCAAACACTTAATCTGCTTTTGAAGACCGTCTTTCACCTAAAAGAGCAAAGCGCTGGCGAAAGGAGCAGCTTTCACTTGTTTTGTGTGTGTGTGTGTGTGTGTGTGTGTGTGTGTGTGTGTGTGTGTGCGTGTGTGTGTGTGTGGGAGTGAGACTGTGTGTGTAACTGTCTCTAATTCCTGTGCGGGGCCACACGCTGAGCCGCCCGTCTGAAATTCTACCTCCTCTGGCATTTAAGAGCGCCGCTCTCCCCCTGTCCTCCTCCCTCCTCTCTTATGGGCCCTTCTCCTCCCGTCTCTCTACGTTATTCCTGTAACCTCGATGCCCTGCTACTTCGCCAATTCTCTGCTTGGACAAACACGCATTCAAAACACACGTGCACATGCACAAACACACACACAGAAGCACACGCATGCCGAGACGTCCTGAGTGAGTTGCTGGTTTGTTGTCCTGAGAACAGTTTGACTAAAAGTATAGCGATGTTTTAAAAACACACAAAAAATGAAGGAGAGACTGTGTCTGCACATTATAAATATATAAATATGGATGTGTTGAAGTATGTGCAGGTGTGTGTATGTGTGCCAGGTGGAGGGACAGATATTCCGCTCCTCTGCCCACTGAGTAAAAGCTGTTGTCCGGATACTGCAGGTACACACACACACACACACACACACACACACACACACACACACACACACACACACACACACACACACACACACACACACACACACACACACACACACACACACACACACACACACACACACACACACACACAGACAGTGAACGCGTGCTACCTGACAGCAGGAACAACCTTGACATGGTGCCGGCCACCTCCGCTGCATACCAGCACACTCACTCACTCACTCACTCACTGACACAGTCAGTCACTCACAGTCACTCACACACACACACACACGCACACACACTCACTGACAGTGAAAGACAATGGAAATGACAAGTTGGATGATGGATAAAAGGACAAGATTAAGTGGTAAAATTTACCTACTCTTGTTCAGAGTGCATTAAAAAACACTCGGATAGCGGGTGTCCTACCAAATCCATCGGCGATACCGGGTCATTGCCATGTCAACCTCCTCCGGGAAATGCAAGAAAAAGCAAAAAAAAGCAAAGTTTTTATATGTCTCCTCTCTCTCTCTCTCCTCCTCTTCTTTCTCTGGTCTTCCTCGCTCTTGGTCCTTCCTTCCACTTGGAGGGAGCAATACAATTACCAGGCTCTGCGCTGCCTGCACTGATCAGCTCTGCGTGTGCGTAGATGTGAGGGACGGTGTGTTTGCAGTGTGTAGTGAGAGCGGGGGAGAGGGGGGCTATAGACACACACACAGCCAGCCAGTGAGGCAGTTGGGACGGAAAGCTGTGCTGCTGTCCTAATCAACGACTTAAAGCCCAGATAGCAGCTCATGAATATTAAGCAGCGCTTTGCATATACTGTCCCTCAGGTCCCGGCGGTGCTGCAATTGGTGGATGTTTGACCAATGGCTGCAGGGAGGGGCGGAGAAAGAGGAGGGGAGGAGGAGAGAGCAGGAGAGAGAGAGAGAGAGAGAGAGAGAGAGAGAGAGAGAAGAGCAGGTGGAGAGGGAGGGATCAGACAAAGAGCACAGAGGGGAAGACAGAAGGAGTGATGAAGAAAAGGAGGGGAGCGGAGAGGAGAAAGACACAGGTGAGGGAAAGGTTGAAAGCAACACAACCTGCACTCTTCCTCTCTTTCTTTTCTCTGTTTTAATCTTCTGACCTCTCTGAAGTCTCTCTTCACTGATCTCAACACATAGCTGCAGAGAAAAACTGTTTCCCCGGCAAAAAAAAATTACAGGACAATGTGGAAACAAAAAGATGTTTTCGTTTCACGTTCCAACAACGTTAAATCTTCTAAACCAATTATCTTTCTTGCACAAGGAAAACATTTGAGTTCATCTACATTTTGAAGCACCTGCCAGGGAGGAAATAAGGCCTTGAAAACACAAAAATTGACCAAAGAAAATCCAGACAATTACGAGATCAAAGGAACAAGTGTAAGCTTGACCCCAAATCATTGGTCTGAATAATGCTCACACACACACACACACACACACACACACACACACACACACACACACACACACACACACACACACACACACACACACACACACACACACACACACACACACACACACACACACACACACACACACACACACACACACACACACACACACACACACACACACAGCAGAGCCCATTGCAGCCCAGCAGTAAAATGTGAGATTATAGCAATTCCAGGGCGGTTGTCCTTTGTTGTGGAATGATTTGGGAATGATTGGGACAAGGCTTTCCCTGCTGCTTGCTGAGCTCCCCGGCATCTCTGCACCAGCAGGCTGGATATTCCCAATATTTTCCAAACACCCTGATACGTGTGTCGTCGGCGCAAGAGGGATTCTCCAACAGATTGATCTCCCCGCTCACAGAGCAAGGAGAGGGGAGAAAAGGAGAAAAGAGCATGAGAGAAATAACGGCCTTTCCTCGAAAACGAAAATTTGAGCCCTATGGGGCAACTCACATCTGCTTTGCCTCAATGATGCACTCACTCACTTTTCCTTTTCATTCTTACTAATGTTTTCCTCCTTTCCATTTGACTTTCCAACAGGAGAAAGAAGTGTGGACTAAAGAGAGAGATATGGAGAAAGAAAGTGGAGGGGTGGAGAGGGGGATGCAAAGATGAAAGAGAGTGGTTGTGATTAGCAGCTTTGGAGGGGAACAGATAATGAAACATTTCCTGAAACCAATCTCTGCTTTGATGTACATGTGTACGTGTGCATGTGTGTGTGTGTGTGTGTGTATTTGACAATGATAGCCTCTTTTCCATTTTTCTTCTACACCAAGTTGAATTTTAAACATTTCCACTGGTAAACAGCAGAATTAATATTAATAGAACAGTAAAGTTAAAAACCAAACATTTAATTTCTTCTCTGCATGTTGCACATTTGGCTTATGTACACTGCATTCTTAAACATGGTGGACTTCAGGCACATGCTCAAAATGCAAGTGAAGGGGTAATTACTTAGTTATTACTTGAACTGCCTTCTAAAAATTGGTTTAAAATCTTTTCAAACAATAGATGCATTCACACTTTGAGCGAGGGGTTCTCAAAGCGTTGGGCGGGCCAGCGTCATGGTTGCCAGGGAACTTCAGTGGGTGTTAACCAGCAGGAGGAATCCGGGGGTCTTTTCCCATTATGTGCCTTTCTCACTAATTTGTGAGAATGAAATTATGATATTTAAAATTTTAAAATAAGCTTTAGTGCGCAACCATAGGTGTGACAACAGTTTACAACATATGCAGAAAAGACATTTTCTATTGAGCATGGAAAAACCATTGGGAGAGCTGGATTCAACAATATGTGCTATGAGACTCATGTACACACACGCACGCGCACGCGCACGCGCACACGCACGCACACACACACACACACACACACACACACACACACACACACACACACACACACACACACACACACACACACACACACACACACACACACACACACACACACACACACACACACAACAGTTATGATGTATCCAGAGGCTTATAAACATCGACAAAGATGAGTGTGAATCAATGGTGCCGTCACTACTGGGCAAACAAATCCTTTACCAAAACCTCCGTCTCTAACACACACATCCACAGATCTGTTATCTCTGCATCCAGGTAAAAATATCAGGATGCAGGAACATTGATTTATTTTTGATTTGTTTATTTTGTTTTTATACATTAATATTGAAAACATTAAATCAGATTGTGGGGGAGCTATTTTACCACTTCAAAGTTAGGAAGAAATCTAATGAATTGTAAAAAGTGACTTTATTATGTACCATTAAAAAGCAGAAAATGACATCACACAGTGCTTCAATTGTGTGAGTATTGCAGCAAAGAAATTGGCTTGGTTTTTCACACACATCTTGACAACTTGACAACAACACACAACTTGAGCAGCACTGAATATACAACTACCACACTCAGTCAAGTGGATAATCAAGGTGAATGCTACCAATTCAGTCCATCCTAATGTGAACTCCTCATGATTTGCTTTTCCCAGTTTTGCAGTGGTCAATACCGTCACCGCAAAGCACGAATATAAGCCTGTGTGAACCTCCGGACTGAGGAACCTTTTCTGGGTGAAGTTTGTATGTTCTTCTGGTACCTGGGTGCTTTCCATCCATCTTTCTCTCACAATCCAAACGTGCTTTTTTGGCCAATAAGCCCCCTTAAATGAGCCGTGTTGGCACAATGTTGGACTAAATAGCTGTTCAGAGTAAACACTGACTTCTACTTGGTGTTTGCTCTGCCCTGTCAAGTTTGTATAGAAGATAAATGGATGAATTCACTCTTTTAAATCACTGCCAGAAATGCCTTGGGAAGATTACTGTGACCAATTACTTTTTTAACCAAATTTTAACAAGTTGTTTTTTGTTTTTTTTAATGTTTTGGCCATATATTTTGAAGAGATTTGGTAACAGCATATTTCTGTTGAAAAGAGATTTGAGAACATTGCAAGATTTTAGCAAGCAGAAATATGTGAAATAGAGGATTCAATCTAAAAATGAAGTCTCAGTGTTTATGTGTGGTGTGTAATGCCTTACAAATCGATAGTGTTTTATGCAAAAATTGAGAAATTTTCATGGGAAGACACTAAATTCCTATCACGAACACAAAACCATAAATAGAGCCGTGGTCTTTAAAATTCAACAACATGCACACATACAAAAAGGACCATATGGTCCTGAAGCTTCTGAGCCAAGATAACATCACAGATTTCTCTAATATAACTTAAATCCACACCAACCTTATATTTCTTTTTACATTGCTCCTCGCCACTGATCACAATAAATCCCACCCCACCCAGGCTATTGATTGGCTTTCAGTTTGTGTGTATGTTGACAGTGACCCCTTTAGGCCACTTCTCTCTATCACTGGACCGTCCACACACCTCTAAACACATGCATACAAACAGCAAGATGCAATAACAAATTACTTGTTCAGTTCACATCAATGTGTATTTGCTGGCTTTTAGGCAACCGTTTTTTTTCTTTTTTTTTAACTAGTACAAAACTGTCCAACACATGGAGCACAGCATAAAAAAACAACTAACAAAAGTAATCCATGAAAATAAAGCCTTTTCATCCCAAGATTTTTTGTTTTGGCATGAATATTCAACCCGTGGCATCATTTCTATAGTTCAGTCACTATGCTGCAATGATTGCTTTCAAACACACAACTGCTGACATCTCAACTCTTGTTATATTGTATGAAACGATGTGCTCGGTGTGACCCTGTGGTGGCAGCCTGTTGACATCCGAGGAAGAATTATCCGTTGCAACTCTCATCAATCACATCACTCAATAGGCCACAGAAAGTTCAGTCACTGCGAAGTATGGGAGTATGTGTGCATCCGTGTGCCTCTGCTGGTCAAAAAAGTCTTTAACAAATTCATGAGGCAGCCACTTAGGCGGCTGACCCCGGGCCACTCATTGACATGGGTGCCAGTCACACACAGATCAGCAGACCAGACAAGTACTGACCAATATAAATATAGAACATTTTAAACTGTTATATAAATATATAACAGTTTTAAAAGACACATTTAGTTTTTTAGCTCTGCTATTTGGTCAAGTGAACGAATAAAACTGGGATAAAAACATGTGTTTACTGTTTGAATGAGAGTGAAAAATTTAAGCATGACTGAAATTGAAAGAAAACAATTATATTAACTTTTGGAAGCATGCAATACTGAGCTACATTTTACTGAAATGAAAAAGAAGAGAAAAAGACTGAAATTGTGCTTCACGGCTAGCCAACAGAGGGAGCTATGGACTCTGGCCAGTTTACAGCCAGCTGCAGCACAGAGACTCTCAAGCAGTGTGTGCATGAGTGGTTCTGTGTGCACGAGTGTGTTTATTTATAAAGCAGGTGAGATTAAATCATCATATCAATCACATCACATTCTAAAATCACACTGACATTAACACTCGCACCAAAGAACCTATAATCCTCAGGAACATTGCGACACACACTTGCCATCAGAGACTTCCAAACACACACACACACACACACACACACACACACACACACACACACACACACACACACACACACACACACACACACACACACACACACACACACACACACACACACACACACACACACACACACACACACACACACACACACACACACACACTGACAGCAGGGAAAGCAGCTATGGAGCAGAGTTATCTGATAGCACTGTCAGCAGGTACAGCAGAACACAGTGTGGAAACGGCCAATTTGACAACAGACCCCCTGCCTGCTCCTCCTAGCAGCAACCTACTGAACCCAAAGTGAGCCAAAACGTAGGGGAGAGAGAGAGAGAGAGAGAGAGAGAGAGAGAGAGAGAGAGAGAGAGAGAGAGAGAGAGAGAGAGAGAGAGAGAGAGAGAGAGACTAAAGGTATGTGGACAGAAGTGAGGCATAGACCTGAAAAGGCATCTCTGTCCCCAAAGTGACCGATAGCCATAATAGCAGTGAGGGCTTTCATGGTCACAAAATGTTCTTAGATGAACACTGAGCCTAAGCTGCACTTCATTTCAGGCTGAGGGTGAGTGTGTTTATGCATTTCTCAAAGTATCTTGTGTGAGAGTCATATTTTTAATGAAATGTTTATTTCTTTTAGTTAATTCTATGGGTTTTTTTTTTAAACACAGCGAGACTGGGAGATATGTTGATGAAACATCCTAAGTGTTGAGAAATGTTGATGTGAACCAAAATTACAATCTTATTTACAACTGTATAATTGACCTACAGTCAGTGACAAGCTCAATTATGGGTGTGAACTTAATCCATCAGTATACAGTTCAAAATACCTGACTAAAAATGTACAGACATAAAAGCTTTCTGAGATTTGCACTTGATCGGAGAACATTTGTTCCTCATAAAGACACTATGAGTACAAGCACGCGTCAAAAGTCAAAGCATGTAGGGACATTGTGCTCACTTATACATGCCTTACATATACACGTGCTCAGTCCACATGCACTCACACACTGGACCAGGGGCGGCCAACCAGTCAGAGACCAAGAGCCACAAACATGATGTGCAATTACAAAGAACCACATCATACAAATTGGACTTACAAATAAGCTCCCTCTCTCACAGACACACAATGACATCAAGTGATAATACATACTTAATGTATCATACATATGGAATTACAAAAGTCAGACAACAGTTGGTGAGGCATTAACAACATTAACAGGAATAATTTCCCCCCCTCAGCCCATACAAATGCACAGGGACCGTCTGCAAATATCAAAACCTTTACAACAGCAAAGGCAGATGCTACAAACCGTATATCATGGTCAAATCAACTGTTGTAGTACGGTCAAGTGAAGGCGACAGTGATTTTGGTGACATTGAAGTGAATACCAGTCACGTTATTCGTATTTGTGGTATTTGTCTTGGCTATTACAGCGGTTTGTAATTTGCAGATGGTCTCTGCACTCTGGTCACAGCTGGCTGCTCATAGAGTACAATGTTGTTTCTGCTGCTCCAAAGACAAGTACTTTTGACAAAAATGAGCTTGTCGCATATTACCTACCTCACACCATTGAGATGGAGCCGCCATTTGTGTGTTGATGACGTGTCATTAAAGAGTAATTGATGCTGGAACTTTACTGAGCTGCTCCGAGCAGGTATGTCTGTGTCTGGGTCTAATCTACCAATTAACTTCTTCATGTGGCGTATCTGAAGTGTCTCTGTGCCTGAGCCTTTGTTCACTTGCCATTGTAGGCTCTAACTCGCCCAACTTGTCAAATATAGTGTAGCGACAGCTGTGGAGTGCAGTTAACGCTATTGGAGGGGGACAGTGCAGAAGAGTATGGACGTCATTTCCTCGGACGTTAGTGTAATTATATCTAATAGTTCTGTATTTGTGTTAATTTATTAGGTTTTGTGTTAAACTGTGTGACAACGTGAGTTCGAGGGATGTTGCGGTCCTGACGCTGTAATGCATTTGATTACGACTTAAGAAAATCTGAACTCTGAGTTTCACATAAGAACTATTTATAATTCGAAAAGCCGTACGGCGATGTTTTCACTTAATAGATGAAAGAGTCACACACTCACAGGCAAAGAACCGTGAGTTGACCATCCCTGCTTTAGACGATGAGGAAAAAGACATCCATTTTAGCTAAACTCTGAAACCACAGAGTAAGTTTTAGAGAGGGGCAAAAAAGGATGGGATTTTTTATTATTTTTTTTAGATCATGATTGAGTGTGTATGTTGCCAAAAAAATGGAAAATATTTGCAATGGTTATTTATTTTGTGCAAACAGAAACATTGCAAAAAAAAAAGAGGCCTCTGGGGAAAGAAGAGGCAGTGATGGTGATCAAGGCCAAGGAGAGAACACCAGCTGCTGGGAAAAGCTGCTGGGTTTAGAAGGCTTTCTGAAACCTGTCACCAAAACGCAGGGTAACCTTCGGCGGAGGGTACATACACGCATGCACGCAGGCAGGCAGGCAGGCACGCACGCATGCACAAACATTAAAAAAACTAAACAAAACTGAAGTCCCATTGCGTTTAAGGCCCATTTGTAAATATACCAACTGTATCTGGTGCAAAAATGTTTCTAGGAATCAAACGCGCAAAAACACATGACAGAGTCATCTTTCTTATCCACACTGACATGCATGCTTGCGAAGAGGGGATGTACGTGGTGATTTCTTTAGAACAGAGAGACATGTGACAGTCCTGTTATTCCACCCAAAGGTCAGGCAGGATCTACGGCTTGACAGAGGTGTGCATGTGTGTCTGGGCAACTGAGAAAGCTACAAACAGATGGTATTCACATAGTCAGAGCAAGAGATAGAGAGAGAATTGTGTATGATCAGGTGACAAAGAGGGTGAGAAAGCATCATATAGAGAAGGTGACTTTGAATTGGCATGGAAATTCCATTGTCGCCAAAAAGTAACACTTCTTAGAATTGTCACTGCATTCGCCTTCAAAGAAGTACCAAATGTGCATATTTAGTTACTTTTACCAATTTTCAGGCTGCTTTTCAGCCATGCTTCTTCGTTTTCATTTTCTAGATGAAAGCATTGAGAATCCATGTGGAGGAGGATGTTATTCCAGTCCTACTCCAATACTGCAACCAGGAGGGAGACAGCTCTTGGGCCAAGACTCTTGTTGGGTGGCTGCACAACAGTTAAGACGCCTGGTACAGAAGTTAAACTGATTTATTTTAAGAAACTGATATTTCTATCGCTAACTAGCTGAGTAATTTCATGCATCCATATGATTTACTGCTGCATTCACAACGTCAACTTATTATATATTTGGAACATTTTTTTTTTCTTATTCAATATACTCAGACAGAAACTACAATAAATAAGACCACATTTAATTTGTAACCAGGCCTTTAGAAGTGTACCCGATAGTGTAAATATTACTGATCATGATTCAATCAGTGTTTATGTAAAAATAATCCTTATAGAAGATATATGAATAGGTTAGTAAAACAAACTAGTGTGTGCACAGTGCCTGGAAAATCCTTCAAGATTGGTTAAGATGTTACGCGCTTCCTCAACTGATGCAGTGTTACCCCATCACCACTAGGCGGAGCGGAGGTGAACTGTACCTGTGTTTCGGAAGCAAGCTATGGTAGTTCATGTCAACATGTCAGAGCTAATAGAGCCAATGAAACATATTGTATGCCAGTAGGTACAAGTACACTATTGCGAGTTTAATAAATAGAAAATCCCCCGTTATTGTTTTCTGTTGTAATTTGTTTGTCACTTTGTAGATTTAAAGTGTCTTCAAATGGAAACTAAAACTTCAGTTAAGCAAAAATCTATTGTGACTCAATTGCAGAATTGTTTGCAACCTGCAGAACTGGAATTATGGAAGGAAATGGGTGCAAAAGTAAAAAGGGAGGGGATTAAAATGAGGATTGGGCAGACAATGCAACTTTGAAAATCAAAATCCAAAAGCCAATTTTTCCGATATTGATTATGAAGCATTACAATCTTAAAAACAGGTTTTTGCATACATGTATGCAGGTTTTAAACCTGCACACATGTATATTAATACAACAGCTCTGCACATAAGTACAAAAACAAAGAATTCATGCATATTTATTTCCAAAGCAGAACTTACCAGAAAATGCATTGTTGTTTTTGTTTTTTTTAATAAAGTTATTTTTATCAAGTACAACTTGCATTAAGTATGGTGGGATAACAGGTGGATAGAAGAATTTCTCACATGCATGCACAAACACACACGCATGCATGCCGGGTCAAATGTGGTCACCATGCTGTCAGTGGTCAGACTGAAGGTTAGCTGGAGCGCACCGCCTCTCAGAGTGATAGAAGTGACCTCATAAAGAGGGGACGGGCAAAAGGGGAAGGCCATGGGCTGGACTGAGGTGTAACCTCATCAAATGTGGACAGACGGGGCAGACATGATAGATGTCAACACTCAATATGTGTGTTGGGTTGTCTGTGTGTGCATGTAATTTCCATTCAGCCAATGTTTAAATCGCCTTTTCTGCAAGCACACAGACGCATATGAATTCACCCAGTCCAAATAGGACGGAAATCTATCAAATTGACAACACTATTCATTAGGTTTCGGCAAATTGGCTATAAGTTTGATCATCCAATCAGCAGGCTGTGTGATCGCCAACACCCAACCCAATCTAAACCCAACCCAACCCGCTGCACACACACACTTAAACACACACACACACACACACAGTTTGTTTTATGATGCGGATGGTGCATCAGCCTGTCAGAGATCACAAGTTTAAACTATGCCTCCTTCATAACAAAACACCCCCCGTAAAAAAAACAAAAAAAACATTTATGTCCTTTTTGGTATTTTTAGAATTGTCCTTAGTTCTCATTCACTGGCAACTGCTGCATCCATATATCACTGTCGTCTTTGAGATTATTTAATTCAGAAGTCATGTGGAAAAAAGTATAACTTGAAGATTGAGGCAGTCATCCTGAGTTTGGACTGAGATTGAAATATAGAAACAAAGTGTTCATTGAACTTCAGTTTCATGTGTTTGATCCCCCTGTTAGACAGTACAGGGTACATTCTATTACAAAGTCAGTATTATGAAGTATTTTCAAGTACAACGGGAGGCAGCCATGGTGTCGCAGAGCTCTGTTTACATGATCAACATAATATTACATATTTTTGGCATTTTTGCTTTGAAAGTTTCACGTTGGGCAATGTTTTGCCAGCCACTGTCAAAAACCTCGGAAACACTGTTGTTTGCAGATGAGGCTCCTTTAAACTGCCTTTCACGTGAAGTAGTTAGTATGCAAACCAGGCTGTAGAGCTTTGTCTCATACACAAAAAAAATGCTGTTTATTCCTTGGATCACCCATATATGATTAGATTGCCAATCAGCACATCCAATTGGGATTAATATGATGAATAATTAGAAGACCATTAAGAAACAATGCAGTGGAACCGACAAGACTAAGGAACAACAAAAACACCAACACATTGCTCAAACCATAAAACAGTGTTTTAAGTATTTTGTCAGCATGGCCCTTTTTATATTGACCTTATGTTTTGATATATTCCTAAGGATAAATTAGAACCAGGGTGTAATTATATATAGTGTGAGTTTTGCCTGGATAAGAAAGCTCTAAGGGTGTGTGTGTGTGTCTGCTTGTGTGTGTGTGTGTGTGTGTGTGTGTGTGTGTGTGTGTGTGTGTGTGTGTGTGTGTGTGTGTGTGTGTGTGTGTGTGTGTGTGTGTGTGTGTGTGTGTGTGTGTGTGTGTGTTTGCTGGCGGCCTGTGTGTCTGAGTACAGTAGTGTTTTGTATTGAAATAGGTGACTCGGAGAGGTGCGCTCCTTTAATTACGCCGCTCTCAAACAGAACATGAGTGGGCTATTCCACTGGGATTAGTTGTCTCTCAGTGCTGCCTCTTTGTGAATGCAACACACACAACGCACATGTGCGCTCAGACACAAATGTATGCCTGCCAAAAAAGCCTCTCTCTCCAATAGTTCAACACTCAATTTATTCAAACTGAGAAGCAAGCCAAGTGAATAATTCCACCACTAATAAACGGTAAGAGAGAGAGTGTCTACAGATGAGATGAAGGGGGAATAAGGATAAAACATTATGGGGGCGTGGGTAAAGGGTTGAGTGAGTAAAGGATTGAGAGGAAAAGTACGCTTTCAGAGAAATGTAGCATTCAAGGACAACAAAACACAACATTTGATGTCAACATCAATTGCAAAAAAAAGTTTCTGACTGGTCTATGTGTATATTCAATTAGTACCACTATCATTTGTTTGTAAGGGTTAGACATACTTTCTTTTAAAGCTCATGGTAGGAAGTGTCCTGGAAAAATCAAAAACAACACACACAAAAAAAACAAAAACACAAGAAGAAACAATAATCTTTCTTCACTTTATCCCCCACCACTGTTTGGCAAAATGTGTGCTGTGAACCTTTGATAAGTTTTTCTTGGATTGCCTTGTAGTTAATAAGTAGCAACTGTTTTCCATAGGTGGTCTTCCACAGAGCCAGGCTAAATATTTGAAAGGAGGTGCATATGTTACTACAATTATACAACAGCCAGTGAGGATGCCATCTCTCCGAAATGACCTTTCATGAGCCTCAGGTCTCAATTGCAGGCGAGGATTTCTGAAGCCTGAACACAGGAGCAGAGTGTCGTGTCACACCAAAAAGTATTATGTTGTATGTTGGCATGACAACCTGTTCTGATGTGTTTTTTTGCACTTCAGAGTTGCTGGTTTTCGTGTATCCGGCGATTTTCAGATTTGTTTCTGATTATGTTCATATGTGCTGACAAATGAGTCAAACTGTGTTATTTTCGTGAAGTCTTAGTGCTATGCAAAACAATATCTGATTGTAAAGATATATATAATATCATATGAATCATATATTTTAGACTCACCACGAGATTGTAAGTTGAACAACTGGATGAAAATGGTATCTACGGCATGCCTTTGGACTGTGGTTGTTGGTCACCAGCTTGATGTCTTGTGTGGGTACTGTGACACCATCAATTGTATTCGACATAAGTTGGAGCAACAGGTTGCTTGAATTCATCCAACCTAGCTATGGCCAAAAGGCAGGGTACACGCTGGTGATGTTTATCACAGAGTGGCTATCGCACACACAATCTCACAACTTTGGGTCCAAATAAAATTAGCAGTGAACCCAATGTGCATGTTGTTGGATTGTAGGAGGAAGCCTGGGAGCAGCTGTGGCTCACTTAGTAGAACTGGTCATTTTCCAATTGCAAGGTTGGCAGCTTAATCCTCTATCTTCCTGGCCATGTGTCATATTGTTCTAGGGAAACCCAACTCCAATTTGTCCCAATTGGTCACCAATGGTGTGTGAATGATTGTGTGTGAATGGATGAACATGAGTGATCGTGTAAAATGTCTTGAGGCATTTAATCATTCAACCAGCTAATTATGCACATATAGCACTTTGATGAACCACTCTTAAAAACATATCTCGATACAATCTAATGTAGCACAACAGAACAGAAAAACTACAACATCATAATTATATGGAATATGTCAGAAAGACTGGACACTGTTGTAAGGTTAATTGATATAAAGTGGCAAGCAAAAATACATTTCCTTCTTGTATTGTTGTGACCAAGACAATTTGACATATACTGTACTTACTAGTTTTTAACCTTTATTTTCCTAGTGCCAGTTATCTTAGTGCAAAGTAGCAACAATGTGTTGATATAGTTGATTATAGTGTAGGAAATGTGCTACTGCAAGGACTGGCTGTCTATTCTGCAATGGCCTGAGAAACACAAGACATAATCGCACTTTTCTTCATCTGTGTCTGTGTCTAATGACGTGTGTGAGTAATTACTCTGAACCCTGTGTGTATGGGTGTTTAAGTGTCTCCGCTCATGTATGTTTTCATCCGGGCTTTTGTCTATGTCTGGGCCTGCAATGAGTATGTTTAATGGTGTGTGCAAAAATAATCACTTAATCGTCGCTTTCTCCGTTTGAGAGCTTTGAGTGTGTATGTGTGTGTCTTAGTGCCGTGGTTTCATTGCAAAATAAGCTGAAAGAAGCAGCCATAAGTGGGAAGGTCTGTAAAAATAAAGAGCATTAAAATGGTGAGAATGATTGGTGAGAGGAGGGGAAGAGAGGTCTTTTAGTAGAAGAGAAAATAACGTGAAAAAAAGAAAACGAGGGGCAGAGATGAAGAGAGCAAACAGGTAGAAAGACACACCCCAACTCTTTATCTCTCTCTCTCTAATTCTCCACAATAACCCTTCGCTCCAATGTTGCTCTCCAAACCGTCGGCCTGTGAATTTATAGTTGGCCCAATGATTGCTTCTCGGGCCATGATGGCTGTAAATTGCTTTGCCATTTGGTAAATGTTGGCAGTTAGAAGGTATACAAGTAATTATTTCCGCTTGTGCTGATTGAGACATAATTCCAAGACGAGGCCCTGGAAAAATGACAGCATTTCGAAACAACTCTGTTTTAATTTCCCAGCATTCCTAATTAGAATCTGTACGTACATGGTGAGTTTTTTATGTGGTTTCCTCCAATGGGGCCAGAAATAATTAAACTGTCAAGGGGAAATAAATACGTATAAACAAGGCATAATTTTTACAGCGCGCAGCACCTTGTCAGGCCATGACTTTTTGTGAAGAAAAACAATGTGGGGAACAATACAGGGGCACAGAGGACACACACACACACACACACACACACACACACACACACACACACACACACACACACACACACACACACACACACACACACACACACACACACACACACACACACACACACACACACACACACACACACACACACACACAGTTACAGTGACAGCAGGAGTACATATGGAGTAACAGTAGAACGGAATGACTCACAAGCCACATGAATTCCTCCGCAACATTCCCAGGATAACCTTTGAAGATTTCTTTGCTGACAAGCTGAAACACCTGAACTGCCAGAAGCTTTGCAGACAAATAAACATCTTTTGAGAATGTAATACGAAGCGTTAATGCTTCAATCTGTATCGAAAAGCTGTTTTCTGTAATCATAAGTCACTACATCACGTGACAAACACGTTTTTGAATTGCGCAAGGAAACCAGAGTACCAAGAAAAAAACCTATGCACACACATGGAGAACATATAAAGTCGACAGAGAAATCCTCCTACTCAGAGTCAAAATCTGTTCCACGACACCACTGACAGCTCTCCTCCACCACATTATGCAGAAGGTCATTAAGAACTCATCACAATGCCACAAGATGTATAAATAATGTTTCGACTGAAATATAGTGAGTTTCTATACATGATATTATGTGCTATGATTACTTGTAGTACTTCATGTGATGTAGCGTTCGCCTCTTTTTCTGTAGTTTGTATGAATGGATTTCAGAGTACTCCAATTTCCGAACGTAGTCTAAACATGGATTTGAAATTAAAATTAGACTCTAAATTTGGAATAGCTGTGAATGTGATAGTGGGTGGCCATCTGTCTCTGTGTTTGACCAATGATGGTCACGTGACCTGTCTACCCGGTCCGGTTCTACCCTAACGTCACCTAACTAACTTCACCTAACTAACTTCACCTAACTAACTTCTGACTTCATAGTCAGTTACAATGAACTGCAGCCCCCCTGTGTCAATGAATTACATAGGTGGTTCAGCAAATGGATGGATTAATTTTAATGATCCATTCGACCAGTACTTGCTGATACTCATGACTCCATTTCTTGCTAAAATTGATTGATTATGCAACATGGTAAACTTAACAAAACGTCCTGTCATTTCTAAGGCATTATCCTCCTAAAGAAAACGATGATCATTGTTGTAAAGTATCGTATGTAGTTTGCTGCTGCTTTGTTCCCATGACTTTAACTCAATTAATTATGTCCAAAAAAGACACTAATGTTTTTCTTCAATCCATCACTGATGGTGTGAGGATTCACTCAGTCGTTTCATAACATCATCAAAGACAACTGCACAAACAGTGATGAGGCCCAGGCAACAGTCGCGTGGAGAAGGTCTGCATCTTTAAGATTCTCTGCATTCAGGTCCAGTCTGACCTGGATACCATAAAGAGACACTGTGGTCAGAAAGTCTCAGGCTGAGGCTATTTCTTGAGGAGACGGAGGAAGTTCAGCATGAAGACCAGCAGCCACATGGACATCTACAGGCACACCGTCAGGAGCCAGGCACCATCACATTCAAGTAAGGGAACTGCCCCAGTTTCAGCCGTAAAACAGAATACTGCAGACGGTACAGAACATCACCAGAAGCAGTCTTATCTCCCATCCAGAACATCTACTGCAGCCTGTGTCTGCAAATTTGCACAGCATGAAAAGATTGAACAACAACTTTTTTCACCAGACCATTAGGCAAAAAGTGCAAAATTGGACCTTATTTGTCACACCACTTCAGTGATACGTACTTAATTTCTTTACAAATGTTTACATATGTTCTCTAGCTCTGGACTTCAGCTATAGATAGGAACGTTATTATCTAAATTTTATTTTGGAATATTATTACATTATCTTTGCATTCATTTGCTTATGTTCTATAGTTAATGGTCCTCTATGTTTAGTGTTATTTATAGTGGTAGTTCAACTCTATTATTTAAACAGTGAGTTGACTGGTCCTTCTTGTCCAAAGCATTTCATTGCACATTGATTCTATGTTAGACCTGCATATGAATCAAATATATGAATCTGAATCTGGCGTGTTGATTGCAGTGTTTCATTGCATCACAGACCCAGAACTGGCCAATAACCCAGAAGCACACTGAGCTTAGAGCGAGATGCCACTGGCTCTTATTAATCTTTTGGTTTCTTGGTAGTTACATTTCCCTTTTTTTTTTTTTTTGCTGTTTATCATTTTTTAATGGCCCTGAAAGAAATAACTGATACACTTCAATAGGTGTCATATCTATTTTGTCCTGGGGACAGAATTGCAGCTGTTAAAAGCAAAACATGTATACAATGTCCAAAATCTTGCAGCTGAACTGCGATTGTGTGCATCTCTTAGCCAAACCTTAAGAGTTAGAAACACATGGTGAAATAGAGGCTCACAGTAAGCCCACACTGATAGAAAGAGCTAATGGAGACGCATTTGAACTCGACTTACTCAATTACAGTCTGACATCAGAGAGTGGACCCCAGCTTCGGCTGAACACACACACACACACACACACACACACACACACACACACACACACACACACACACACACACACACACACACACACACACACACACACACACACACACACACACACACACACACACACACACACACACACACACACACACACACACAAGCTTAAATGGATCTTGTAACACAACAGATATCACAGGCTTCATCAGGCTTTCAATGAAAGAGGTATCAGACACAAAGTGTATATTCTGGTGGAAGCTGGTAATTCAATTTACTCCGAGGCATTTAACTGACATTTTTATCTCGTGTAAGCAACTATAAATTGTACAAATGGTTTAAAATCCTTTTGCTGCACATTGGCTACCAGCTCAGATAAGTGCCAGAGGCCTCCACCAGAAAGCACCTGGTAGTAAAAACACACACGCGCCAGGCAATTTGTACTGAATGAGTGTTACCGCTTGTGTCATGTCATGGATTCATAAAATAGTTTCAGCAATCGCAAAGGTGAATGTGTTTTATGTGTTTTAATTAGCGAAATTATTAAAAAGTACAGTTGCGACATTCACTGTGCTGTTAAAATCCTGAATTTATTGCATTCAAAATAAAGTATGCAATCATATTATTGTAAACCTTTTTGGAAAAATATTGCTCATTGAGAAAAATTTCCCAAATAATGAACATCTTGATCAAACTTACCAGCTTTGAATGACACTTTGTTTCACAGAACCTCAATTCTATGTTTAAAAAAAAAAAGGAATTTGGTAGAATTAATAGTGATAATTTTCATGCTTTGAAATATTTTTTTTTAATTTATTTTGTTTTTTCTACAGTTTGTAAAGGTACTTAGATTTCTGCCTATCCATTAATATGCACAATTACAATGCGGGGGCCTAAGACTGCAGACGTACACATGTACTCTACATGCCTCTGCAGACTAAGGTCAATGGTGCGCTCAGATACAAATGATTCTCATCTAATATTAATAGGATATGCTAAACGGTAACACTACGGCAGCACAAAGCCGAACAGCATTTCTGAGTGAGTGAGTGTGTGTGCATGTATCCTTGCATGTGTTTTTTTCCTGCCAAGCAGTGAGACGAATGCCACTGGGACTAAAATAAAATTCAAGAATAGTAGAAGTCACTGTGTTAACATTCTGGAAAAAAAATATAAGTATGCATGTTAACATTGTGGGAAGGTGGTCCCCAATCAATCCAGTGAGCCAATAGTGATACCGTGCTCACCAGAACAGCAACAGCATTGTTCATTTGTTGAAACCTCTCTGAAAGTTTTCTAATGTCTAACAAATGATTTATTTTGTCCTTCTTGGAAGCAACAAAACATCAAAATCAAAGTTTAATATTAAAGAGATGCTTTGGGCAGCAGCTCTTTAAAAGGTCAAGGTGAGTGTTTGGACAAGGAGAGTGTCCAATTGGTGCCTGCAATGCCAGTTCATATCCAGCCCAGTTGACAATTTGGATGAGTCACTTTGAAACATCCCACTTTGAAAAAAAAACGTACCAAACTTGAACATTAGTATCACACGTTCAAAATAAATGAGTTGTTACAATACAAACGTTCACCAGCAATATTTTCCAGGAAAAACCTCTGACAAATGGCATACTTCTGTTGACAGGGGCACCAGGTCAAAGCACTCCATCAACTGTTTTGAAAGGCAAAGACAAATAAGATATTTAGCTGCTACGGTTGTAGGATTGGTCAAAAGTCAACAAACAGTGTGATTGTTGAGCTAACATTTGGAAAAGTAGAAGTTTAATGCAATTGGAAACTATCACAAATCTTCAAGAGAAGAAATTGGGCTTTGGAGTGATGATCGCAAAAAAAAAAAAAAAATCATAATATGCCATTAGGTAATCCAAAATAAGCATGCATATCTGCTGTATATTGTTGGTGACTTATATTGTAGATATTCAACATTGCAGTTTGTTTAGCTAATTTTTAAAGCTATAAAGTCAGTGTGTGAGCGCATGTAATCAAGTAAGCAAGGCCTGCATCCTCTGCTGTCAGCCTGTGTGTGTGTGTGTGTGTGTGTGTGTGTGTGTGTGTGTGTGTGTGTGTGTGTGTGTGTGTGTGTGTGTGTGTGTGTGTGTGTGTGTGTGTGTGTGAGGAAAAATAGTCACTCGTTCTTTGAAACAAAAACAACCACTTAGGCATGAACAGCAGTGCTTGGGAGACATCAATATTTCAGTCAGGTGTGTCGAGAGAGAGAGAGAGAGAGAGAGAGAGAGAGACACAGAGAGCGAGAGGCACAGAGAGAGAGAGAGAGAGAGAGAGAGAGAGAAACATGAAAGCTGAAATGGGGGGGACCCTTGCGATTCTCAGGCATTCCCATGATTGACTCACAACAAGAAGAAGCCTGTGTGTGTGTGTGTGTGTGTGTGTGTGTGTGTGTGTGTGTGTGTGTGTGTGTGTGTGTGTGTGTGTGTGTGTGTGTGTCATTCCCCCATCGTCACCCCACCCCTATACTCACCATTGTGTGTACCACCTCTGTCACCTTTCCTCTAATCAGGAGTTTAAATCAATGACGTTGTCCAAAACTATAATTGCCACTCCTTAAACTGCTTCTCTCGCAATATGCTTTCACGAAGAAACCACTCGGCAGCAGAAATACGCCTCTGCGTGTGTCGTTGTGTGTGTGTATGTGTGAGCTGGATTAAGAGTATTTTCTCATTACGGCAGTGTCTGAACGACTAGAAAGTGCTTCTCACATTGTTTTACAGCATCCTGAAAGCTCAAAGCTCAGCACTAAGGAGCATAATACCTGATAGTCCCACAACGATGGCATACACTATAACTCTGTCATCACTAATCACTCATGAGTTAAGCTAATTAGATACATTATCACAAGATATCAATTATTTCTATGAGAAGCTATGTATTAGGGGGGGAAAAAACAGTTTTGGGGTGATCAAATTGGTCAATTGTCTGTGACTTTAATACTCTGAGGTGAGACAAAAGCCGTCCTGGAGGTTCTCTGAGGCACTCGCTTTCATGAACGCCGAGTTCAAGTGCTTGACAAAGCATGTCTAATTAAAAAGGTAATACTCAAACAAACACAGAGACCATGAGGAGCACAGGCTCAGTATTTTACTCAACGTTACACGTGGGTCGCCACCCCCCCCAAACTTTGTAACTCCTTTCCCAAACAAGTAAATTCAACACTAACGTGGTCATTATAAGAAAGCCGTTGTCCTCTTCCAGGGCAGCTCTCATCCTGGTGGAGGAGCAGGATGTCCTCCAGCTAACTGGTGTTTTGATCCCGAGGTCTGCCTGTAAACTGATCACAAATCTGCTCCAACGTATGTCTGTGTACCTGAATGTGCATATGACAAACAGCATTGACGCCATGGAGATAGACTGCTTAAAGAAGTTGGCTCAACCTGACAATACAATTCAAACTGCTGATCAATCAAAAGAAACATCACTATAAATTTAAAAAAAAAAAAAAAAAAAGTCAACAAAGAAACAAGCAAACAAAAGTAGGGACGTAGAAAAAAATATATTGACTCTTAATGGCTGGATACATAGAAGAGCTAAAGCGATGGAGGCAAGTCAACGTGCTCGATTCAATCAGACCATCGAACAAAAAAGAGAGCAAGCAAGGGAGAAGTAGAGATGGAAAGAGAGATGTCTGGTTAACAAGGTGCTGAGCACGACAAGCCCTGGGGAGTCCACGCTCCCTTACCCTCTAAGATTAGACATCTCTCTCTCTGTCGATCTCACTCTCTCTCTTGTTGCGACACAAGGAGAACATGCCACTATCACAGGGGGACGCCCCAGGAACCATCACTGCCTCTCTCTCTCCTGTCTCATATAAAATTGCTTTCTTTTCTCCCATATCTCCCTTTCTTTAGCTTTTTCACACCCCCAGTATTATTTCTACTTATTTTGTTTTACTGTTCTATTTTGCCCATTTGTAAATGAATATAAACATAAGCAAAGTGAATATGATGTGAAAAGTTAATGTAGTGTCTCCCAGCGTTTAGTACAGTGTGTATACATATACTGTACATAAACACCTTGATAAAACATTTCTGAAGCTTCATGTTATCTCACTGAGGCCCCAGAGTGGACAGCAAACTGTAAAGCCCTCAGGGATAAATTGTTACTTTGCATCATAATGTATCCAAATAAGGCTTCACCAGTTCTAATCTCAAGGTATTTAAGAATATGGGGAAGAAACCCTCAACAATAACTGAAATGTTATCAGTTTTTTCCACTATATTTGGATATTACCTCTTACATTTTGACAATTCTTACTTTCTTATTTTCCAAATCTACCAATGGCCTTGTTCTTATGCAATATTTAAGGTCCAACAATTACAAGCTGCACTCATCTTATATCCTCTCTCTCTCTCTCTCTCTCTCTCTCTCTCTCTCTCTCTCTCTCACCTACCAACCAACCTGTCTCGCTCTCCCTCTGCCAAGTTGTTTGACACCTCTCTCCCACCTGAGCATCTCTATGTGTCAGGACAAATTGACCGAGACTCACATCTCTCTCTCTCTCCCCCCCCCCCCCCCTCCCTCACTCTCTCTCCCCCTCTGTCTGCTCACTACCACTCAACCGGAGAAAGAGAGAAAGAGCAAGCAAGAGACAAAAAGAAGGAGATTGATAATGTGTGAGAAGTGGGGGAGGAGAAGCAATATGCATCAGAGAAAAGATGGGGATGCTGAGAAAAAAAGCCCGTCATGATGAAACATAAAAGGCACCTTTGGCCATTCTTTTTTCTTGTTTTTCATTCTTAATTTGTCTGTACATGGGCTTTAGAGCAGAATCACAAAGTATTCAGGCATCTTAACAGATTGCGCAGGCGACTGTACTGAAACACAATTTATTGCTCAATTCTATTCAGAATTGTTATCTAAAAAACATTAAAACAGTAAAATGGGCCTAATGCAGCAACATTTTAATATTGAGTTTCCACTAATTTTTATAGTGGACTTGAATGAGGCCCACACTTCAGATTAAACAAAGACTTTCATTTTAAGACACCTTTGTTAATGGCTTCCGTAAACAGGATGGATTTATTTTCATAATCACAAACTTTTCCATCATAAGACCATGTCAGTTGCCACATTTGCCAGGGAGTGTTCATTGACAGGTCTGACATCAAAAATGAGATGGAAAAATCTCAATAGTTAAATGAAGCCCTGCTGAGTATTACACATTTTGCAGCATTAGCAGTTAAATCAAAAGAGATTTAAAATTTGCAAAATGTTTATACAGAAGTTTATTTAGAATCATCAACAACTCATTCAAAGTAACAGTGATATCACACTTCGTGCGTCAGCTTATATGTGAAATAGAAAATATATTTTATAATTCCAATTACAGAATTCAACAGGATACATTCAAGTGATAATTCATCCTCAAGATGAACCATTTGAGGTCAGAGCTGTCCGTACAAATACGTCTTGTCCCATAAATCTACACAGTGTCAAAGCCCCTTATAGATTTCTATCAGAACTCTGACGCTTATTTGTTAAAAATCTTACAAGCTCTGGACAGTTACTATTCTCCCTGAAAGATCCTGTCAAGGTCAATCACACATCTTGTGTGTTTGTGAACTGCCATCTTCAGGTCTCTCCATAGATGTTAGAAGAGGTCTGAGCCTGGGAATTTACAAGGCTTCTCAAACACAATTACAGATTTGCCCTGAAACCACTTCAGAATTGTCTTGGCTGAATGCTTTGGTTTACTGTCAAAGAGCAGTGTGTGGTATTGTCATTACTGTCAAGTGTTTTTATGTTTTCACTTGAGTTTTGCCAATATTATCATTTTTGTTTTAATTACTTACCAAGTCCTGTTTTAGTTGTTCAGTCTTCTTGCCATTACGTGTTCCCTGAGTGCTGATTACAGTCTAACTACCCTCATGATGTTCACTTGTGTCTTGTTGCTTTCCTCTCATTATAAATGTGCATTGTTGGTTTCCCTTTCATAATTCCACCAGATTTAGACCTTTAATCTTCAATCTGTGCTTGAACACCAATGTAAAGTTGGCCTCGAGACTTTTGTGAGAACATACCACTTTGCCTCAGACCACACACATTGCAGCATTTGTTGGACCAACACCAACTTGTCTTTGTTTTGCTGCAGTTGCGAAGCACTTCCACACCATGATGTTGCCTCCTCCATGCAGAAGAAAAAGCTACCAAACAGAAGTTAGTTCAGGGGTTCGGGTGTGTCCAACATTTTAAGAAGAGGCTTCAGGATATCTGGACACAAACATTTAAGAGTTAAAAATAAATAAATAAATTAACAAAATCACCTATAATCTGGAGGCTGCACTTAAAGAGTGAATGGATTTCCCTTACATAGCACTTTTCCACCACATAAGCAGTCCCCAAAGCACTTTACACTGTCAAACACATACACACATTGACACGCCAATAAAGGCAGCTACCATGCAAGGGACTCAGTCCATCCACTGGGAGGAGTGTTGGGGTTTAGGAGACTTTGACATGTCGACAGGTGGAGATGGGAATTTAACCTGCAAAGGCTAACTTTTGATTGGACAGAGAATTATAGTTTCACAATCAAGCTAAAGATGTGTTAACTGCTGCGGTGTATGTAAATTATTGCGTATCTGAGGAGTGTGACTGGATAACAATGTGAGTTCTGAGTCACAAAGCTCAAAAGAGCTAACACTTTTAAAGTCTATTATCCATGAAAACACTCACTCAGACTCAAACTATACACTCTGAAACACTGGATGTGTATTAAAATAAGCATTTTCACACAGATGCCAATAACAGGGGGAAAAAAAAAACACCAACAAAAACTGAGACATGACATGAGCAAATGCAGTCTCAATATTGTAGGACAATACTTTATTGTATTGAACACGCGCACACACACCCGAGCCTATAGCATTGTGACAAAGAGATCAGAGAAACGGGCAGAAAATAATAGAATCTTCATCCCAGTAATCCATATTCATTCTTCTCATCCCTCCACACCTCATTCCTCCCTCTCTGCATGCCAAGGTTCCCCGTATCTGACATTCAAATGAGTTGTCTTTTCTCCCTTATTAGACTTAGACACACACACACACACACACACACACACACACACACACACACACACACACACACACACACACACACACACACACACACACACACACACACACACACACACACACACACACACACACACACACACACAGTCTTTCCCTGTAAAAACTCACGCGCATCCTCATCCTCTTTCTTGGATACTTTCTGCCCCGTTGCACCCGTGATGGCAAATTGAGCGCCTCCCGTCTCTCTCTCTTTCTCTCTCTCCCCCTCTCTGTTGACTCCTCTCATCTTTCCTCCATCTTCTCTTTTCCCTCTGCCGCCACCCCCCCACTCCCACCCCAACTCTCACCACCAATACCACCAACTCCTTCAGATCCTCTCTACCTCATAGTGATTTGACTACAGAAGCAAGTAAAGCCGGCTCACACGCCAGTGAAGGGAGGGAAAGGCCTTCATGTCGTGAATGGGTGCGTGTCTGACACACACTTAAGATATCTCACTCACCGCGAGGCATATTCAGAGGCGCACCAAGCCACAATGAAAGGATTTCCGGATGGTAAAATCAAATGAGGAAATTCCATGAAAGAAAGTTGTGAATATGTCTGTCTGTCTGTCTGTCTGTCCATCTATCTATCTATCTATCTATCTATCTATCTATCTATCTATCTATCTATCTATCTATCTATCTATCTATCTATCTATCTTCTTTTCCTTTCCGTCTGTCTGTCACAGCCCTATTAGTGGAAGATGGAGGTGTGATCATGGTTACTGTGTGCTAACAGGGAGCGTGCTGCCATGGATGACAAATATCACACACACACACACACACACACACACACACACACACACACACACACACACACACACACACACACACACACACACACACACACACACACACACACACACACACACACACACACACACTAGTGCAGCCATGCAGGGAGAAAACACTTGGTAGATTTCATCACTGCTTGTAATTATGATCCTGTCAAGTCCGCAATGTGGCAATCCATAACGACACACGCACATGTGCACCTACATACACAAAGTCATGCACACAGATACACAGGGACCTGACATTGGACATATCCATTCATAGGTTCTCATGTACACATACAGAAAACATATTTGTAGTATACATTACCACAATGATGGAAGACAGTACCAGGTACACAAAGACATGATATGTCTTGTCATTCAGAGGATGAAGTGGACATGTGAGGGGAAAATCTCAGGAAGTGAAAAATGAAACAGTAGTTGGCCATTTTAATGATATTTGTGTCTAATTGTGTGTATGCATTTGAACCTGTTAATGAAATGTTTTTCAATGTTCCCGTAATCCTGCAAATTTCCTTTAATGTCCATAAATTGCATTTCGATAGCTGGACATGTCATGTGTGTGTGTGTGTGGTTTTGCATTTAAGTGTGCCCATGTGTGAGTGTGATGACATCTCTGTCTCCAGTGCTGACACTTCATGTGTCAGGGGAACCTATTAGAGACCCTCACAGCCTAACCCCACACCTGACCCCCACCCTGATGTATGTGTGAGTACGTGTGCACATGTGCCTGTGTGTGTGTGTGTGTGTGTTCCCTTCTCTTAATTCTAATCACAAGAGTTACTAATGTATTGTTTTACTTGCCGTCATGTTGTATTAATTTAATTTCTCCGCCTATCTTTTTTTATGTCAGAAAGAAAGAAAATGTGTAAATGCAACACAATTTACAGTGGAGCCTCCAAAGTTATTCTATCAAAAATGTGTGTGTGAGCATAAATGACCCTGAACTCCCAAACTAACCAGAAGGTCAGGCCTCTGGTTACCCCTGGATACCTGACCCAAAGACCTTTTTTGCCCCATATAAATCTACTGGGCAATGCTGTGTGTGTTGTGGTGTGTAAGAACCTTGTTTAAGTACTCCTTTCTGTCACAATGTTTGTGTGTGTGGGTGTGCTTCACCTATGTTTGTGGGGCGCATTTAACCTGTTAAATGCTGATATATTACTGTATTACAAATAATTTAGAACATGTTGGACGACCAACAAAGTTGGCCGAGAAGGTTACGTTTTCATAATTAATTTATTGGTTTGTACGTATGTATTCGACCAACTTTTCACAAAAACTACTCGCCTGAATTTCATGAAACTCTCAGGGAGGATTTGCCATCATCCAAGGACCAATTGATATGATTTTGGGACATTATTGGCTTGTTCTGATTGTGTCTGGCTTTCATGCTAGTGATGCTAACTTTGTTCCACAAACAAAGGTGGCATTGCGAAGGTATGTGCTTTAGGGATGCACCGATCCAGGTTTTTTGAATTCCGATCCGATCCCGATACCCAAATTTGAATACTCACACTCTCACTTCACTGTATTCTCTGAAGGTCAAAAGAGAATAAATAGTAGTTACAGAAAATCCTTTGTGCTTGTTTCTTTATGCAACTTCCAGAAGAGAGCAAACAGCACTTTGGCCACATGTAGACAGTGTGCAGGGCTTAATGTCCTGAATATGAGAGGATATCAGTTGGCAGGTCTTCTGCTGCATTCGGCTCAACACAGCTTTTAACCCTTGGATGACATTAAACATAGCTACAGTCATGTGCATCATTCTGTAAACCTGTGAGTATGAAAACAGAAAATCATGATTTTTGAGCCTGAATATTGTGAAACATATTGGAAAGTTTAAGTAATTTAGGTTTAGAACTACCCTAATATGGAAGAGAACCCCTTTGCACAAGTACGATTGAAAACAACTGAAAACAGCATTATTTTTGTGTTTTCTTTTCATAAAAATGTTGTGCTCAGATGGCAACATTTTGAAATCAATTGCTTTTCCCATGAAAATGCCAGCAACACTGAAAACATTGTAATGGCAGTATAATGTTTGCATTCAAGTCTTTTTTTGTTGGATAGGCTCACTGAGTACCTGGTGTTTTTCCAAATAAGTCCAGATGATGGTGTAACAAATGTACACGTTGTTGAACAAGCGCTGTTCAAACTTGTGAACAGCACAAGCATTACTCTGGATTCTGCCATTGCTTATTGCTGTTTAGCCATTTCCACATGTGCAAAGGAGAATCCCAATACCAGAGAATGTCAATCACATTCAGCTGCAAATAGTCTGAAAAGTCTCAGGTCGTAATAGTAACAATTCTGGCCGCAACCAGGGATGTAACTGTCAGTGTAAGTTCATCACTCAACAACACCCGTATGCTGGTCAACAATGCCAGCGATCACAGGATCGATTACTCTCTTGTTCTCTATAGAGAGTCAGCCCACTGTCCGCTCCGACTCGGTGAAAGGAAGTTTGAGGAAAGCTGAAGCTGCGATCACCATCCAGCTGCTCAGCCCTCGGTGTGGAGACCCAGCCTGCCCAGAAACATGAACGCACACGCATGCATACACACACACAAACACATACACACAGCAGCAGCCTACCTGCAAATGAAAGCGTTTGCCTATGGAGCTCCAGTCGGGATGCTGCTAACCTCAACACGACGGGAGAAACTGACACAAACTGCAGAAGCAGCAGAGTGAACATTATTCCTCCATCCTGGAGCAGCGGACATCACGGCTATGACGATACTGGACATCTCCAACGTCGACTTTCACCAATTAATGGCTAATTCATCCACACACTAAGGTCCTCTTCCTCTTTTTTCATGGGCACGGGTGATTTAACAACACAAATTTAAATTTAATTCAACTGTTCAGCTGACATCCTGATGTGATCTGTTTTTTTGGTTGGTCAGTTCATTAATAGTAAACATTTGGGACACTAGACAGTAATACATGACAGCATGCTGACACGCGCACAGAAACACTCACCATCTGTTGTGTATTTTCTGTTCAAATAAAGTGGATATTGTGTGTTTCATTATTTACTAAACAAATGTTTTCATCTACAAATATGTGTGTGGAAAAGTGTGGAAACGTTTGAGTTGCAAATGAGTAAGTTAGTATTTCTTAATAAGACTGATTGCTTTAATTACTCAATTGCTGTTCATTTTTCACTCTTAAGAAAGGTGGTACCCTGAGGAACTAAAGTAGCAACTTGTTAGTATTTCAGTCATTTAATCATGTTGTCTTTTTTTTTTTTCCTTGATGAAGGGGGCTGCTGAATTGATCTTGACATCAAACATAACCACTGCCCAGGTCAAAATCAAAAACGAGCATAAATTGCTTTTCTGGTGTGAATGTCTCATTGACCGTCCAAAACAACCCCCCTGCTCCTTTCACTGTGTTGTTAAAGTTAATTCTTTTTTGTTTTCTAAAGCGTATTCTGAAAGGTTTCTATTCAATCTTGGCCAAGTGACACAACTGGGAGATTTCAGCATAGCATCAGGCACAAAGCAACCATCCCCAAAGAGACTTTGCAAGAATTCCCATCCAAGACTTGACCTTGATCAACCCAATGACATGTGGATGGGTTGCCCACCATCAACACGTGTGACTCTGAGATTAAACTGCATGGGTTGAATTACTATTGCTTACTATTTTCAAAACTTTCATCGTTGACACCACTGTTTAATAGGTCTGACTTTTTTAGTAATATTTAAGCAACTATTTTTGAACGTCACCATCAAAATGCAACTCCAACTACACAATCAGAACAAGACAGCTTTGCTTTGACAAATACTTATGACTTCATAAACGCGCACGTCGTCTCACTTTAATGTTGTTTTCCTCCTGTCTCGCTCTCCAAATTTGCAAGTTTAGTCACTGTTTCCTTTACTAATGCTGATTTCCTCTCCGCATCTCCACCACTGCTCCAAACTAATTCACTCCTCGTCTCTCCCTTCTGTCCCCCGTCTCTTCCCATGTTCCTCTATCCCCCATCATTCTCCTCGCATCATTCACACACACACACACACACACACACACACACACACACACACACACACACACACACACACACACACACACACACACACACACACACACACACACACACACACACACACACACACACACACACACACATCTCCCTCTCTCTGTCTTGTCTCTCCAAACTCGCTCAAGCACAACTAAGCCGGGGGTTTGAGTCCCAATGAGAGCGGTTAGGGCAATCAGTGCTTTTCACACCCTCTGATGTTCTTAAAAGGTGGAGGGATCAGACGCCCCTGCTGTACTGCCGCACTTCACTAACACACAATGTGTGTGCATGTGCGCGCGCGCACACACACACACACACACACACACACACACACACACACACACACACACACACACACACACACACACACACACACACACACACACACACACACACACACATTTACAAACTCACAGAAAACAACTCGCAGCCTCCCATGTACAAACGATTGCACATATATGCACACACTCTCACCACAGTCGAACCCACTCACAAATCCACTCTCACAAGAGATTCATATTTGTAGATGCCCCCCCCCCCCCCCCCCCCCCACACACACACACACACGCGCAGACATTTAGTCACACTATGATGAACGTCTATTTTGGTTATTGGAGTTCCACAGACAAAGTACGGTATTATACATCAGCCCTGACAGATATTTATTGCAAAATACATGATTCCACATAATCTCAACAAAAATCTGCTCAGGAGTTTGGGTGTGTCTTGTAATATTTGCTTGAGAAAAATTAAACTACAGATAATTTGTCTCATCAAACAGCATGCTAAACAATGTATACCAGTGTAGCACCTTATGAGCACAGTACATCAGAATGGATGAGCTGTTAAAATAATTTCAAACCATGTGTGATACCACATAATAGATTATGTTGATTGGCATTTAGAACTTCAACATACAGTGTACTTATTCAGACAAAACTGCATTAACAGGTCGGAATACCATTTGCAGTATACAAAGGTAACAAGCTTGTGTGTGCGTGCGTGTGCGTGCGTGCGTGCGTGCGTGCGTGTGTGTGTGTGTGTGCCAGGTTTCAAGTGAAAATGTTTGAGATAGTCCTTGCTGGGCTATCGTTCAGGTCTGTGGGATCACTGTGGGATCAGGTGTGCATGATGGTGTGATATAGAATGCAGTTAGGAAACTGAATGTACAGCCCCACGCTCCCCATAATGCGGCAAAGAGCAGTGACGCTATCAATTTACACCGTAACGGACAACACAGTCACTTTGCACCAAAGTGAAAGACACCAAGACACACACTCACAGACACACACGTGGCACAAGAGCACAAAGTTCAGGGAGATTAATTCACTGCATCATGACATCAATCCTACCTTACCCCCCACTGCCATAGAGAAAAAGAAATATACATTTGTAAAAAAGGACAACTGCAGCATAGTGTCCTTAATACTGTCTTAATGTCTCCATCTTCTATCCTCCCCTTTTATTTCCCTCTTTCCCCTTTTTAGCTTCACTCAATTTTCTCCCCTTTCCATTTCTTCTACTTTTTTCATCCTCTCTTCATCAATCTATCCTCTCCTGCAGCATGAGCCAGCCTGCCTTGATGAACGGAGGCTCTTAGTCACATTAGGGTCAGTCTGTATACACACACACACACACACACACACACACACACACACACACACACACACACACACACACACACACACACACACACACACACACACACACACACACACACACACACACACACACACACGTAGGGAAAGGGTCATCCTGGCAGGGTTACGCTGCACAAAGTCAGCTTCCCATAATGTGGCTGCTGTCGCCTGCATCACACCCTCATGATCCAATTAGGAGCCTCGATTCCTCCAATCAGCTGCTGTGGCGACCAACAGAGTAAACGAGCAGGCAGAGGCAGGCGGGCAGCGCCAATCTCGTAAGTGCTTTTAGGGGATTAGAAGGTGGGTGGAAAGAAAGGAGGGAGGGGAACACCTCTTCTCTTTGTCCATCCGAGGTGCACTTGTTTTTGTTGCCGAGAGCAGAATGCTACAATAGCACCTAATTGGGCACATCAATTGTTGGTGCACATCTAAATACAGGGAACCACACTTTAAAAATGTAGAGCAGAGAAGACAGAAGTTTAGACAAAAAAGAGAAGAGGGGCGTAATTATAGATTGAAGAAAACGAGATGTGGAGAATAAAGTAATACAACATATGGATATAAAAGAGGGAGAGATAAAAGAACAACAGTAACCAACATAAAAAAGACACAGCTCCAAAATAACAGCAGCACTTTTGCATCTTTTCGGCTCTATTCCAATGTTTGTGTGCCCAATATATGAAGTCAGTATATCAGGTGAGTAAAGTAAATTTGAAGTACCTCATTTTAAAATACAACTTTTCTTTATAGATAAATATTCTTTCTTCCTTTCTTTATTCTTCACGTATTGAGCTTGATCATGTTTCTGGACATGTGAAAACATTGGCATATGTATTAAAAATTATAGGGGTAAAAATAATACAGGCAAGAGCTGTTGTGACCGAGAACACAGGAACCTTTACACACTGTACAGAAAATGAGAGCACATTGACAAAGTCCACACGAGACTACAGCTCCTGGCCGTTGGGTTGTGATGGCCTGTAGTTGACACCGCTAATCAAGTCCCATTTCATAATACAGTTAAATAAGCTGTCCAATTACATCAGAAATCCAATACAAATGTCAAGTAGGCATGCTCCATTACCGCATGAAATTCAGTAAGACAAGTGGTGCTTCATCACGAGCAGGTTTGTCATGAGATTAAAATCTTTATCCTTTATTGCCAAAATGTTAATTCATGAGTAGAGTGGATGACACTCATCTGAGCCACATAATATATGAGCCATGGCTTTAAAACCTGGAGTCTATTGTGGTAATATTTTTGCTACGCACTATGTTTTTGACCAGCACAGTAAATTGTGAAAATACCCCAACTGATTCATATGTGCCAAGCATTTATGGTGCATTTTGAGTCTCTTGAAATCAGGTTTTACCATATCAGAAAATTGTCGGTATAAATGAAAGTTTGAAGTACAAGTAACAACCAAAACAACAATTAGGCATTAATCATCTGTTCCTGCTCAGCAAATAACCTGCATCATTATCAGTACTGACTGCCTGATATGCAAGTTCTATTTATTTACGTTATAAGGTCAACATAGTATTAGTTTGCGCGCGCGGGTGTGTGCGCCTGCACCTCTACCTACCACTGTGGAGGTTTTATCTTTCTCCCAAGCATTTTGCTTGAGGCGTCAGGACCTCAATTAAAGGGAACTGCTTGTAGCAGTCATGAGCTTGACACACATTCTCTTTCGCGAGCGCGCACACACGCACACACGCACACACACACACACACACACACACACACACACACACACACACACACACACACACACACACACACACACACACACACACACACACACACACACACACACACACACACACACACACACACACACACACACACACAGTAAAGTATGAATATTTCACTATATCTAAGTCCTTTTACCTTGGAATGACCTGATTGTCCCACCGTGTGTGTGTGTGTGTGTGTGTGTGTGTGTGTGTGTGTGTGTGTGTGTGTGTGTGTGTGTGTGTGTGTGTGTGTGTGTGTGTGTGTGTGTGTGTAGGACTTCATTTCCATAGAGGTATGTGGAAGTGCATTCAATCTAGTGCTCGAGCAAAGACATGGACACTAATGCAGACACAGAGGACTTGGTCCAATGACACAGAATATTTAAAACATTAAGGTTCTGTTGTTAGTTTTTACATGTTGGTATCTCAGTAGAGTAATGTTTGTCCTACAGTTCCTCATATACCTCAATATACCTCAAGACATGAAATATACCTCAAGACATTTATAGTGCCACCTTCCCTCCTTTACTGCAAATATTTCCACAATGATCGTCAATCACATTGATCTTCAGGATTTCACATATACAACAAAGTGCACTGTATTCAAATATATACTTTAATTGAATTTATACTGTATATTCACCAATCTTTCTAAACCTAGACCTTGAGCAAAATGTCGCGTACATGATGGACAACAGCATCACATAGGGCGAACTAAGAAGCCTAATCCTTCATAAAGCCAATGTGAAAATAAACAGGTATTTTGTATTGTGGGAGGAAGTTCACACAGATACTCTCTGTTCTGGAATCAAACTTCTTGTGGAGAGGTGACACCACAAACCACTGTCTCACCATGTCACCTTGTTTCAATTAGTCATGAATTAAATCCCTTTACAGAGTACTGAATATGCTTCTCGATTGTTTGAAAGCCATAGCAAGAGAAGAAAAAAAAAATCAAACTTCATATTTTTTTTATTTTTAACAAAAAACTAAAATGTATCTAAAAAAAAATCAATATATCAGCCAGGCCTAATTGGAGAGCATGTATCCCATCATGTGTGAGAGCTTCAGTTGCAGTCTGGGACAGAAGCTCAAGGCAAGTACAGACATTGTGTATTTTCCCAGTTGATCCAAACAATATAAGTAATGTTAGATACGTTATGAAGGAATAGGTCAAGGTCAGTGTTTAGCACAGTAACAAAGTTCAAAATGTTCAAAGTGCTACCCACATAGGAGCACGGGTACTTTTACCCAAATTACATCGTGAAAATTTGTTTTGCACATTGTATTTGTTCACGTTGTATTTAATTCTATCCTGTGCTGCCGAGGCACACTGAATGCACCATTACAAGCCGGGACGCACAAGCCAGTCCTACAGCATGGAGTTCCACCAGAGCAGCAGTAAGCAGGGAGGTGAGATCTTTGACGCATCGAAACACTTAAAATCACGGTGTTTTGAAGTACTTTGGCTTTTACAAGAATGATGGTAAACTTGACAAGACGCAGGAGGTTTGTAATTGATTGTGACAGCAGAGGCAGTCTGCTTCTTCCTGAACATGGGGACCAACTAATCCGCCTGAAGAAAAAAAAAAAAAAAGATGGAAAAAAAAAAGCCACATGAAATAAACCAGTTCGCAGTGAGAGTGGCATTTATAGACAGATTTGTTTTCAAAAGTGTATTTTATTTTGTTTAATTCATTTTTTTGTTATTTACATTGAATATGACTCAGTGAGTCAGACACTCAGTGAGAGTCAGTCTGTTTACAGCAGCTGCTACTGCCAAATAATAGTTTGCTTTTTTTGTATAAACAGTTGTGAAAGACCTACCATAATTGTAAAAGGTTATTATTATTTGTATTATTTATATTTGAAATCTTAGTTTAGTATCTGTCTGGCAGACAGGAATATGGACATTGCACTATTGAAAGTGTCACTTTAAATTACTCATTGATAGTGATTGTTGTGGTTGTCTTACTGTTTACTGTTTAAGTTGTGACGTTGTCATAAAACTCGTTCCAAATGTTGAATCTGGTTCCAAATTTCAACGCTGTGAAAAGGCCTGATTTTTGTGTTCTGCTTTTTAAGAGAACAAAAAGAAGAAGCATAAAGTAATGCATAGTTCTTGTATATTATATGGAAAATTTTATCTTTTTGTTAAATTTGCCGCTTATGAGGACTGGAATAAAGAATAAACCCTCTGCCTCCAATACCCCATGTAATTGCAGCTTCTTATTTTGTATTTCCATTTGTGGTATAATTTCTTTATATCATGTTGAATCATATCATATCGCCAAATCGCATTGTATCGCATTGTGTAGAATCGAATCGCCATCAAATCAATATCGAATTGGGAACAGGGGTGTATCGTATCACATCGCCAGGGCATTCAATGAATCCCTAATGTATCGTATGAAATCGTTGTCAGTGTTGGAGATCCACATGCCTCGTGGTATCGTATCAACTGTGGGATTGGAACCGGTGAGTTGCATCTCCATACTCGAGACCACCACTCGTCACTTCCAACTGTTCTGTTGCTTCCAGCTGTTACCTCTTTGTTCTGTTTCTGGGAGGTTTATCAGGCATGTCGGTAACTTTTCTTTCTTTTCCCCATTCCCTCATCATCTTTCAATTATGTGTTTCGAATAAACACGTTAAAATATGTTCAACTGTATCTAACTGTGATCAGTGAACGATTAAGTCAATGAAGAAATGGGTGAATGAGCACATAAGCTGAGGGCGAACTTCTTAACAGAGTAATCAGGATATTGATTAACTCAGCTTTTCCCATAAAATTGACAATTTCTTATAGGTGATCAATACCTGAACCACTTAGGCCATTTAGAGGTGACCAGGCAACAAGACACTGTTGCTGCTAATGAGTGTGGAATTGAGTCACACGTTTACAGAATTTTAATTATACAATTACATCTTTCAAGCATAAACGGAGATCATTTATTACAGTGAAAATTTTCCTTCATTCAGATTCATAGTATAAATAAGATTTACTGTCCTATAATATTTGATAGCCAAATCAAATGTAACACTTAAAAAGACAGGGAGATTTACACACACACACACACACACACACACACACACACACACACACACACACACACACACACACACACACACACACACACACACACACACACACACACACACACACACACACACACACACACACACACACACACACAGCTGAGTGTTGGGAAGGGAAGGGGAAACCCGACCTGGACCAGGAGTGGGATAACAGAAGTCCAGGAATAGTGGCAATCGATGGATGGATAGATGGTTAGATGGGGGGAGAGAGGGAGGAAGGGAGGTTGAAAGGAAGGTGGGAGAGTTGAAGGGAGAGATGAGTGGTCTCCTGGGTGGAGTGGTGATAGTCTTGCTGCGTGTCTGTGAGACCAAATCCTTTCCAAACGGAGGGGAGAGCAGTAGGGGGAGAAAAACAGAGAGGAGAAAATAGAGGGAAATAGACAGGTAGGGGAGCCAAGAAGAGAGAGTAGAGGAAATCATGTGCCAGTGTAACAGATTGTCTGCAAGAATGAGAGAACAGAGAACTCATCATGTACTGTATACTGACAACATTTCATTACATATCTCAAGCTCAGTTTTTCTGCATTCCTCAACACTGGTGCAAAATATGAATCCAGTTTTACGGTGGAATGTGAGAGCCGATGCACCTGGCCGCACCTGATATATATATATATATATATATATATATATAGTCAAAGTTTAAACAATGCAGACAATTTAAAGTTAAAGAAAAACAAATGATGAAAGTACACCATGCACCAGTAGTCTTCATCAGTGATCCTAACCCGAACAAAGTGTTATGAGTTGTGAAAGCAAGTTCTTTCTACATGGCTCTTTCACCTCATTTATAAACTTTAGTTTGAAATTACCCAATAAGAAGGTATGATAAAGCCTATCATAATTGTGGTGTAACAGAATATAGTTAATCTGTCCTAATTTATATATTCAATGGTGGGACATTGAAGATGTACATAGAATAAGTGCTATTGACATACTTTAAATTTGGTAATCAATATCACACCCAAGAAAAACTATGTTGCTGACGCCCGGGACAAATGCAAACAATGTTGGAAAAAAACTGGTTTGAAATTCATAAAAAAATTTGGTTCCACTCTTCAATGGTTGAGCTATACTTGCTGAAGTTAAAATTATACTTAAATTTAGGCTATTTGGGAATCGTCAAAGAAATACTATTGGAATAATACAGATGGATGGGGGCAACAAAAAAGAAAATTGAGGAGGAACATTTTAAACATCAACGTCAACACATAAATTCAAAAACATTCAGTATTTGTTGTGGGTTTTTTTTTTTTTTTAAGTCATTTTAATATTCTATTTATATACTTTTTGTTTAGTTGTTGGTTGCTTTCATTGCTTTGTGTTTATTTAATTTCATGAGTATGTGATTGGCTAAAAAAATATAAATAAGTCACAGGATGCAAACTGACTGGAGTGGTGGTAGGATTGAACAAGCTTATTTTTCTTCCTACATTTTTCAAGCATGCCAAGTTTCAATTTTCATTGGATTCATTGTACTCATTATTTGTTATTATTTATGTCTCAAATAAAATAAATAAACAAAGTAATCCAAATGGAACTGCACTATCCACAGTAATTCTAAAAAGCAAAAACGGTGTCATGGACAGCCAACAGTGCTTCAGAAAATGCTGTCGTCGACTGATGGCTCTTCCCCATTCAGAATTAACAGAACAGTAAAACTGCCCAGCGGCAAGCCATCACTGTGAGAGGCAGGTGTACCATGATAATCCACTGCTCACTATCAATCACAAAGTCAATCCTCAATAATTACAGGAAGTTCCAACAACGGGTCCAACAAACTTTCAGACAATGCAGCTCAAACAATGACCATGTGATGTTCATGGGTTCGTTGTTTCAGACTAACTCCACCCATGGGAAAAAAAAAATGTGTAACTTCATAATTCATACACATTATCATTCTTTCTGCAGAAATGTAATGAGGAATTTATAAAGAGACCAATCTCCCCATTTTCTTTGTGCAGGTTTCAGAATAAATGTATAGCAGCTGTTTTAACAAAGCAGCTGTTTTAACAAAGCCTTCTTTTCCACAGCTGCATCCTCCCGCTGTGGCTGTGTGTGCGGTGTTGTCACATGAAACGCAGTGGTTTAAACAGGGCCTAAAATACATAAATCTATCAAAAGCATCATTTAAAATGAAAAGGTTTGGCAAGCTCTTAACTCATCAAATCTTACTAATTTGAAAAGAATTTTAACAATGATCTGATTTATGTATGCAAACCATGATTAAAACGACCTCAATAGTATAAAACACAATACTATCTTTGAGTAAAGTTACATCCCAGTCTACATTTATTGTACTGCCGAGCAGAACAAATGAGAGAAAATTTGTGAACCCTTTCATTCATTAAACTCAGCAGTTTTAAAGTTTGAACTACTTTCATTCTTTCATAAGGAGACGACAACCACACAACCGCAAGACTACACACATACAAACACCTCTCGAAGAGCTGTAAAAACAGATATTGACGTGAGGACCTAGTCAATGACCATCAGAGGAAAACAGAGACCGCCATTAGCCAGCCAGTCAATGGCTAAAGCATTCTGGGTAATTCTAGCACACACATACACCCAGACGTCGGGATACACACATCGACAGCAAGCGGACACCCCTTTGGGGCATTTTAACCACACACACACACACACACACACACACACACACACACACACACACACACACACACACACACACACACACACACACACACACACACACACACACACACACACACACACACACACACACACACACACACACACACACAAAATAGTGGATTTATTGTATCACTTGTCTGATGTTATCATAGTTTCTTTTTTATGTTTTCATTTTTCCCCCTTCATGTTCTCTGTGTCTGACTTATTCTCCCTCTGAATTGCAGCTTTCTCTCACCCCCTGTCACTCAGTGGTAAAGTGGAGGTTGGGTGTTCCTCGGGGGTCTTAACCAACTCTCATTAGTGCAGTGGTGTGTGTGTGTGTGTGTGTGTGTGTGGGTGTGTGCATTAGCCAGCTATCTAATCAATAGGGACAAACCACTGAGCCTGGGCCCCTGCTAATGTTACCATCACTGCTATTTATAGAGAAGCACACCTGTCCACAAACATACAAACATTCATACACTGTCACACAAAGATACTTTGACTCGGGCCTTTACATTTAAACTTAACTTCAGCCAATATAGAGAGGAAAAAAATAGACAGATTCATAAAACAAATTAATAATTCACATGCGTCTAAAAACAAGCTTACAAATCTGTAATTTACATAATCTGAATATGTGACCTGCCCTCTTTTCTGACGTTCACGAATCAAAACAAAAGCAATTGTGCCATTGCTTTTTCCCCATAATTAGAGTGAACACACACTGCACCATCGAATGAAATGATGATAAAAGTGCAACTTTTTTCTCTTTGACATCTTCCAGTGTCTCACCCTCCCTTTTGCCTCTGTCCCTACTCTCGTCTTATCTGCCGTTGTGGGAGTGAGACAGATTAAAGTCTATGTTGGTTTTACTTATCATACTATAACCAGCTCAGCCCTCAGAGCAATAGGGTTCTAACTGCATTAGAATGGGGGTGCAAGTATTCCATTACTACCACAACTGTATAAAACACAATCACGTTGGTTGACACATTTTACTGAAATGTTTTCTGGATATTAGTGAGCTGGTAATATTCATAATTTTAAAAAAAAACCACTTGCTGTTTATGCAGTTAAGTGAAAGTAAGGAGACTTGTATAATGCTTGGCCACAAGCAGTTCAAATGTTAGTATAGTTATTACATAACTTAACATAAAGTAGTATACCCAGCTCATTTAGTGAAAATTGTTATCGCAATCTTTTTTTTTTTTTTTACCATATCAATAACAATAATCATTAGCAATATTTAATGTAATAGTATATATACTTACTTTTTAAAATAATTGTATTAATACTTAATACTATAAGATCAAGCTAAATCTAACCTGAAAAAGCCCACAAGTGACCAGGACAGGACATCATGGGGTGGGGATATTGCTGAGGATAGACCTCAGTTTGGACTTTGCCTACGTCTCTAAGAACACCAGTGCAGAATTAATCGCTGCCCCCACAATGTCACTGGCCTTTCTAAAGGCCTCCCCGTGCTCTCCACAAGGTGCGTTTGCAGACTGTGCACACGTGATTGTATCCATACTACACTCTGGGTTCACTTCCGGGGCTTCAGCTCCCTCAGAAGATATAGATGGCTCTGGCCTTCAAGAGAGATAGTTTAACCATTTCTAGTTCAGTCTACTTTATTGTCAATATGCACTCTTGTATATTTGTACTCCTCCATAATGTCCAGATTTCCCCCCCCCCCCTCGATGGAAACGGAGGTCACACAGCCCCTGTTCCCCCCTCAGGTCCAACACCAGCTCCTCAGGCTTTGTCTCATTGAGCTGCAGCTGCTTCTGCTCACAACCGGTAACAAACTTATCCACAGTCCCTCTTTACTCAGTGAACATATAGATCCAAACACTGTATTTATTTGGGATTATACAAACACTTCAGCCTATGGCTTGCAAGTAACCTTGCTCTTTCGCTGCTGGTTGGTGTAAAAAAAAAAAAAAGAATTACATAATTTATCCAATTTTGCAGCTTAATCTTGATTGACACTCTTCTTGTGAGTGGCTGTCCTCTCGCTTTCTCAAACAGTTCTGAGTCTGATTGCGCCTAACTATTGTCGTTTTTAGATTTTTGCATTTTTTTATTGCAGTAATGATATAATTTGTGATAAAAACAAACACAAGTGAAGGGTAAAGTTTTTGTGCTTTAATAATTGTTATTCTCAATAATAGTGCTATTTCAGTGTCAGTCAATCAAGTTTTTCTTCAAACTGACTGCACATTTTTTGTGAATTAATCACACTTTTAAAAGTGAGTCATTTTGAATTATCAAGGCGTCAAAGCATAGTGCATGGAAACATAATGTATCACAGTTGAGTCGTCAGCTTCTTGTTATTGTGATTTTCATGTTGATATCACAGTAACAAGAATTTTGATATATATTGTACCGCCAGAGTCTTGCTGTCGAGAAACTAGTGCCAAAAGTTATCATGACAATCCACTGAATTGTTTTGTAATCCTGCATCAAGATCGTCGGACTGCACAAAGTCATATTTGGACATTTCCATGCATGTGTATGCTTGCATGCGTGATTAGTGTTGTGCCCAACCTCACCATCGCACTCCAACCCCCCCCTGTTCTTTTTGTAATACTCAAAGGTCTCCCTGTCCTCTGATACATAAACACACAAACAATCACAGACAAACAGTTAGAGCTTAATGAAGCAGAACTCAGCCTGGTGCCCATTAGCCTGATAATTAATAATTTCTCCCTGCCGCCTAACACACTTATCAACTTGCAGAGGAGGTTGTATGGGTTGTGAGATTGTGCGTGTGTGTAAGTGGTGTGTGCGCGCGGTGAAGACAGTGTATCTCATTGTGCGTGCCAGTGCTTGTGGACTTTGATAGATAAGAGGTGTGGTTGGTAATGGTATACATTTACGGTATGTGTATACACATGCAGTCATCATAGCTTGTATGTCACTGTGGTTACAGCCCCAATTAAAAAAAAAAGGTTGGGTTGGATTTGAATTGCTTATTAACCAGTTTAATGGTCACAACGATTAAAGATGGATTTGACTGGAACGCGACAAATAGAACATCAGACACCAATATATTATAATTTGAGCAACATATTTCAAAAGGTTTTGACAGAGTCATGTTAATCATATTAGGACACCCCTTCTTTTTGCCTTTATAAACACCTGGGAAATAAAATTAAAAAAGACCAATTGCTGGAGGTTTGAGAAAGGAGTCTGGTCTGCGAAAATGTTTTATGCTGATGTTCTCATATTGCTTTTTCTTTGTAAGATATAACTTACAATAAACTGTATACATGCAGTGTTGCCCTAATATTGACTTTCACCCTTGTTGATTGACCTTTTATTTTAAAAACGTGTTCGATACAAACATTACATTAAAATATTACATTTGGATCAACATTTCTTTTACCATGGTAAAATATGCACTAATCCTTATAATTATGGGATAATTATGTCAAAACATATTGTTTTCTTCATATTTCAAATATTAACCTCAAGTTTTGTGGCTTTCAGTTGGGATGAACTCCACCTGAGGCTTTTCAGGGGGTGAAACTGCCGCAGTGTGAAGACATTCTGTGTTACTTAAAGAAATAAACCGAAGGTAGAAATATTCAAATTGAGTGGAATAATGTAATTTTCTCATATTAGAAAGAGACAATTGCACCATCATGCTGCAGATGGGGATTTATTGATTGTCTCAACTTTGTTTTCCTTTCCTTTTTTTTTTATTTCCGCAAATTTTTACTGCTGTGATCTATATTTTGTTTGAAATAAAAAGAAACAAAGAACCGAAGACATGGAAATGCAGAGGGAAAAGGTGAGGCTATGTGTGTCAGACAGCAATGATATATATATATATATATATATATATATATATATATTAGAAATTAAAGGTCTTGCTCAATTTTCTAATTGACTAACCCGTCTTCCTTCCTTCCTTCTTTTTTCCTTTTATCATTCCTTAATGTTTCCCCATATCCCCTTCACTGCGCTCACTCTCCTCCATCCATTCATTCACCTCCTTTCCCTCTAGCTCTGCGAAAAGAACATCAAAAGCCTCTGAGTTAGATGGGGAATGACAGTATTTGCTATTGGTATGCAGGCAGATGTCTACTCCAAAGTGTTAGTCTAAAGGCCTTGTCTAAGTGTTTGTCAAGACTTAGAGCCATTGTTCTCGTCTCCTCTTCTCTCAGATCTCAGACCTCTCCCTTTTTCCTCTCCCCATCCCCTTCTCTCAATATACTTTTGTACTTTGATGGAGCATTTTACTTCAGAGCGGGCATGTGTGCATATGAGGGGGCCAGTATGAAACCATGTGCACGAGAGGCTGTGCTGACATAATGTGCTCAGTTTTTCTGTGGGTTGCATTTATAAGCATGAGCATTTAAACAATTAGTCGAGTCGATCGTCTTGATCCATTAGTGAAGATGAAGTTATTAATATATGTGGATAGAACCGCCTATAAGAGAGATGGTACTGTTTTTCTCAGGATGTGTTCATATTAGACATATTTAGTTCAGTTTGAACAAACAATTGCTTCATCAATACAGTCAATTCGTGGGAATTGAAGGCTGCCTTCCAAACCATGATGTGCACAGACTTGTAAAGTAAGTCTCCGTCCAGTTTTCTCGAAGCTCACAGGCCCTGTCCCCACGAGCCAAAACAACCTTTGTTCTCCCTGGCACTCTCAAAATAAATTCAGTCCACACATCACTATGGACATGGCTCAACGCGGTGGCCATCGATGAGGTCAGACGACACACTAGACAGGTCACCAGTCCAGATTTTTGGACTGTAATTTGGGGCACTTTTAAGTAAATTTCGGTATCTGTAAATTTTTGGTTTATTGCCCAGGCCTATGTTGAAACAATTTTTATTGCTTCATTTTGTTATTGAATTTTTGGAGAAAGTTCTGGTGTCTTTCCTCTGTGGTGGCCATACCGTATTTTCTGGACGATAAGGATTGGATACTTTTTTCCAATGCTTTGAACCCTGCAGCTTATAACACAATGTTTCTAATTTATGGATTTTGACGGGTTAACGGGCTTCATGCCGTCAGACTCTACTTCTGCATGTAGATACAAGCTGTTTTAAGTGCCTCTGCTTCTCCAAAACTTGCCTTAAAAGTGACATTTCTGCTCTCTGTGAGCTTGTCTTGTGCTGCTCTCCGTGGTCCGGAGCTCCAGCAGCTGACTGCCGTGAATGCTGCGTTCAGGTGCTGCGTGCTGCACTCCGTGGCTGAGAAACCTTCCTCCTCAGAATCACAGTCGGCAAATAACCAACAAAATACTTGTGTGTATGCAACAGAGATAAAACGCTTGGTGATTATGTATCTGTCTCTCTGTGTCCGTCTGTCTGTCTGCAGGCTTCGCTGGACACCCGCACAACACAGCGCTGTATGCAGGAATTTCCAGCACTGTGAAAGACAGATTTGTGAGAATTGATGAAAATATGAGCAATCCTCATGTTCCGACAGCGAAATTCTTGCCCTGTTACAACGTGGACACCTGCGGCTTATCAAGTGTGGCTTATATATGTTTTTGTTGTTGTTGTTGTTGTAAATTTTGCAGGTGCGGCTTACATTCAGGTGCACTCTATAGTGTGGAGAATACGGTATTTCATTACTCCTGACTGTTCCTTCCATATCTCAGATTATTTCCCTGAGAAGAAAAAAGCCTGAATCGAGAATTCTCCAACAATTAGGTTTTCACTTGGACCTTTGTCTGAGATTTGAGGATTCGTGTGGCAACACTTTCATAATGACCGCAGAACTGTGTGAAACGTTTTTCCTTGTTTACACAGAGATGGAGAGTGGGTTGTTTTGAAAATGTTGCACTCCGAAAGCCACAACACCACTTTGCAGCGCCCTCTGCAAACCAAAGATTCTGAAAGTGTGTTTTCATTGAAATGCTAATCAAATGCAATGCCACAGCCAATATAATTTGTCAATTTCAATACTGTGGATTCTTATTTCTGCTATCCTATCTGCTATGTTCGTTCACACTTTATTCCATCATGCTTTTAAAGTTTGTCTCGACACTAACAGCCACCCTCCTTATTGTTTCAATCGCTGCCATCTTCCCTTGACTGCTTCCCTCAGTCTTTCACTGTTCCGTGTATGTGTGCGTGTGCGTGTGCGTGTGCGTGTGCGTGTGTTTAGTACCACATTCCTAACAGGGTTGTACTTGAGGCCTGGAAACAAAAAGCAGCTCCTTCTTTGATGTCCAATGCAGCGTTCTATAGGGTGGAACTGTTAATCACTGATAACCCTGCAGCATCTCATCTCCCACTCTGTCCCCCAGTGCCTCACCCCCTCTCTTCCATTGTCACCCTCCTCCATTTCTGTCGCTTCACCTCATACCTCTCTCCCTTTCTTATTGTCTTACTGGTATTTTGCCTTCTCACTTTCTTTATCTTCCTTCCTCTTTTCATCAAGTCAGTTCTCGCAAGAGAGTTTAGCGTCTTGTGCCGCTGAGCGGATCGCCATTTGTGTGTGAGTGTTTTTGTATTGGTAGGTATTGTCAGTGGTGTGGCAGTCAGCCTTGTGGTGCCAGTAAAGCAGATTATGAGTTGATGTTGGCGAAGGATGCTGGTAATTCTTTTAAACCAACAAAGCTGTTCCATTAGCCCCCCGCTGGTGTCCTGAAAAACAGACGCTGTAATGCTCCCAAAACACAACAGAGAGCACAGCTAAAAATACACATGTACACACATCGAAATATCTCAAACCATGTCAATGTGCAAGCATGCACATGGGCTTTTAAAGTGTCATGGTCGAGAAATACATTAAAACAGATGCATGCATATACTTATAACCTAAAATCAGAAATGGACACAGTGTTTAATACAAATAGCAAGCACACTTCCAACTCCTATTATGAACCAGTTAGACTAGTTATTGACTACGATAGCACTGTAAATGTTGTTTTTGACAATGTGTAATTTTACATTATCGATGATTTACAATGCCTCAAAAATAAACATGAAAGGCACATAGACAGTAACGGTGCCTCTGAAGCCAATCAGCGGGCAGGATTCAGTCACACGGCGATAAAGTTCTGTCCCACAAGCAGTGTCGGTAAAAACAAAATACACAGATGAGAGTCTCGCATGGAGGAAATTTGCAGGTATCTTTGGTCTCAGCAACAGCTTCAGAGGATGACTTGGTGGCCAGACGTGGCTTTAATTTGCTAGAAATGGCTTTGTTTGGAACGGACTGACGTCACTCAAAAATGTATTTATTTGAAAATCGAGATATATGTTTTTTACCCATATCGCACACCCCAAGTACCAGTTTATTTAAGAAAACTTTGTTAATCAATTCTGCGTTAATCACTGTACTGTGTACATTTCTATGAAATACAAGTGTCCTCATGTTTTAAGGTTCAAAAGCATCTGTCAAAAGTATTTTCTTATTCGTAGTGACTTAACATGGTTTACAAGAATATATTTCAAACAGTAAACACTAGGACGTTAGAGAAAAGTAGAACCGGGAATAAAAGAATCAAACATAACCGCATATGTCTCCATGACAAAGAAAACTCCTATAATGTAGTGTCTCTTGTGAAAATCCACAGAACAACTGTAAAAATGACTCACATGGGAATTTCCTAATCTGCAACCTTTGACAGCTAATGGGATCAGAACTGCCGTTTTCAGCACTGAACACTCCTGCGCCGAGTGTGTATGCTGAGACTCTTTAGAGTTATTGCTACAAGCAGTCCTCTCAGAATAGTCCCACTTGCCTCGGTGCATTGGGACAGAAGTCTCGGCACAATGGGGCAAAGAAAGTAGAGCATATACACTGGCAGAGAGACAAACTACGGACACGGTGGCAGGCAGACAACCAGACAGTAGATTTGGGCTCTATGACCTGCTGTTATGGGATACAAGAGGAGAAACACGCATACACACTCGAGTTGGAATATCCAGACCTGCCACTGAACAGGATTACCTCTGTCATGGGAGGACTGGTATCCCCTCATCAGCATCTCTCTCGCTCTCTCTCTCTCTCTCTCTCTCTCTTCAAGATTGTGTGTGTGTGTGTGTGTGTGTGTGTGTGTGTGTGTGTGTGTGTGTGTGTGTGTGTGTGTGTGTGTGTGTGTGTGTGTGTGTGTGTGTGTGTGTGTGTGTGTGTGTGTGTGTGTGTGTGTGTGTGTGTGTGTGTGTGTGTGTGTGTGTGTGTGTGTGTGTGTACTGGGAAGTCTCTGGTGGCAAGGATTAGGGACTTTTGATTCTCTGAGTCTCATAGTTATGAACCAAGCATGAAAAAAACAGCTCTCTCACACACACACATATAGACACACACGCACTTGCACGAATGCTGTACCAAGTGCTGCTTTGGATTGGACTTTACTGCTTGCGACAGCGTATATTCTAGTCCACAGAATGACATACAGAAACATCTAGTCTAGTTGGATTGGTGACATTGACTCAAGCTGGTTATTTTCTGTCACGAGGTGAATTCTGAAAGAAAAAAAAAAGATGTTTTGAAGTTAAACAAAAATGTGCTTCTATAAAATAAATCAATACGGAAATCAAAACGGTCAACTTTACCAAAATGCAACATGTGAATGATTTGTATTTGGTTTGCAGAAGACAACCTTCTGCCAAAACACAGAAACTGAACGAGAGAAATGTATTGCTAGGAAATAAAGAAATGGGAATACCATGTCAGGATGAGAGAGAGAGAAGACAAGACGAATGTTAGAGAAAGAGAGAAGGAGCACTTAACCCCTGGTTAGTGGGGTCATGTCCCTATGGTAGTGGGGAGAGAGGGTCCCCACACAAATAAACACATCCTCCAAGATGCACAGATGCAGACACACGGTGAAAGCACTTGCATACACACAAGATCATTTCTATGCACACTGTGCAACGAGATGCAGACACTTTTCACCGGTTTCAATTCTTGAGGGGGACATCAGGACCTGAGAAGATCTCTCACCCAAAAAACCTCTCAGCCACCTCCCTCTCTCTCCTTTTCTATCTCCCACACAAACAGAAATATAGGCCATGCACACACATGTACACAGGGGACCTGGCTTTCGAAAACTCTAGCAAAATACAATTTTTATAACGCATCTCCCAAACCGCTGGCTCTTCCTTTAAAACTGACCAACACCTTTATAGCTTGTGTGTGTGTGTGTGTGTGTGTGTGTGTGTGTGTGTGTGTGTGTGTGTGTGTGTGTGTGTGTGTGTGTGTGTGTGTGTGTGTGTGTGTGTGTGTGTGTGTGTGTGTGTGTGTGTGTGTGTGTGTGTGTGTGTGTGTGTGTGTTAACACTGAAACAACAAAAAAGGACTAAAAGACTAAAAGACCAGAGAAACAAAAATATTAAATAAAAATTTAACCACACAAAAAAAAAGAAAACAGAAACACTGAGCAAAGGAGGACCCAGTCAGTGTGTGTGAGAGAGAGAGAGAGAGATGAGAGAGAGAGAGAGAGAGAGAGAGAGAGAGAGAGAGAGCATCAATTATTTAGTGAAGGTAACGTGAAGCTTCCTTGGATCAGGCAAACTGCTGGCTCTTCCCCAGAGAAAAGAGAGAATGAATTAGGGTGAATTTATTAGAGACGGTGTGTGTGTGTGTGTGTGTGTGTGTGTGTTTGTGTGTGTATGTGTCAATACAGTCCAGGTACCCACCATGGTTTCTGTTGTTGTGTGGGTAGCCAAAGACATGCGCGCACGCAAGCACGCGCACACACACACACACACACACACACACACACACACACACACACACACACACACACACACACACACACACACACACACACACACACACACACACACACACACACACACACACACACACACACACACACACACACACACACTTATCCTGAGAATCCCAAGCCTGTTTCCAGGTTCATTAATAAAACAGCAGCTCTTTATATGTGCTCTTCCCCTCGCTGTCTTGCCTTTCATCCTCTGTTTGTTCATACACACAGTGGGATTTTGCTGTGTGTGTGTGTGTGTGTGTGTGTGTGTGTGTGTGTGTGTGTGTGTGTGTGTGAATGCCAACTGGGATTTGGGGATGGCCTGACTGTTTGTTCATCAGTCAGACAATAGTGAGCCCCACTGTGGTACATATAAAAATCTGATCTCTCTTTCATCACAGGTAAAAGGGAACACCACTCAATTGAAGCCTTTCTTGGCTTTTGTAGGTAAATTCTGCTTGTTGACTTACATTGTTTTGTTTGAGTTCCCTCGGCCACACACTTTTAAAGTTCGGATGACAGTTGGACATAAGAGGCCTCAAACTATTAAAAGCAGCAATAAAAAAAAAGAGGTCATTCAAAAAAAAAAAAAAATCTATCAAAAAGTAGACAGTAACTAGATCACGATGCCATTTGTCTGACTTGGTATAAATAACATGTACTCAACCCAGATACATTTAAATGAACAAGTAACATACTTTAATCAGATCTATTGGTTTTCCATTCTCACAAATATTTATTTAAGTTTTAGAATAGTAAAATTTGTAAAATTGAACAGCATGGGGCACCTGTTTGGCACACTAAAGTATTTTTTTTTTTGTGACAAGAAAACAAACTTGTATAAGTGATGATCGTCTCTCACAACTGGGTTGATCTGCCCTTCTTCACTGGAAGTAAAAAACTCTTGCACGTGCCTAATCCCCTCACACGCAAGCACACACAGTAAACATGAAAAGTAAACACAAAAACAGTTCTGGACTAGAGTGGGATCGTCTTGAGATGGAAAGTAGGATTCTGAGCAGCACTTTTCTTGGGCATCTCTCTCTCTCTCTCTCTCTCTCTCTCTCTCTCTCTCTCTCTCTCTCTCTCTCTCTCTCTCTCTCTCTCTCTCTCTCTCCTCTCTCTCTCTCTCTCTCTCTCTCTCTCTCTCCTCTCTCTCTCTCTCTCTCTCTCTCTCTCTCTCTCTCTCTCTCTCTCTCTCTCTCTCTCTCTCTCTCTCTCTCACCCTCAGCCTGTCAGTGTTTCTGTCTCGCGACTCCTCATCATCTCTGACACAACTTTACTCTTCCTTCATACCTTTATCTCACTGTTACACCATCTCGTTGCCTCAGAAACTGCCAAACCTTGAAAAGACATCTTCTCATCATGATGCCCATTTAATAATAATAATAATGGCTTGGATTTATATAGTGCTTTTTTCGAGGTGACTCAAAGCACATACAGAAAGCCTTATTCATTCACACCAGTCACGGAGAGCTACGTTGTAGCCACAGTCGCCCTGGGGCATGCTGGCAGAGGCGTGGCTGCCATTTCGTGCAGCACATGCACTATTCATACTCATTCATATGAGGCCAAGTGGGTAAAGTGCCTAGCCCATGGACACAATGACAATGACTTGGAGAGAGGAGATTCGAGCTGGCAACCCGTCCATCCATCCACCCATGTAGTTCGTTTGGGGTCGCGGTGGCAGTATAGAGAGCAGAGAAGCACAGGCAACCCTGTACTATGCAACTTCTTCCAGCCCTTCTGGGAGGACCCTGAGCCACTCCCAGCCCAAGCCAGAGATATCATCTCTCCGCTGAGTCCTGGGCCGACCTCAGGGCCTCCTCCCAGTTGGACGTGCCTGGTAGACCTCTAAAGGGAAGCGACAAGAAGGCATCCTCATCAGAGGCCCGAACCACCTCATCTGGCTCCTCTCAGTGTGGAGGAGTAGCAGCTCGACTTTGAGTCTCTCCCGAATGGCTGAGCTCCTCACTCTGTCACAAAGAGTCACCCTCTGTCACCCTGCGGAGAAAACTGATTTTGGTATATGACTACTTGTACTGATGGTAGTACGCCATTCTCAGAGGATCTCATGTTTTAGGTATTAATTGGGGCTACACGTGCCATAACTTTTCTTTTTTGAGTCTGCCCATTGACTCAGTCGCGGGTCCAGCGGGTTGTTCAGTTATTATCAATCAGTGATTCATGCTGCCAGATACAGCCTCTCAGACCTATCAAACATATATATTTAGTCTGGAAAAAACAAACAAAACAACAACAACATTAAAATCATGGGGGAAATGAGACAGAGAGAGAGCGAGAGAGTTTTGAAAGATGACCACATTTTCTTAGTAATAGTTTAATAGTAATTTTTCAATAGCACACCCATAAAACACCACTTGAGAGGATGTTTATACTATCGCGACATAATGCAGTCTCAATACCTATGTTAATTTCTTCTTTCTCTTTTCTATTATCTTAAAACACTTTCCCACCTAAAATTGATCTTGTTTTGATTCTCAACTTCATCTTCTTTTGTCTCTTACTCAATTCTGTCTGTACAAAGAATTTTTTTTCTCCATCCTAACCCTCTCTGTCTCTCCATTTCAGTGCTTTTACTGAATATTAAATATAAAAGCCAATGTAATGCATGTCTCATGTATGATTGTGTATGTTTGTGAGTCGCTGTGTGTGTGATTTTGCTCCAGTGTGAATTAGTGATTGTCTCAAGTCGGTGAATACATGTGGCTGACTCAGTGATTTTGTTTCCAACACAGCAGCTGCATCTTATCTACACCGCTGTGATGTGAGAAAGAGAGAGAGAAAGACAGAGAGAAAGAGAGAGACAGAGAGAGCACATGGTATCTGGAATGTGAATCTTAACATTTTCCACATTAGGGAAGGGAAAACGTCAGAATGCTATTGTAAGAGATCCACTTCCTGTCCGATAAGCAAAAATCTCTCGCTTTCACTCTGTGCCTCTCTCTGTCTCTCTCTCTCTCTCTCAAACACCCACCCACACACACACACACACACACACACACACACACACACACACACACACACACACACACACACACACACACACACACACACACACACACACACACGCACACGCACACGCACACACGCAAAATTTGCTTTCTATTTCTTTCCACACTCCCTCTTCCCATCATTCTCTGTTTCTCTCTCTTTCTCTAATAAGGGAATGTTTGTGACAGAGGGCAGATAGAACCAAGCAGATGAAAGAGGAAAGAATAGAAAGAAAGAAAGAAAGCTTTATGAGTAAGAGTACATAACAATGAACACAACAAAAAGAGTTAAGAAAAGCCACTAGAGTGCACATAACTTGATAAAAAAGACAACCAAAAAATGAGAGATTAACTGCTGATCCAAGTTAAATTGCATCTGTTGATGAACTAGGAGAATGTTTATTTAGTGCTTCAGTTTTGACACAAGTTTCAAAGGTCTAATTAACAAATCCAGTTTTGGATTCTGGCAGGTGTCTTGGTGAAGCTATGTGTAGAATCATGTCACAAACTAAAAACATCCAATTGCAAAGGCATCCTGAATGTGACTGTATTCTTGGTGGATGAAAGAAAACCACACACATCAATCTTATCACATTATTCATCAATCTAAACAAATGAAAGTACAAATGAAACTCCGGTGGGATTATTACTTACCGGTACTCTATTAAAGCTTCCAGTACAGAACAGCAGGAAAAGCAGAAACAAGTCACCAAGGGCAAGATGAGTTCACAGTATACGTTTCGAGATATGCTCTAATCCAATTATAGAGGATGAGAGGTCAGTGAATTGTTTGATGAGAAGTGTGAACTATGCAAATACCAGATCTCAATCCAAGTGAAAATCTACTTGTTAAACTACAGCAAAAAAGACATTTGATGATGAGGAACAGATAAAGTGAGGACAGAAAGAAAGCATTTTCAAATGGATAATATGCAAAATGAAACATTCTGTTTCTTTTTCTTAACTATGGTCCTGCTTTTTACAAATGTATTTCCAGGCCTAATATCCCTCTCTGACTACTTTCTTAGGCCCTCAATTCTTTAATCTGACCACCACAAGTCATCATTTTCTAGTTGTTACCTTGCTTTTTTTCTTCAATATCCTCAATTATGTCCCTCATTGTTATTTTCCTGATACTCTCCTCACTTTTTTATTTAAAGTGCATCCTGCATTTCTTTTTTTTACACCCCAGCAACATTTTTGGTTTCCTTTCCAATTGACCTGCACTGACCGTGAGTAGATGTGTGAGTTACAACTCCCCCTGTGAGTTCCAGAACTGTCATAGCGTGTCTATGTTCCACACATGCCAACCTTTTTTCATATCTTTGGAGTAAAGGTCATGAGTTCAATAAAGCCACATTAATAAAACTGGCCAAAGATATCCCAGTATACTTCATTGAAATATGCAAAATGTGACTTCAAGAGTGCTACACACTTGTTGTAGAAGCATTTAGCCCATAAATCCAAACTCATATCCCTATGTATCTCAGAATATCACATATCAAACCAATATCCATTTATCAGATTGACATTTAGATCTCTTGAACCCGACTCAGCCAAGTAACGAGTCATGTTTACTCTCTCATGTTCAGGACAACTGAGCCAGTACAAGTGGGATCAGTCGAGTAAAACAATCACAGGTTAACAGTTGAGGATATTGCAAACTGTCTACAGGCTTTAACTGAGCAAACACAAGGATGAAAAACACAAAAAGTGATGCTGGATACGACTGATTTAGAATTTAGATTTTGCTGAAAGGATGTAAACAGTTGTCTTTACATTAAGCATCCAACCTGAAGTGTAATGAAAATTATGATCTGTACTGTCAAGTGTGTTTGTGCGGGTGTGCACATGAATTTGTGCGTGTATGCATGCACGTGTGCATTCATGCGTGCACGTGTGCATTTGGTAAGGACTGACGGTTGCATTTTTTAGCCTGTGAGTCACAGTAGGCCCATCTATTGTAAACTAAACTAAATCAAACACGCAGCAAGAAAAAACTCTCTCATGAACCTTCACCGTACACTGTATGGTGGAGTTAATCTCTCTTTCTCTCTGGTACAGTACAAAATATTATATGGCAAGATAATGTTAGGAAGACTTATAACACAGACTCAGAACATGATTTTAATGTCTTTTTTTAAAATATATTTTTACATGTGCATATGTGTCTCTGCATTCTACACATAAGCTACACTTATTCATACTTTAAAATCATTCATTTATGAACTAATTTCCACAATTCTTTTGGGTATTTGTTGATCAATGTCTGTATTTCTAAATTTCTATTATTATATATGGGGTGGCATTGCTCAGTTGATAGAAAGGTTCGATTTTTATCTCTACATCCCGAAGTGTCCTTGGGCAAGACACTGAGCTCCAAATTGCTTAGAAGATATTTTTCCGTCACAGGACTATACAATTTCCGCGTAGCTGAAAATCTTGTTTCTTCTGATCAAAGAAAACATCTCAACCTTGCATGAGGCTTGAAAATACTCATCTAGTATAATACACCCATACAGGCTCTTATGTTGAGTGGATGAAGGCTCTGTCCATGGTACTGAGCGACTGGACTGTCACTAACAACTACATTCAAGCAAACAATATATACAACTGTACAGGATGTTATCACAGACTGTCAAAAGGGTCCATTTTGGCCGGTTCTGACATGGGTGATGTACACATGGGTGTGATTACACTGGACTTACCACCTGCTGATACGTTTTTCAGGGCTGAAAAAAGTTTGTGTTGTCCAAATACTGGCCTGGATAAGATCTGGTTTGACCTCTTCTTTCTCCGTCTTTCTTTGGCGTTTCTAAATTCTCCTTGGAATTAGCGTAAGTGCGCGTGTTGCTGCCAGCTGCAAAGTCCAGACCGCGAACACTCACGGCATGCTTTACGCACTCGTTTGTCGCACGTTCGTGCCTAATTGAAAAAAAAAAGAAGAAAAAAAAAAAAGACTCTTACCATTCTCTGGAACACTGACCACAGTGTGACAGTGGGATGAAGATTATATTTTCAATTATTTTCACCTGGTTTAGCAGTAGCATCTGACTCTGCGTCAATCATTACATGCGGATTGATATGATCCACACTTCAGAAAACAAATATCTCCCAATACATTCTGCTCTTGAAAGAAGTCTGTATTTACACTTTATAAACTTTTAAGTTCTTTAGGCAAACGTGGTCAAGCTATTTTGAGCTTGAACATGTATTTAGATTTAATTACTCAACCTTTTATTGTTTCCCCTCAGTTCAGATTGTCAGAGCCATGATGCATATACCTCATGTGGATGACAGTTGCATACAATGGAATTGGAATGAATGTGTCATTCCTGTGGTTGATCACAGGCTCCGCCCACAACAATCTAAAAGTAATGGACGGTGTCCAGGTCACCACCTCATTTGCCTTCCTCTTCCTCAGGCCCTTCGTTTTCCGAGTGTGCAGGTTGGACAACTCCTGCTTCTGCATGTGCACCCGGCCAAACTTGGTGCTAAAAGCATCATGGGAAATGCTGCCAGAACCGAGTCATTCAAAGAACTTTGCCTTTAGTTAAATACTTGAAAAGTTGCAAATAGCATTTCAGAACTGCTGCTTTAGAAACAAGACTTACTTCCTGCTCTCTGAGCAGACAGGTTACGGTTTCACTTTCCCAACGAAGGAAACCACGGAAATGTCCAGCAACCGGATTTCTCGACACAGGTCATCCTTCTGAAATTGCCAGTATGGGGCATGGACACATTGCACAATAATGCATTTCAGCTGACATGTTTTCTGGGATTTTGAACAGCATCTTATTTTGATGCTGCCTTGGAGAAAAAACATACAGCCTGCTTCACAAGCTCAGTGGGCAGCTGCTTTTTGCACACAGTTTGGTTAGCCACAGTGCACACTTCCTGCTCTGAATCTCTTTGTTGCTCGACAAAAACACCAGGCCAAGGACACAGTGGCCAGAGAAATACAAGCTGCATATAAACACATGACTGAGAGGGACCACAGATACATTTCTTTATGCATTTGCAAAGTGAAGGGGACAACTACACACTGTAATTTAGTGAAATGCTTTTACTCATTATTTCAAGAAATGGAACTTCTTGCATAAAAAAAAAAAAAAATATATATATATTTTGCTTCACTCTTTTCTCTTCTTTTTAGTCACTATCCCACATTTACTTTCTTCCCTGCTGTAGCAAAACTCAATTTACTTTCTGTATAGTACAAACATCCCAGTACAAAAAGGATGGAGAGTTGAGAGAAGAAGTAAGAGTAGAGACCTGGTATGTATGCTGCTTCAGCTCTCTGTGTGTTTGTGTTCTATATTCTGAGATGGGGAAAGTTATGAATATGCATAAAGCAGAGCGCTACACGCAGGTGACATACTTGACTTGTGTTGCTGCTGCAAACAACTGTACCAGACAAATGTTTTCTCCAGCTCTCCTCTTCTTGGGAACAAGGGAAAAAGGAGCAGTTATCTCATGGGACAGGTTTTTTTTCTTACTTTGTGGATGAAAAACGAACACACTAATGATGCAAACACACATGCAAAGAAGCGCAAAGCCCTGGTAGTTCATGTACAAGCAGCAGATATACAGTATACCCCAGCCTGCCCATGCACACACAAAACAATTGATCCCACAAAATGTTAAGGCCACAGTTTCCCCTCCCAAAAGTCTATTTGAGTTGAATGTTTAGAACAGTGGCAAACCTTTTCAACTCATTTATGATTGTTTATAACTAAAAGAAAAATGAACATTGCAGAATATAAATATTAAACATCTATAAAAAGAAATTCTAATGTTAGTTATGTGAGCTCCATCAGTTCATTCATGTTCTTCTAGATTTTCAGACATGAGCAAGCAGTTCTTAAAGCTAGAAAACAGATTTTTACTTTACATTATGTCACCAAATTACAGGAGTCTAGACATCTTGCCAATCATACTGATCTGAAGCTGTCACAGAGCATTTAACGTAAAACCTACTACCGAACTCTTCAAGACTCCCTCCTTCCAACTTTTTGTTCCATCCATCCATCCATCCATCCATCCATCTTTGGTGAATGCCAGGACACACCTTTGACAGATAGCCCATCCATCACAGGGCTAATGTGGAATCACCCACACACATTCACCCCATGTACAAATTAGAGCGACCCATCATGGAGCATGTCTTTAGAATAAGAAAATAAAACAAACTGTCCACCCACTCTGGGAGAACATACAAACTCAACACAGCTGTAAGGCTTGCAATGAGTGAGGAAAAAGTTATATTAACAAGCAAAAGCTAATATCACACCATAAATGGACTGGTGACCTCTCCAGCCTCCTTCGACCCATCGTCAGCTGGTGTCGGCCATAGCAGCTCGCAGACTTAAAATGGAAAAGGTAATTTAGAGGATGGAGACATGGTTCAATCCTGTCCCTCATGACTTTGTACATGACAATACAAGCAAAAACATTATTTAAATAGTGACAGTCTTCCATAATATCTACCAGTACTGGAAAATGTTTTCAAACCATGTAAAACTGTAACTCATACAGTTTACAGTTAGACTGAACAGATTATGTTCCTCATTTGACTCCGGTTGTTAGATATCACCCAGAAATAACCATTTAATGGAAGAAATACAGAATATACATATACATTTAAAAAGAGAACGCAGGCGAGTAAAGAAACAGTGTTGAAATAGGAGGCTGAAAACAGAGCAGTCGGTGGGACAGAGGGGATTTAGGGAGACGGATATGGGGGAAGGGGTGAGGGAAGACTGCAGGTGAGCGGGGTCAGACAGTGGGTGGAAGCTAATGTCTTTATTTCCTGGTAAGGTGGGACCTTACATTTACCCCTGAGGTCAGTGGTCATGGAAAGGGTCACTGGGGGTGCTGGGAAGGGGGTATCTCAATACAGGGCAAGAGAGAGAATATCTATATCACAGTGGCAAAAAAAGTAGTGTGAACAAGAACAAGAGGCAGAGTTCTGGGAGAAAGAGTGGAAAAGAAGGAAGAGGGAGCCCCAGTTTCAGTCAAGAGGGGAATGTGCAAAGGTGGAAAGGTTGAGAGAGGTTGAGGAGGTGAGAATACTCGAGGGAGAGAGGAGACCAAATGTACACAACCACACACAAAGTGTAGACGTTAAATAATCGTGGCTGTGGAGTAAAACAGCACAGCGTCTGTATGGGTCTCTCTAAGTGCATCTGTCGCTGTGTCTTCTGTATGTAAGTAAGTGGAAGTATAACTGCTTATGTGTGCATGAGTATTTCCTTCTCTCGAGAGGCCTCTCCAACACAGCTGACAGATAAATACAAACACAGTGAATGTATGACTCTTTCTCTTGAGTATTGTTAGCTGTTATTCTCCTGAACAGCTTCACTTACTGCCTTCTATTGATATAAATCATGCCTGTCAAGTACCGTAAGATGAATATCTACTCTTGTTTTATTCATTCCAACATGTAGCGCTATTAAACAACAATCACATGGATTAACTTTGACACAGAAAAATAAAACACAGAGTGAACCTTTGTCTATATTGTTCCCCGAGGGTATTGTTAGTACATGTACTTGTATTTCACCACTCTGGGTTATACAATCAAACAATAATATAATATAAACAACATTGGAGAAATATTTTCAGAATCTATAATATGACGTTTTTCATCTTGTTCTGTCATTGTTTGATGCCTGTTTGAGAGAGAGAGAGAGAGAGAGAGAGAGAGAGAGAGAGAGAGAGAGCAAGAGTACATCCTTTTTTTCCCCAACGATTTGTTCAATACCAGACTGTCGTCTCTTCAGCTAAATAATGACTGCTTTGAAATTAAAAGGGCCTACAGTAAATTAGATCAAATGCGGACCTCCAGAATAAGTATAGTATCCTAAATGACTGCGTGTACACATTTCAAAACCTCAATGCAGCACTTGAATCAACTTAACAGATCTCTTCGTGTCAAGTGAACAACATAAAGACTTTTTAATTCAATTAAATCAAACTTTATTTATACAGCACCATGTCAACACAGTAATTTCTAGGTGCTTTTTAGTTTGTCTAATCCTAATTCACAGCTCACATTACAAGCTATTTACATGTTCATTTAATCGTTTATAATGTATGTCAAGAAATTGTGACAGTTGGTACATTTTGGTGTGTCTAAGCCTATTAAGCTATTTTTATGGATGGCAATAAATGGGCAGTCTAAGGAATGAGATTGACTTGTTTTCTTACTTTAGGTTTAGGTATTCACAACATGAATGACATGTCCCATTGAGATTTGCGCCTATCATATCCTTTGTTGTGTTTTTTTCCTTGTCTTATTGATTGATTTACCAAACAGTAGTGAAAAGGAAAAATGCAGTGAATTGTGAAATGATTATATGCACGTGTTTAGAAAAAAGGAATTATTGATGTTTTCATTGTCATGAAAGGAAAAAGAAACCCTGTTTTGGAAAAAAAACATACTATTTGTCAAGTAACTTGTTGTATTAATGGCTGTAGGCACAATGTTTTTTTTACACAAGGCAAAACCGTAACTCTTGATGTGGTGGTGAATCCCTAAAGTTGATCAGAAATTTGTCTGTACAGTGCACATGGCATGGAATATTCTGTCAGTTTTAAAGAGATGATAGAAACTGCCAATAAAAATCAGAAGAAAAAAAAAACAAAACAAAACAAAACAAAATCTTTCATCAAGGTCTTCTGATCATTTTGAGGTTGGTCAATAATAGTACTAAGACAGCAATGAACCCCCAATGCTTCTGATCGCATCACGTTTTAAGACCAACACACCGAGGGACGCACAGTTGTGTGTGAACACTTTGGCTATTCAGGCAGCCTCTCCACTGCAAAGGAAAATGACAACTGCTCCAGGCTGAAATTAGCCAAGACACTTGTGCTGCACTTCGCTCCAACTGTCTTATAGCACTTTGCGTGATGTCCTTGGACCCGAAATAACAAAATGAATGTCTCTCAAATTGTTCAACTAAGTTTTCAAGCAACAGAATAGGCATATTTGCAGAGTTCAGAGAAATATTTTCAATTTATTTCATAACTTAACAATAAAGATTTGATTTACTGTGGAAAATGTGTATCTTGAATGATTATGAGCAATTAGAATGGTTGGATGAGGATTACATGTTGACTTGTGGAGCAATGTTTGGTTTTTCAAACTTTCATGAAAATATTCAAACAAAGGTGTCTTTGCTCATGTAGCTGCTGGACAAACCCCTCTCCTTGAAGAAGTAGTTGTGTCTTTGAATATATGTCTGGATATAGAACAGTGTGTGTGATAGTGGAACACAGTCTAGTTAGGCATCTGTAAATGTATGTTTGTGAGTGTCCACCAATCCTTTGCTTTTTTAAGTGCACGTTCACATCTCTGAGAATGTATGTAAACACTGGTGTACCTCGGTCAGGGAGATGATTTATGAAAATGGCACACTAACTGGAGTCACGCTGAGAGTGAACAGTCTGTTCTCCAAAAATACCTCATTTAACTAATATCATAGCAGGAGGCTGCGTGCACATAAACATGCACACATATACACACCGTTAACAATTTAATAATTGTTTTCATGCGAAAACTATTCAGTAACACGTGTTGGTGTCTTCACGATAAGACTCTGACGGATTTGCCTGTGATACTGTTACATTGTGATGCGTGTGTGTCCAAGTTTTCCTAGCCTGACCTCATCTGTCTCACTCTAGCATTTCCATGATTCCTGACCATTTGGCAAAGACCTGAGCTGGCTGAATGTGACCCGTAGGACTATAAATAACCCATCACACTCACAGTTTACTTTTAGACCTGCTATTGCTGTCCAGTTCTGGTTATTCCTGTCTTACCTTTGGATGAGGTTGATGTAGCAGTTAAAAATATCCTTATACCTTGCTCAGGCTTCTGACCTACAATGGCTCCATGTCCTTAAACTCAACTTTGGAAAATATTAGTGAATGTCGTTCATGCCCGCCTCTAAATTACACCAGAATAAAGCAATAATCGTCATTAATGCAGGGTGAAACCAGTCAGGGTTCACTCAAAAAGTTTGTCATCCTATAATAAAAGAATTATTAGGATTAACAATAGTCAAACCCAATCATATCTTACTTTTAGTCTTTCAAGGTTCTAAAGCTTTAAGATAATTCGCTTCAACTGTATGTACTGTGAAACGGAATGAAATGTGTTTTCTCATGCTATATTATTATTTCTATATCAAAATGGACATCATTGCAAAACGGTCTGATTCAGTGTATTATAATGCTGCATTTGGTCAACTTACAAGCCTTGATGGGGTTTAATTACAGTGTTTCCCTTGTCCTTGTGGTCACTTGTATCAAAGAGTGACTCACCAGGCAATATATGTGGTTTTTGTTTAGGTTTTTGTTTAGAGCCATATTTTTATCTTGTTTGAGAGTTATTCTTGTTCCTGGTCTCAGTATTGGACATCTGTATGACAGAATGTGATTCAGTCAGCTATAAATATGAATGGCCTTTCTGCTCGGCCAGCCGTGCGGATTAGCAACTCTTCCTCCTTTTCCACTGGGCTCAAAACACACTGCGGCACATGCTCTCTGTTACACACGCATGCCCGCACGCACGCCCGCATGCACGCACGCCCGCACGCACAAAGAGTCATGCTGGGTGTCAGAATAGGCAGAAGCAGCAAAAACAGTGATTTGACATGTTTGAAGTGTCCTCATTAAATTTCTATAAATCTCTCTTTTTTTTATTTTTATTTCTACTCTTTTCAGGCTGATGAGAAACCAAACCAATGGTCATGGAATGGAAGAAAAAATTAATTGTGAAATGTAAGTAATTAGCTTGCAAACTGTTTAAATCTTATCCATGTTAGAGAGACCAGTAGAAATACGATTGTGTATGTCACTTGCTCTCATGCAACATAGCCCCAAGGGGTCCTGGTTCATTTGGCTTTACACACAAGATAATGATAACCCAGACTGTAAATGTGTTAAAAAAAAAAAAAAGAATGAAAAAAACACTCGGGTCCTCATTGATTCAGATTGCACTCTTTGTTTAACATATAAAACTAATAAGAATATGAGCAACAATACAGCAAATAATCATATTTGAATTTCACATGTATTCGGCTCCGTTTCCTTGAGAATAATGTCGTAGAAAACGTTGTGTTTGTTTGCTTCAGTTCACCATATATTGATTGAAAGGAGAGTCTAGCCCACACAAGCACCAAAAGAAATGCGCTACCATAGAGTTAGATGAGTTAGTGGGAGATGTTATCAAACATATTGGAGAACACAAGCAAAATACAGAATTTTGTAGAGTACAACATATCAGTGGCACGTTACAGCAAACACATTTGAATTAATTGAGAAAAGGAAAAAGTGATTTAAAAATAGGGGTACAACACAGAACATATCCTACAGTGAACTCTCAGAGCCATCTGAGGAAATCTCTCACACTATATTAACAGCCTGTTGAAGGCTGAAGATGTATGCACCTCTCCTTTAGTCATGAAACGAGATACAATCATATATCAACACAAGTATTTTCAGATGTCAGAAATCAACTTGCGTGTTGTCATTGATGTTAATTATATTAGCATCACCTCCTCCCAGTGTTTTGTGTGATCTGAAACACAACACCCAATATTCCATATTGATTATCAGAAATGCACAAATTCAGTGTGAACAAACCTTCAGTAGATCAGGCTACTAAGTCTTTTTTGTCTATATGTGACACTTGTCTGTTTTTTATGTATGTAATAGCTGTTTCATATGCAGGGGACAGACACCTCTTGTTCAGCTCTCGTGGTTTAGTGTATCATCCCACTATACTTTGGCTGAGATGTTGGAGAACCAGGAGTCAGAGAGTATCAATAAAAGGTAATTGTTCTTATCTTAACCCAACAGAGTGAAGACAACACTACTAACGTTTTCTTGAACAAAGTTTTGGGGCAAGGTGCTACACACTTTATAACATTGTTTTTTATTCTTTACTTTAATGGTGCTTTGATGGGCAAGAGGTGGGTTCCTTCAAATCCTAGAATGATCTGCATGCAGACCCTGAACATTTGCTTTCAGCAGTGTGCATTTTATGAAAGTTTATGAGAAAAGTACTGCTCCTTGTTGGTTTCATCATGCTGTGTCCTCTAATTTTCCAAATGGGAGAAGGGAAATGTATCTGATTGGGAAAAAGTGATGATTCTCAAAGCGCAATACCAAAAGTGCTCAATGTATCTATTCTACCTGTATGTTCTTTTGTAGATCAGCAGCTGACATCTTGACACCCGTGGTTTGAGGGTAAGATCTGGTTTCAATGAAAATACTAAGTCAGGCACATGATACTCATCTCAGGAGAAAAGCCACGAGCAACCATCAGTGCTTTGGATTACCACTTCCAGACTCGCACACACACACACACACACACACACACACACACACACACACACACACACACACACACACACACACACACACACACACACACACACACACACACACACACACACACACACACACACACACACACACACACACACACACACACACACACACACACACACACTTCACTCTCTGTGACCAAGACATTTGAAAAGGAGTCTGATTGAATTAGGACGGTCACGTCTCCTTATCCCAGGATTGAAGGTATCAATATATTTGTATTCACTGGCATTATTAATAGCACCCAAGAGGCAACCAGACACCAGAGAGTGGGGTGACAAACAGATCCTTGGGCTATTAATAGAAGGAGATGGAAAATGACGGTCAACCGGCAGATAGAGAAAGGAAGGGAGAGGAAAATCCTGACAACAGCACTTCGGGTCATGATCAAGGCAGAGAGAGTCTTTAGAGCCATTGATATATATATATATATATATAGTATTGTTTAGAAATTTTATTGATGGAAAATCACATATGTATACAAGTATGGTTGATATATAAAGTGACAAATAGAAATAAAATAAGATTTCAGATTTTTTAAAAAAGCTTATGGTGTATAAATATAATCACTTATTTCTTTTTAAAGAAAATGTTTAAATAAATTGATCACATTACTATATTACGGTAATTAAAACACTCTTAAATGGTAATATCAAGTGAATATTCAAATTTCATTATAATATTCAAAGTGAGCCAGAACAGTTGGCCTTTTTTGTTTGTGATTTACAAAAAGATTGATTGAAAGACTTAAAAAATATCATCTTTGTTTCATAACAACAGCGACACTGCTTCGAACATCTGCTTCAGTGCACCTTGATAGAAAATCTATAGTGAGTAAAAGAGTGAGACAATGTGTTTTACGTGACCAGAAATGAAGGAGTTTGCACTCTACGTAAAAGCTAAAGTTTAGTGAGGTTGATTTGAGCTTTGCCATAGGTGGCTATGGAAAATACTTTACCACACAGGGGTGGAAACGATTTCTCACAGCAGACAGAGGAGCCTGTGAGACCCTTATCACTTTCAAACAGACAGCTTAAACTAGGGCACGCTGCAAACACGCACACACAAACACACCCCTGAGCAGGAAGGGTTTATTAGTTTGCCGTTGTCTCTTTTTCAAATATTTCTGTTTCGTTCAAATGGCAGGTAAAGTGGCAGACGAGTCCAAAGAGGTAGGAGGGGAAGCCGGCATTGGATCAGTATCCACTGCGAAGCCCTCGGAAAGGAAGAGTCTCACCTCTCTCTCGCTCTCTCATTCCATCCCATTACCAGTGGCCATCTAGTGACCTCTGACCTGTGCACTTTCTGCTTGCATTAGCTGCATCCAGCTACTCTCATGCTGAGGAGGCAATTGTCAGCTCTGCTGGAAGTGCTCAATCATGACCAGCCAAGAAGAAACACTTCTGCCAAAGCTCCTTTGAAATAATTATGGGCCAATAATGCCTTTATTTACATTCAGAACAGTTCTTCGTAGAAAGTGTACATCCTCAGTGTCACATAAACTAATCAGTGGTTCACAAATGATCAGTTGGGACCTTTACACAAGATATTTATATTTAAGTGCACAGATCAGTATTTTGAGAATTGAAACAGAAACAAAAAAAGTTACTGCCAAAACAAAGGAAATTATGATTAACGATGAAAAGTATGGAACGTTGTGGCCTTTTGTTTCTTTGCTCATTTTGTTGGTGCACTTCCTGTCCTTAAGGCAGTAAATATTTTTCTACTCAAGGAAATCAAGGTCACGAATGATAATATGATGATAAATAAATTAAGACTTGGCCACTCATGATTCTCTTGATTTAATACTGGAAAACACTGATATTAATTCACGTTGGACAGAGGAGTAAAAGTCTTATATAAATTGTGCTGCTGAAGTCTTTACTCAAGATTAATCAACATTAGTCTCTCAATCCTGACATAACTGAAAGGATTTTCAGGTTAGATTTGGCTTTGTTACTCTGCACACACATGCTTGCATCTGCAGCTTTTCATCCATTAATCAAGCGTTCTAAACAGCAGTACTTCTGATGGTATCGATCTACATTTTGGACCATACTATTGAAACAAAACTACGATCATGGCACACAAGGAAATATCTATTCACATTATTTCTCAGAGTAACGCTCGGCAACGTCCTATCTTTAGTAATTCTATGAATATAGTGCTGAGGGGCAAAACATGCTGTCCTCCTGCTAATGAAGCTTTCAGCCCTGCGCCACAACCACACAATGACAGCTGGCAGGGGAGGGGCAGGAACTACACGCCATGAAATAAGAGGGGGTAAAAATTGATTAGCAATTTTCATTTGCGCTAAGCTAAACAAAAGAAGGCTGCTGCCCTACTCTGCATATCATCATGGGGTGGGAGAGGAGGAGGGTGGGCAGTGTTGACAGTGTTGGGCTGGGATGGGAAGTGATCTTTCAGAGCTCAAGGCATCTATTGTTTAGTTAGAGAGGATGTGGGTGTATGTGTGTGGGGTGGGAGCAAAGAGGGTTTGGGATGGGATGCCAAGAGGACTGGGGAAGAGGGAAAAGTGGCAAGGGGGTAAGCAGGAGAGACGTTGAGGACAGTAGAAAATGAAATTGCAGAAAACTGAAGAAGTAGGAAGAAGGAGAAGAAGGACGCCTGGAAGTAAACGGGGGTTGTGGTAGGGAAGAGTAAGAGAAAAACAAATCGGGTGGGTGGGATGGTTAAAAGAAGGACATCCACAGAATCAAACAGAAAGAGAATGAGAGAGAGAGACATATTGTATTGACCAGCTGTGAAGGAACAGAAATTAGGGGGTACAAACATTTGGCAGGGTTGAGAAGCTAAACACAGGGGAAAAAGTAGAACAGTGTCCAAGGATTCAGGACTCATTCAGAAAATTGAAGCTGGACCAGGATGAAACCACAATGCTCTTTGAAATACAATGGAGTGGCATGGGGGTGGGGGGGACGACAGCACCATCACTTTTAAAGTTATTAAAGCCATTGAATATATTGAATTTAGAAGCGCCGGCAAGAGAGAAATTTGCCAACATTGAGAAAAATACTGCAGCCCGTGTGCAGTACTGTGGCCAAGCCATGTTGTTGTATGAGCAGTTTTCTTGAAGGGTTTTTTGGCATGACACAGAAGCATGATGGCTTTTTAACAGTGACACGACAGTGCTTCCTACACGCACACACACGCCACGCACACACGCGCACACACACACACGCACACACACACACACACACACACACACACACAGAATAATTGCAAAAAAGGCAAGAAAAATAGCAGCTGGTAAGTGAGTGAGAGAGGGGGGGAAAAAATCAACAACTTTTAACCAAAACACTGTACACAACTCTAAATTTAATTTTCTGCAAGATTAAGCACAATAATGACTAGCTTTATAAAAACCCATAACTAATGGCTTCCAATGAGCCAATCTATAGGCATTGATCTGCTCCAGTATCTCACGGACTGGCAGTGCAAAGCCTATAAATGAAGGGGGGACAAGGAGAGAGGAGTAAGACAAAAAGGGATGAAGGAGCTATATGGAAGGAGAGAGCGGGAGAGAGAGAAGCACAGGAAGGGGGAGGGTTAAGAAGGAAATGGTTGAGAGAGAGAGATGCAAGGATGCAAAAAAGACAAGGAACAGAGGACAACCGGGGACATATTTCTATTAAAGTGATACAGCTTTAGATTGATACCAAACTAAGTCACTAATATACTTATACATATATATATATATATATATATATATATATAATGCTGCATTAACCCCCACAGGGTAAGTTCCTTCCCGAATTGACCGATCAGTAGCAGCCACACAGAGCAGCGCTCAGGTGGAGCTGGTGGGGCAAGACACTTGCTCAGGTAACCCCCGGTGTATAATTTTCAGAATATGGAAGGAAACTGGAGTACCCAGATAAAACCCATGCACACATAGGGAGAACATGCAAACTCCACACAGAAAGGTTATATATAGCAAGAGCGCTTAACCACTGCGCCACCATGCATACCTAAAGTTCATTATGGAGCAGGGGCCAGAACCAGCCTAACAGACGGTCAAAGCACATACAATGGCTGAGTTTAATATAGCAGATTATTCGAGAGACAGAGTTGGACTACTTGACAGGATGATTCGAGTAACTTTACTGAATTAATACTCGCCCTTGTGCGGTCTAAAACTGTCCATAGTTATTAGAGAATAAAAGAGACCCCTTTACCTGATGCACATTACAGGTGCAGTTTGGAGACATTTGCTATCCAATGTTATGGCATTACCACACCTTTATCTGTTTGTAAACAATGCTTCTGATCCTGGTTTTGACAGCTCGTTAACAGATTTGGGTTATTAAATCACAGCAGGTGGTCACTGAAGCACTAACTAAGCACAACACAGAGCAAAACTGTGCAGCATGTCGCTGCTCTCAAAATCATATCAACAATTATCTAGTCTAATCCTGTAATAACAGCAGTTCTCAATGTATGCATAAAGGTGAAGGTCACAATGAAACGTGAACAGCCAAACCTGTGTTCAAGCAATATGTCACAATAAAAATCATCATTATATGATTTGTTAAGGATTTTAGGGTAATTAGCTATCTAGTGGTTTTCTGTATTGCTAATCCTACACTTGACAGCTTTTTAGAGGCTCACTGACTGAGAACTAAAGGTGGTGGCATGTGAGAAGGAGGAGGATGGAGTGAAATAAAACAATCCTCTGCTGAAAATGCGCAGAAGCTTAAATCCGGAGAGGGCTGCTTGCGTTAATCCCCGTGGATTAAGCTTCTAAATACTTCTATTCAAGCCAATTAATTCATGCATATATCTGTCTCCGGCTCTTTTCATGTCATTTAAGATGATGGAGAGCGGCTTCCTGGGAAATCGGGAGGAGGGTGAATATGCAGCTCCATTAATGCAGGCAGGGCTCTCTCTTCAGGACCATGCGGCTACATCCATCCCGACGCAGCGCATTCACACACGCACAAACACACGCACACGCGCACACACACACACACACACACACAGGCACACACACATGCACACAAACACACACACACACACACAAATGTTGAGGTATAGATTGAGTATAATAATGGGAGTGAGGGGACTGAGAGGGGCCTCCAAAAGTTGACTGACATATTCTGACAGCTGAATACTAATCATGAGATCAACCTCTGGCTAAATCTACAGGATCTCACTGGGGCTTCTGGCTGGGAGAAGCATAAAAGGGATTAACAGTAAATACAGAAGGCTTATGAAGAACAGAGAGATACCAGTGGACAGTCTCAACAACTTGAAAGGAAAGGTTGAGAAGACGAAACTGTGCACCATCAACTACTGTGAGGCCTGACCTTAAAATATGTACATCCCGAGCAAGAAAGAGAAGGAATGTAAAACAAAACGTAGAAGATTGACTGATAGACTATGTGGTTTAGTTTGATTCAAATTCAGTTGAAACAACTACCAAAACTTAAGAGTTTGAACTATTTGTTTTCCTTTCAAACTATCACGAAGTTCATGAACAACCAAAACTTGAAATGTTTCTGTGTTCTTTGACTTTACTTATTCTTCACATTTTCACATGAATTCACGTCCTGTTTGCTGAGACAACGCTAATGACTTCTTCTCTCGAGGACATGACATTATGAAAGCTTGAAGTAGGCAGCAGGCTGCAGCGCTGGTGAAGCCTTAAATCTCCAGTTACCGAGCTGTGTGTGTGTGTGTGTGTGTGTGTGTGTGTGTGTGTGTGTGTGTGTGTGTGTGTGTATGTGCATGTGTGCGTGCGTGCGTGTGTGTGCACCTGAGGCCTGCGCACACCTGCAAGGGTAAGAAGGCAGGAACTGCTGCATGGAATGCTATGAGGAACTCGCATCATTAAAAATCCTTCGAGATAAATGAAAGTGCACAACAAGCCAGTGTCCATGATCAAATCACGTCCACATGATGCCAAAGTTTCTATGTATTCATAAACAACCTAGAAATAAACTTGATTATTGAAAAAAGACAAATAGCTATTCAAGATAGCAAATTACTAAATATAAATCAAACAACTATAGGTGTAACATTTTATCCATCCTCTTCATTAACATAGATAAGATGCTGCACAGACAAGAGCAAAAAAAACCCAACTCAAACTGTATTGTGAATGTTGACACTTAAACATGTCAGATTAATAATAATGTGCCATTATCTTTCCTGCAGCAGATTTTACTGCTAGTTTTAACAGCTGTGAATTAGTTGACCAGTTCGAAAACTCGCACCACAATCAGCTGCAGAATCAGCACCCCGGAGCCTCTGAGAACGGACCTGACTAAACTTGCATTATATTAAACCGGGTGGCTGATCTGATAAGATGGCCGTGCTCACAGTCTATCTTGCCCTGACACAATGATTTATAGGTGAACATGTTAATGGATAGTAAACTGTGATGAGTTTACTGCTGGAAGCTAACTTCACATTAACACATTAACACATTAACGTGGCTGTTCCACTTCATTTTAATCTATCAGTGGCATTAAATACACCTGGTAATTTATTCATATCCTACTCACTGGGACTCCAGCATTGGGGACGTTTACTGGCAGTGAAATAATTTATTTTTCATTTCATTTATTCATTTCACCATTTCTAGAACTGGAAGTATAACTAAGTTGATTCCATGAAAGATTGTTTATGCACAGTGATATGAAACTTTCCTCGTTTCAACAATAAGGTTGTAGCATATGTTCTCAGCAGTTTTCTCTCTTACCTGGTATTCTTCTACTCAGGCACCTGCTGTACCAAATGCTTTGTCTTCAGAAACTGTGAAAAAGTGAAAAACAAAAATGAGTACTGTATAGAGGCTTTTGTGATCGTTTTGTACAAGAAAGGAGAGAGGCCACCAGCAGCATTTTACAAGTACAGACCTTAAGACATTTGAAGAATGCAGACTTGAATGTTAAAGATCAACACTTTAAACTTTCCAACATCAAATCCTATATCCCACCCTGCCTCCTTATCCCCTCATTCTTGTCTTTTAACAGTCACTCTGACTCTGTTTCACTCTGACTCAACATAGGTTGTTCTGATTGGTGGACCTGATTGGTGGACCTAATGTGTGCACTAACCAGTGACATGCTTTAATTATTGAGCGGGTGACCTCAATTGGTTGGCTCTCACACACATACACACACAGAGTCACCAACGCTGCTCAACACATTCACACACCATGCTCATACGCTGACCATCTCAGTACATACTGCACACGCTCGCCCTGTGGACAGCTTCTAAAGTCTAAATATATACTGTGGACAAACATCTCCCAGTTACTCCTCTCCACTCATTCATGCTAAGAGAGCAATTGTTATGATAAGAGGCAGGCTGTGAATGATTTACTTTATGCGCTTAGTTTTAATGAAATGTTGGTCAATTTCAACTGAGATGTAGCCAAAAAAGTAGCACCCACAACACTTATGATTGTGAAATTTTATGGAATGAATATGCAGATAACAGTAGATACGAAGACAAGACCTGTTGAGAATTGATCCCAAAACTTTCCTCTCACAAGTTTATCTGAGTTAAATTAGTGAGGAAAGAAGAACATCCGGTTGGCAAGGTTGTTTGTCATAAATTATTTCTTTTTAATATATTTAGTCTAATCATTTGATTGAAAGAATTACAAGTTGATAAACTGATGTTTCAACACGTAAACCAAAACATATATATACACACACACACACACACACACACACACACACACACACACACACACACACACACACACACACACACACACACACACACACACTAGTGCTGTCAATCGATTAAAAAAATTTACTTATTCATTGCACAATTTTCTGTAATTAATTGCAATTAATTGCATTGTTTTTCTACTAAAAACCGAAGCTTGTAATGGATATTTATTCAGGGAAAACCACGGAATTAATATCGACTCAGCACACACAGACTATATTTAAATTCAAAGACTATTTTTATAACGTGTTTTTAGCTTTGCATGAAACTGTTTCTCTCCAAGATCAGCAAAATAATAAAAAACAAAAGAATTAATACATATCGAACATTAGTCTGGGTTGAGCGAGAGTGCAGGTTCACCACTTTGAGAATTTGAATATTTCTGGAAACAAAGTTGTGAACTTAATACATGAACGAAGGGACAATGATATACAGTACTGCAATATCCACACACATACACGCTCGAGAGAGAGAGAGAGAGAGAGAGAGAGAGAGAGAGAGAGGGAGCAAGCGAGAGCACGCACACGTGTGCACGTGCTAAAACACAGTATATAGTATAGAGCAGGGGTCTCCAGTCCTGGTCCTCGAGGGCACCTGTCCTGAATGTTTTAGCTCTCTCCCAGTTGCAACACACCTGATTGCAATGAAGGGCTCGTTATTGGGCTTTTCACAACCATGGTGATGACATCATCATTAGATGCAGGTGTGCTGAAGCAGGGAGCGAACTAAAACCTGCAGGACAGGTGCCCTCGAGGACCAGGGTTTGGAGACCCCTGGTATAGAGGAAAGCCAGGCAAAGAGAGAAAGAGGAGAAATGCACATTTCACCTGCAAGTATTTCCTCCAGTTTTAGTAGTTTGTTGGATGGCAACCCGCTGTTTTGCTGCAAAATTACTTCGGTGGTCGTTACGTTTGGCTTTTCAAAGTAAAGCTCATGACTTTCACTTTCTCAATCAGCGGCCAGGTAACTTTTTATCGTGAAACGATCTCCCTTAATATCGATACTATGCTGCTCTGTTTTGACGGTGGTGAACCCAGAGACGCTGCACATCCGGTAGGGGAGTGAAAAAAAAACCAAACACCGGAAGTAAACAAAACTGCATTAATTACGTAATTTTTTTAATGAATTAAACGTTTCAAATCAATACATTCAATTAACGCGTTATTTTTGACAGCACTAATATAGCAGCACTATATGTATATATATAAACTCAGTAGGAGTTTCCTTTAAAGGTGCAGAGCTTAAAATATAATATATGATGCAACACAGATGTTGATTGGAAACATGGATCATGTTCAATGCATTTCATAAGCGGTGCTGCAAGGAAGAGAAATGATAGACATGCTATGGTATGCAATGTATGTACTTGGTATGCTATAATTTAATATCCAAATATATCTTTCAGAGTACGATCGGCGGTCACACTTATCCTCCTACAAATGATCAAACACAGTGGATGACAGTTGGTACGGGACATATGAGACTTAGATCGCTTCATGAGACATGATGTAATCAGAACACTTTTAGATCAGGGTTTGATGTGACCTGCCTCAAGAATTAGATTCCTTCTCACCGATTTCTCTCTGTGATGAATATAAGCTACAACTGTATTTTAACCCGATTGGCCAACTTCAACACTTGATCCATTAAAATGGCACCTCTTAAGTCATGGCATTCATCTGAAGAAGGCCTTTAGAAATATGAGTGACATGTTGACTCTCATTATATTTTGATGAGTGTAACCCAACTGGGCTCCATAGCTTGCAGTGTGGATCGTGGCCTATGATTAGTTACAAATGGTTCAATGGGTCACACCACTTGGCTCTTTTCCTGAGACTTCACAGGATTTGGACACACAACCGCCAAACCACAGGCTTAGTCTGAGCACAAAAAATGATTTGAAATTAGTTTCGACAGGGGTTATTTGACTTTGACCTCAGCGTATTACAGAGTTGAATAATAAACTGATCATTTATTGTGTAGGATGTCTATCATTATAAAATGTTGTTGTTCAATTTAAGGTTTACTTACAGGCCATAAAGGCAGTGAAGGGACACAGTGATCAGCTGTATTTATAGAGCAATGAAGACACAAAAAATATAGGAAAAGTCAGGCAACAATATTTAGCCATTGACCCTTCAGCCAGAAACAGACTGGGAAGTTAACTGTTGGGACATTTTAGCCAGTGTGGTATGTGCCATAACTACTTATCCATCGGATGAAATCCACGGATTTTCATATTTTTATGTTGACTCATCATTGGGATTTTTCCAATTTTGTTTTTTCTGCAGTTACACTGAAACACCAGATAACCAGATTCTCACACATGCTCATATACACACAAATAAAAAGCAAACACAGACCCAGCACCCTGAGCACAGTCCAGCAGAGTGCTCAACGTGGAGCTTTTTGCATGCATTCATGTGTCGATGAAGTTTGGCACTGTGTTTCTTTGGTCCATACGGCGTTTTGTATTTGCCATAATCCCCTGTCAGCAACACTTAGGCAGGCAGACAATAGCTAAGAAGATCGGCAGCCAAACCCCCTTCACTCGGAGCTTGGCCGGCCAGTGTGCAAGCAGCAGGTTTTATACACACACACACACACACACACACACACACACACACACACACACACACACACACACACACACACACACACACACACACACACACACACACACACACACACACACACACACACACACACACACACACACACACACACACACACACACACACACACACACACACACACACACACACACACACACACACACACACACACACAGTACATGCACATCCATGAGGCACACTCTCACATAGAAAACATACACAGTCCCGCTGAGAAGCACGTTACTCACACCATCTCCCGGCTCTCTTCAAAGAGTTGTGGTGCAGTTCTCAAGGACACGGCCATACAAGATCCTCTCACTTTCTCTCTCTCTTTCGCTCTCTCAGTCTGGCATACTCTCTCTGCCTCTCTCACACTCTCTCATTTGCAGGACGCTGCCACAACAAATGCAAGCGTGTCGCTGCCTCTCTCCTCTCCTCTTTTTTTCATCCCCTTTCCCTCACTCGCCTTCTCTCTCCTCTCCTCTCTTGGTCTGCAGCTGAGAGGCAGAGCTCGTTCTTTAAGCCATGAAGCATAGCTTCTCTCTTGTTTCCCAAGTGCCGGCTAGTAGGAGAACAAGGAAGTGAAAGAAAAAGGAAGGGAGGGAGGGAGAAAGACGAGGAAGGAGTGCTGGGCAAACGGACCAAACTGATGTGCCTCTCCAGGAGGACACCGGTGTTCTGCAGACAGTCAGCCAGAGTCCTGCTGCAGGTAAAACAAACAGCTTTACTGTAGAGCAGCAGCGGAAGCTGTGGAGGCATCCCATATGTCTAAGTTCAGCAAAGAAAGGTAAAGATGGATAGAAAAAAAAATACAATTTCATTAAATTCCTAGATGAATCAAATCTGACTAATTGAATATAGATGAGGATGTGAGCAATATCCCAACAAGACGAGAAGGAAAAAGTGGAGGGGAGGGTAGAAAAGAGGAAGTCTCAGTATTCCCTGAAGCCTTGCTGTCTTTTCTGAAAAATGGTCCCTGCAGGCCAGATCCAGAAAGAAGCAACACAAACAAACACAGAGCAGAAACAAACATCTATTTATGGAGGAGGGGGTCCAGTTTCCCAACCACATTTGCCAGCAGAAATCTTTGACAGAATTACCAATTCAGCAGTTTAGGAGAAACAACTATGTTTAAGAGAGGTGAGGACAGGGGAAGGAGACTCGAGGAGAGCAGAGGAAAGGAGAAGCAAATCCCATGACCCAAAATATGACTTTTAGTAATTTCATACCTGTAGCTGGACACCAGCCAAAGCCTGAGTACATCCAGAGATAAAAGTTCATTATTGCTCATGATGAAGTTCTCTTCACATGTGAGCAAAACAACGTTCAGAACATTTAATCAATTTTCAGGGAACTTACCATATTTGGTAAATTCCACATTTCTGACCAATTCTTCCAAACTAATGATGTAAAACTGATGACATCTTCAAAAAAGAAAAGTTATGTTCGGAGATTTATATTGCAAAAAAAAACAAAACAAAGAGACAAAAAAAAGAAATTGAAATACAGTAAAGAAAATCACTTGAGGAAACAGTATAGTTCTTCAGGTTTTGAAGTTAAAATGCTTATTATGCACGTTGAAAACCTGCCAAGTAAAGAGACGGTGCTTGAAGGGAATTTCCAAAAACAATGATTCCATTTGAGAATTGCTCTGCATTTGTTTTTAAGATCGGGTGCAGCAACACACAAGCAACATAAACACATTATGTACATAAGTATGTGTCGACAAGTGTATTGTTGTACATATGGCCAGTGAAACCATCATTGTGTTACATTAACATAATAACTGAAATGGTTCGTGATAGATATACATCATTTTTGGGAGAAAATTATAATTATAGAAAAAACAAACAAACAAACGCTGTCTTCGTATCCCCAGTGTAGCATCCCGAGTTGTAACAGTCACAGTTATGTTTCACAGTCAGCTTTCTGAACTGATATACCTTCAGTGTTATGAGGTAGATTTTCTTTTTCATAATTGTGCCTCACTCAGTGCTGCAACAAAGCCATGCTGCTGATGCATTGACGAATAAGCAGCAATTGATTTGCTATGGAAATGTTTCACACTCAGCAGTGGCGTTATCACACAAAGCATCAATCAGGCCAGTTTTAGTTAAAGAGAGACTTCCACTGGACTGCTTTTCAGTCATTCAAATGATATAGGTGCATGGCACTCTTCTTCAGCTTTATTCATCAAATCAAAACGTGACCTGTCACTGAGTTCAGTTATATTAGCATTAGCAATAGTGTGTTTGAGCATAATTTCAGATGTTTTGGATACCTGGCCTCTTGCAAACATGGGTTTAATAGGAAAATATGTCTTTTTTTTAAATTATTTTGCTTTTGGTTTACTGGGCACTTTCTGTGCAATATTGTAGAACATTGTATAAATACAGATTCAACATTTATGCAAACCAGAAGTGAAGCAATGCAGATAAACCATATTTGGTGCAGTTATGTAAGCTTTTGCCATTCATATGTCAGCTAATGCAGTTTGATTTTGTGGTCAACTGTGGGATACATAACTCTGGAGGAGGAGGAGGAGGAGGAGGAGGAGGAGGAGGAGGAGGAGGAGGAGGAGGAGGAGGAGGAGGAGGAGGAGGAGGAGGAGGAGGAGGGCACATCACATAACATTTGATTCAAGAATTACAGTACCAGAATAGTGAAAGGAAAAAAAGAATGGCAGAAGAAACACAATTGTGACGGTGGGAGTGAATGAGGGAGGAAGAATGAAGCTGAGATTGTTCTGATGGCATGGAATGAGTCAAACAAGGCGAAGAAAGCAGAAGGGACACAGAGGAAGAGCAGGAAAATAGGGTGGAGGCCAAGGACAGGGGTGAAGTGTGTAACTCACTCCTGTCCCCATCACCAGCGCCCAGTCCTAATTTACCCAGAACAATCAATCAGATCAGGAGGCAGACACTGATAGAGGACTACCATGCAACAGGATCCACCATGTACGCACACACACTGAGAGAGATGGAGGACTTGCATGCAACAGGATCTTTTCACACACACATACTTTTATGCTGACTCGGGAGAAAAAGTTTGCAGCTCATATCTGTAGCCTCTGCACTGACTTCTACCAAGTAGACTGTACTGTGCACCAAAGTCACCCCATCTCTGTGGGGTCACAGTGGGAGGTCAGGGCCCATGAGACAGAGCGAGCACAGAGGGAACAGAGCAGGAGTGAGAGAGCAGGAGGGCGAGGGAGAAACGCGGGGAAGGGAGGATGGCCATTGGTAGGAAGTGAGGGTGAGAGAGAGGGAAAGGAGCACATTGCAACAAAACCAGACGACAGAGGACAAAGTGATCATGCCCCGCCATGCTCCTCGAGAAAGATGAATGTACCAATACAGAGGGGGGAAAATAAATAAATAAATAAAACAAAAAGGATGACTGGCTCCAACTCAGGTACAGCAGTCCCTTCTAGTGTAAAGCAAACAGAGATTAGAGACTATAAAACAGGTTAGATCACTGCTCCTCAAGTGCTCCAGGCCTCTGTGATCCCACACACACACACACACACACACACACACACACACACACACACACACACACACACACACACACACACACACACACACACACACACACACACACACACACACACACACACACACACACACACACACACACACACACACACACACACACACACACGCTTGCTGCGCTTCACCTTCAGATGCACACAAGTACAGGACACAGAAAAGGATCATCTCTGATGCATGTCAGAGGACACAAGCGATTAAAAGTCCAAACATCTTGTTGCTGTAATTAGGTAGATGTATCAGTATTCACCTTTTACTTCTACTATTTACATTTGAACAGGGAGTCTGTATTTTATAGAACTTTATATAGTAGATGATCTCCAGCTTATTAAGTGCTTAGATAAGTTTTAAATGAAGTAACTTCATGTAGACAGAAATTGGCTGCACTCACAAAATGAAAAAAAAAAATCTAATTACATGTTTTAAAGAGTGATATACAGTCCAAATACTCATTTGGTTAATCTTAACTTTCTTAGTTATGAACTGAAATTTCACTGTTCCTTGCCAGCAGCTTTGGGCAGATTTTCATTGTCTCTTCAAAATGTTGTTTTGACTTCAGTTTTGAATATTTTTGTATCTGACCTCATGCCAGTATTTTCATTTTGTGCCCAAAGTGAGTTTGTTAAACTAAGCACAAAAAGGTAGTCAGATTAGGGGAATCACAAAGCAACACCACACTTCACAACTGCAAAAATAGCAGCTGCGTGACAATGTTGATGTTGATGGATTTTAAATGGGCTGGAAAAAGAGTTTTAACTTTGCGACAGTTTGTCTTAACTATCATTGGTCTTCAGATGTGGAGAGTTGAAAACTACAGATACTTTGTTACTGTACTGAAGGAGATCTTTCACATATCTGTACTTTACTTTCATATTTATTATTTATGAAAATGAATCACCTTCATCCATATAATTACAAACATATAGTTGTACTTTCTTCTCACTAAATTCTCCTGCATCTGCATTTATATCAATTTGATCCAACAATGCAGGGAGGGAAAGTCAACCCCAGAGAGGAGTTGAATCCAGTGGGTATAGAGTTTGATATACAGAGAATATCAGCAGTGAGATGGGTGAACTTCCCGTGTTTCACAATGAAATATATTGATTTAAACTTCCACGGAAACTTTATTATGGCTGTAACCTTTGTAAATCTAAATCTACATTAATTAGATTGTGCTTTACTTAAAACTTTGTTGACGATAAATACAATTTCTGATACATCTTTTATAACTTTAAGTCTTTAGTCTGTTGCTTTAGATAATATCACAAACAATATTTTTTTTAAATCTTATTAAAGAAAAATGACTGGATTTACCTGAGTCACCATCTGTACTATACTTATCTGTCTATAAGTAAATATATTATTTCACGCATTACTGCTGGCATTCTCTTTTCAGTTTTCAGTGTCTTGTTTCTGTGTTGTTCATCATGTGTAGATTTAAGCATGAAGAGATGAGATTGTTGATTGTAATGTTAATTTTCCACTACATTTCATGAATATATTTACATGGGGGCAATTTTATAAGCCTCGTCAGCAGACGGTGTGATCTCTAGTAAAGTTACCATAGATATTTATATTTATCCAAGTGCAAGTTCAAGTGGTTGAATATTATATACGTCCCACAAGTCAGTTCAGTGTGTGTGTGTGTTCGTCAGAAGACAAGTTGCTGCAGGAGACTTTAAAATACAGTCTAAACCTTAGAACTCAGAATGTATTTAATGTGCATCAGTGTCGGTTATGCCAGGCATTTATCCACAGAAAAGGTTCATAGTGTTTACTGTTCAGTCAGGAGGCTGCGTATGAGTGAAGTGTGTGAATGACAATAATAAACATGTGTGAGTAAGCAATAGTTGTCCTTATACTATCACCTTTGTGTCAGCAGTGTTTCCATTTATAGAAGTTTTTAAATAAGTAATAAATAAATCCTTTCTCATCACATGAGTAAATTTGCCATGGGTACTGTACATTTCTGGATGCAGATGTGCAGAGTTGCAATAATAAAACATCACTTATTGGGCTTGAGTCACCATGAGATATACAGAGATCAAGAATTTAATATTTTGATGGTTATTTTAGGATCCAGTAACAAGCAATCATGCGATCTGAATTGTATTTGCTTCTTCTGTAATAATATATTTGCCTCAAGAATATATGTCTGCAGCAAGAGACATTATAAATCTCATCCACATAAAATCTAGTAGATTGAATTTATGAATTTATGACATATATAATTTATTTGACTTAAGACTAATTGGAGCAATGTTTTATTTATCCTTTAAATTACCCCATAGTGCCTGTCTGTTTGTGTATGTGTGATAGAAACAGATAGAGATAAAGAAGAGGTGAGATGACATGTGAGATCGACACTATTTATTTTAAAAGATGACACATTTAATTTAGGCCCTGCAAAAGAAATTAAAAGGCATAGCTGTTATTAATGAAGATGGAGCATAATGAGGGCCGGCTCGACAATGAAAGGCTCACACACACACACACACACACACACACACACACACACACACACACACACACACACACACACACACACACACACACACACACACACACACACACACACACACACACACACACACACACACACACACACACAGAGGCTCCAAGAGACACACACTAAAGATACATTTATTATGAGGGACTCTGCTTAAAATACTGTGGTGTATGTGTTTTAAAAATTCAATTATAACATATTATTTAACAGGTACATGTGTTAATCATTCAGCGCAATAAATTACATTGACTTTCTTTCTTTAGTCAGTGGCTGCAGACAGTTCCTGGAGAAAACAAAAGTGAGCCTGAACAAGTGTCAGAGTTCTCATGTTGGTTTTTCTTCTCACATTTTTTACATATTTATGTAAATACACATAATGTGTGTAAATACACATCATGTTTACCTTTATTTTATAGGTGCTCCAGTCATAAACACAGTACAAATAGCCTGCTCTCACTTAGTTTTGTACATGTCATATCATGCCATATTTGAAATGTTTCCAGTTCATGAAAAAATAAAATAAATGATCAAGATGAAGACCCAAAGCTAAGCCTGTAGTTACAATGTTTTCTTGTTGCAGTGTCTGCTCCACTCTGGGACTCAAAGTCATGCGTCCCCCAGCACAGCTGAAGTCATTGAGGTTGTAAATTGGCTGAACAGAAAACAGGCTGTGGTCTTAGTCTTCCCCTAATTTTGTTACAGGTTTGCCAATCTCATGCCATTAAATGTATAGCCTGCATAGCACTTCTATTGATTAACAAATGACAACAGCGTCAATGTGTCGCAATGTGCACTCGAGGTCAGGGACTCATTGCCTTATTTCAACTCTTTCTTTTATCCCTCTCTCTGTTTCTCTTCTGGGACTCTCTCTCTCTCTCTCTCTCTCTCTCTCTCTCTCTCTCTCTCTCTCTCTCTCTCTCTACATCCCTCCTTTCTGTAGTTCCCTAACAGTCTTCCTTCCCCCTCTCTAAATAGATATTGAAGTTTTCTATTTAAGGCAGATGCTGTTTAACTTCCTTGGGTTGAGAAGTGAAAGGCAGGCAGTGGGCCATCCATCTCGCTATCCACCTGCTGACATCTTTAAACGCTATTGACACGCACTGCCAGCATTAACATGCAAAACCGCACCGCATGTTTGATTTCATTAGCTCATTGCGTGCAGGGTTTTTTCTTGCCTTGTCGGTGGGATTCTGGCTGCAAATATTGGATTGGATGCAGAATTGGAACCCCCCCCCCCCAACCTCATGTCAGAGAAATGCCATTTCTACAGTGCATTGCCCCAGTTGCATGTCTCTCAATAAAAAATAGATAAATAAAAAAACTCTATCAGACTAGGGGAAGTTCAAATGTAGGAGTATGACAACTCTCAGATTCCATGCTGCACTTGTTTTGTCTCCTTTAAAGTTGTAATTGTTTTTAAACTTTAGAATATATTAATGTAAATGACTGGGAAAAGCATAATTATTTTTGTGATAGTTGGCTATGTTTTAATACAAAATATCTGATAAGTTATTTTATCTAAATTATGCAGTTTGCAGCTATTGTACTGAAGCTCCATTTGAAAGTTCATCTCTGGCAAAAAATTATCTTCTTAAAAAGTTTTATCACCAAGGTTGCCATTAATTATTTATTTAAATAAAATAAAGGTTTCTACTCAAAAATTGAAAATAAAGAAAATCATGTTGGGGAAAAGCCTCCTGATCCCTAGAGGTTTCTTACTGTGGTTCCATGGCCTGAAGCTCTCTGGGAGTCTCTCTACACATTCCTTAATAATATGGAGTGGATGATTTAAATGCAGAGATATATTTGTCATGTTGAAATGAATCATTTACTTTAGTTCTTGTATTGATTGAAAACTGTGAATCTGTTTGTTGAACATGGCATTTCACCGTTTTGCTTAACCTTCTTCAAGACAAACTGTATTCAATATGTTCTAACTTTTCCAACACCTAAAATCTTATTTTTAACACCCTATGTACACGTTATGTAAATATAAAGACAATTTAAAATGGTGAGTGCAATGGGTGCTACTACGTACTATCAGTCTGTAAGTAACCTTTAAAGTTTTTAAAGGAAAATTATTAGCAAATCCTTTTTAGTGTTATATTTTATGGACCCAGAAGGTTGTTACAATACACAATCTTTCACTGTGATATACTTTAAGGCCAAGTAGTGCTGTAATTGAAGAATAAACTGCTGCATGGGAGTTGGCAACGCTACTCTGAAGAGGGTTGGATCTGCTTTGGGTGTTGATTTACATGTGGAATCGCTGAGATTATGATAAGGTGTGAACAGTTATTGAAAGTTCAAGCAAGTCCAGTCACTGGCAGTGTGAAAACGCCAATGAGAGCAGAAAACATTTCCGAAAAATCGTTTAATGTCATTTGGTTGAGCTACTTTTGAGCAGGTTTTTATTGAAAATTGTTAATAAGAGTAAGCACTCACTTTAAGAATTGGATGAAAAACACATTTCAAGAAATTGTTCCTCAGTAGAAATAGATTTGTCAAAGCAGCTCTTTTACTGAATATAGCCCGTATCAATTCAGGACTGTATTTTTTATTTCTCTCTGCCTTGCCTCAGGTTTACGCCTGATTGAAATAATAAGCCTTTATCAGTGTAATTCTCTCTACCTGACTAGTTCTCTCTCTCTCTTGCTCTCCCTCTCACACACACACACACACACACACACACACACACACACACACACACACACACACACACACACACACACACACACACACACACACACACACACACACACACACACACACACACACACGCATAGGGACACTGCATGCGGAGACACACACTGCTGGTTCAGAAGCGAAGTACTGTATCTTTGCTGCCACCTAATGCAGATATCACACACGCCGTCTCCCAGCACCAGGAGGCTTTGCTCTACTTTGTCTGTAGCTCAGGGCTTTGGGTTTTTTAATCCTGCCATGTGGGGTTTCAAACACAGTCCCAGGTCTTGGGCTCTTCAGCACTACGGCAGGCCCCGGGTGGCTTGGGATTTTGTTTTCCGGGGACTGGCGATGTGTGAGGCGTTTGTGATATGCTAATTTAATCATTTTTGTCCACTCCTCCCCTTCCTTCGTTCCCTTTTGCACCTATCAATCTAATCACTTCATCGGGATTCCAGGAGCAGGTGGGGGATGGTTGGGGGGGGGGGGGGGGGGGGGGAGGGGTGATGTGGTGGGGGTGCACACAGGGAGAAACAAATAGACAGAGGAAAGAGAGAGGGGGAGAGAGAGAGAGAGATAGAGAGAGAGAGAGTGAGAGAGCGAGCGAGAGAGAGAGAGAGAGAGAGAGAGAGAGAGAGAGTAAGAGAGAGAGGGAGGGAGATGGTGTCTAAATATCACAACAGCCCTTTCATCTGCAAGTACATGCGGCCTCCATCTAGAAACCCCACCCAACTGCATGCACGCACGCCCGCACGCACACTTCATGAATGCTTTTAATTTTAGTGATGGTTCACTTTAATTATTATGAAAATTAAATCAAATGTAATCGGTGGATTAATGCGAGCGATGAGATAATTCAGCTGCATGGTGATGAGAGCAGCATGGATCGTCTATAAATCTCGCCAAAACGCTCAGGAGGAAGCAGACAGGAGGGATCTGACTCCGAAAGCACGCGAACGCAAAGTCAGTGGGACAGCCTTATGCCATTTATATCTCCATGTTTGCCCTTTCATTTACAGAGCATTATAAATACTTTGACTCATGTTAGCAGGAACAAAGAAGGTGTCACTGAGGAATGTTTTTTTTTTTTTTTTTTAAAGCTAAGACAGGCAAAAAGGTTGTATTTTTTTTTGTTTTTTTTATATTGTGCCCTGCCTGATCAGGGGATTGTGGAAGCAAGAGAAGTATTCATCTAGAATCAGCAAATACGTCTTTGAAGTACACAAACAGTCCTGCTTTGTCCTCAGTAAACCTCAAATCTGCTGCTGCGGTGTAATTATGGGTCCTCCTCCCTGACATTCAGGACCAGAAGTGGATAAAGTGGTAAAAATCTGCACGCAGGTACAAATATTGTTACTTTTCCTAAATTGGACTGCAGTTAAAATGACCTTTAGTGTTAGTTTGAGCACATTTAATCCCGACATTGTGTACATTCTAAGTCAATTAAAATAACATAGGCTATTACTGGCAACCCGAAATATGAAGTGTATTAGCAGTTGCTGTGTGCACATATGTTTACCAAAGATACAGAAAGCATGTGAAAGAAAACTTTAATGAAGCCAGTATATAATAGAAATTATAGGCATCTGTATTTCTAACTACTGTGAAAAAAAAAAACCCATAATAGAAATATCACATTTACTGTATGTTGTGTGAATTACATTGTGGCTGACAGAAACCAGTTTATCAAACAAGTCTTGTTTGATTTGGATAAAATTCCTGAGCAATTTCTCTGAAATTCAACCAAAATATGAACGCAGAACAAAAATCTGTGAACAGGAACAAATATTAGCTCTGATGGTTTCTTGGCGGCAGATTTTTCTTACTGGTTTTAACATGTGTCTTAAAAAAAGAAAAAAGGTTTTAGCCACTTACATCCTGAGTGCTCATTTATATTTTAAGTCTCTTATGGTGAAATATTGCCAAAATATCCATTGAAAGTTTGTGCTAAGAGCTTAGTTATATGTCAGATTGTACATTACATTTGTCACTGAGGCAGTTCATTAAATGTCTCATTCCCATGTTTTGGTTCAATTAAATTTCAAGCATTGATAAAATTATAATTGTGATAATTAAGGCTTAAAAAAGGCTTTGTGTAATGTTTGCATGTGGTAGAGTTGGTACTCCTGTTTAAAAATCCACTTGTGTATATAAAACTCTGGGACCACTTGCAATTATTTTAGTTAGTATTTAGAGGACGTGTAATGAGTGCTAAAAATGTACATCCAAATACAACTGCTATTGCATTTGTATTTGTTCTGTTCAATTATTAAATTGTGGTTTTTAGTTAACAGAGCACATTTCTTTAGCCATAAAATTGCTGAAATTTCAGTAACCTTTTCACTGCATCCAATTAAATTGCCACTTACAGTCCTTTTATTCAATTCACTTTAATAAAACATCCCCTAATAAATTATATTTTTCAGACAGAATAAAGAATATAAACTTTACAAAATTGTACTTTTTGAACAAATACATAAAAAGGAGCAACATCTTTCTCTATGAAAAAGACAAACTTATGTGCAAAAAGTCCAATAGAAGAATTTGAATAATCATTCAAATTGTGAGATTACGCATAAAAAAAGGACTAGGCATGAGTGAAATCCCAAACTTGACAAAAGTACCTGTTTACTTCCACTGGTGTTGTTTAGTTGTTAAACAACACATATTGATGTAGTGTGCATATGTTTATGTGCAGATAAATTTGAAGTTCCACTGCTGGAGACAGCTCAATAAAAAAAAAAAAGACCCAACAGGGTTACAAGTGCATATATACATGTATGAAGACAGAAATCCCAGAGATTGTTTCCCAGACGCTGCGAAAACGGAGCCGAACTGCAACGGACCCCGGAGATAAAGTCATCCATGTTAGCAGTGGTTTGAGCGGGATTGAAGACAGTTCAGGTGAAGTTGGCAAGAGATAATCTATGAACATGTCTGCAGTAAATGATTCCCAAGAAAACAACCACACCGTGCTTCTGTGTCTGTCCGCATCTTTTATTTACGAGAGCTGTCCAAGCAGGACGGATGGCAGCTTCATCAGACTTTCTTGTGTTTTGACAGGCGGGAACTTCAGCGAAGCTGTTTCCTTTATGGACTGACAGATTTGTTACCTTCCTTTTAGGCGGTAAGAGAGAATTTACTCTGTATGTGAATCGCAAAAAAGACCCCCAGAGGAGTTCATAATTCATGTGATAAATGTGTCTCATAAAGCATCTGCTGAAGTATTGTGAAAATAAGAAAAACTGTGATGTTTTTAGACTTGCTGGTGATTATATAGTCTCCATTCTAATAAGCAACACGTAATGTTAAGTTTTTCTCTCGCTCTCTCTCTTTGTGCAATTATGAGCAAACTCTGGCTGGTTTCATCCGTCCGTCTTCTGAACTTCATGGTTTAACTCTTGGGCTGATATCAGTTTACAATGGGAGAAAGCTTCCTGGTTATTTTTCTTACAATGATGTGGTGCCTGTCTACCTCAACTCTTAAAAACACTGCCGGAAGAACAACAAGGTGAAAACAAAAGCCCCCCCCCATTGTTTTCCATCAAATCATCGTGGTCTCCTTCAAATCCAAACAGGTTCTAGTTTACTCACCCTCCATTTGAAGCTACGTTATTTCTGCATGAATCCTCCCACCCCAAGACAAATCAGTTTAAAGGCAATTTAAAGCATTAACAAAAAATTAAATGACAAATTTTTGCCTTTGATGCCACGATTACTTAGAGCCATTGCACCCCTCTGATAGATGAAAGGCATATGTAATGGATGTATGGAAAAATGCCATGAAGTAAGTAATGAAAAGTAGTATTGCACACCTTTTTGTAAAATGAGTTTGTTTGGAAATCTATTCTTAGACTTTGGTTCATCCTTTTTCTTTCCATCCCACGCTTCCTACTTTATGTGCCTCTTTTACTTTTACTACATCTCTTCTCTTTCCACCATTGCTCCTTTAATCCTCTCCCTTCCTCCTCGGTACCTTCCTCTCCCTCTTCCTCCTCTTAATCATAGAGTGTGAGGGAATTGATAACCATCTATTACCATATGTTGCCCCATGATTAATGCTCTCAGGTCTTTCACGTTGTTTCTCATTCATAGTTCATGTCATGGCCCATAAACTAATACCTAAAAGAGATCTGCCACATGATTCCCACCTTAAAAAAGAGGACACGAGAAAGAGACACTCAGAGGAGGAGGATGCAGACGCCGATGTTTGAGTCTAGTAAAGGGCACAAAGATGGGGCTGTTAGCGGTTGTGTGGGAAAGTCAAAGATGAAACAAGGGGAAGAGAAAGAGTTGTTGGAGCTTTGTCACTGGCTGAAATATTTAGTTCCATTTTGTCTAGCAGAGCAGGTGTCAGCGTTATGCCAAATGGAGTTATTAAGAGCATAAATCTGAGGGAAGAGCTGATTTGTCGCACTCATCATGGCATATTTATTAGGTACCACCATTCCCTTATGAATCTACTGATAACAAGTGACAAGCTCGACATGGAGCCGCCACCAACACGAGCGTGAAGTAACAATCTATGTAATTAAATGTTTGTTCATTGTTTATCCATGCGACATTTACTGAGTGTTTCTCCGGGCCCATTCTTCACTTACTTAACTGTCAACTGCGTGAAAGGGGCTGCTCAAATTAAAAGAATGACAAGGTTTGACAGAGAATTATAATCTGAATCTGTGGCGGTTGTCGTCAAGCTTTATAGAGTCTTTCTGCACATTTATTTTGCTGTCTCATCAGCACAACAGACACTAAAAATCTGCTGTGCACTACAAGCTCATCACCTAACAGCACACACTCAGTCAGCAACTAGCTGGTGGACACAGAAGTCAGCGGAAAAAAAAGTAAATATGACATCATGTGGACAGAAACACGACACGAAGGCACTGATATGTATGCACTGCTACTGCCACAAGTAGTAGAAAATAAGCAACTGAACATGTTTGCCATATTGGGCTGCCAGTGTCATGTTCACATCTTGTTTCTGTTCCTCTGATGTATGCATGAACAGAATGTCTTTCCTTCAGTTGTCATTTGGAAATATTTTGATATTTAACTTCATTTGGAGGTTTTGAGGCCTTTCCCTGACTGAGTGACCTCAGTTTACTCTGGAGGAAACAGGGACTACACTCTTTGATTGATTGTACTCTTGCCTCACAGTGAGATTAACCCTGGACATTTTGTGTGTTTGCAGGTGTTGCTGGTACATGTGTGGGGTTCTCCCACAGCCCAAAACCATTTGTTTGATTATAATTGGTGACTATTGGTAACTCAGCAGGATGGATTATGGTAACGGTGTTTTTACAGCTCTCAGTTAAAGGTCTGTTCAGCAGCTGCAGCTCAACCTGAATCCTCACCAACACAAGGAAGGTGGAAGACATTACACCTGAGTTTTATATGCACTGGCTGCCTGTGTCTCAAAGGATTGACTTCACGTTTGTATCTCTTGCCTGTAATTGGTCTATCATTGGATATAAAGGCCTTCCTTCAAACAATAGATCTTACTTGTTTTATTATAAAGATGAAATTATTTACTTATCTTGATTCATGCTGTAATGGTATTTTTTTCTGTATTGTTACAGTTTTTTGTGGGCTGGTTATTTTTCTGGACCTCATGAGCAATCTATGACTGGTATGTCCCAAGCCTATATCCACTTACTTAATTTTTTTTTTTTTTTTATTTCACCTGGCATCTTTGTGTTTGCTGCATTTGTCACAGATTGTGACCCTTTCCTTTGTTCCTTATTTATATATTTCAACATGGTTAGGAATTTTAAAGGCCTTGCATAAGGAATCTTGCAAAAGGTTTATGGGAAGCACTATAGCAAACAAATCCCTTAGAACCGTTCCACAATCAGCACCATGGACAGCGTTAAATTTTTTTTTATAAATTTTTTTTCTTAATTAACTATCTTTTTTCTGTAGCGTAAACTTTAGCAAGGAATTCGGACCAAGGCTAAAAGCAAAAGAACAAAAAAAAAGAGTAAAGCACTTAAGACTCTACAACCAAGTGAGAGAGCAGATGAGTTCTGCAAGTAGCCTCGTGTGCATGTAAAAAAAACAAACATTGCCATTGCACAACAGGAGACCAATCGTTTACTAAACCACCAAACAGAGGAATTAATGAATACCAAAATCCTTTTGTGAACCTGCTTGCCACATTTTAGAAGATAGAGCCACATTATGCACCCAAAAGCAGAGTCTTTACAGATTATTACAATATCTATCAGGTTATTTTGTTCTAAAAAAAAATAGGATCTGTTTTAAAGGGTTGATGATTGAATGTTGTGTGTATGTATATGCAAGTGGCAGTTGAGGGACAATGACATTTAACTTAGTAAACTCTGGTTAAGCCCAGATTAGCTTCCAGATGGTGTACACTCAAGCAAATGAACACACGCACATGCATGTATGCACATACACACATATGTGCACAAAAACTGAATGATATGTGGCTGTAAATTGAAATTTGACAAAGGAGTTCAAACTCGTGCTGTAACCAAGGCGTTACGAATCCTCTACTGTCAAACTTCAGCTTGTAAACATTTAATCACACCTATTCTTTTTCTTAAAATATTGTGTGTACATAGTGACACGCAAAAAGCATTGATGAAAATACAAACCCTCCAGTGTAAGACCAGCTTATTCTGCTTCCTTCTGTTCCTTCTGTCTGTCCTCACTTTGTCTTTTACCTCACGCATACAGACACACGCAGTGTAATAAATACAAAGTGACAGACAGGAATGTGAATGCATAATTGATAAGGTTATAAATTCTATGTTTATTCCTCCTGACCACCACACTTGAGACGGCTGCGTACAGTATACACCTGTACTCAAAATCACTGCAGATTGAGAAATGAGAGAGGGAGAAAGAGTTATGGTAATATGCAAAATGTATTTATTAATTAAAATGTATAATTTAAGTGGTAATTTTATTTCTTTACAACTGTGAGATGTCAATGTATTTGACATTTATAGCTCGTGAACGGAAGTACAAGATTTGCTTTATTCCTATATATTTTTTAGTCAGAAGTCATAAAAATCAACACGACAGTATTTTGAAATTTTAGAACATTTGATAAAATTAGATTTTTTTTTAATGAGGACAGGTGATTCATATATTTATTTTTTGATTTGTTTGAAGCTTTGTAATTTGTATGTTGTGAGGATATACTCTAAATACATGAATTTATCAATGAAAGTCTAATATTTTTCAATGTACTTGTTTCTGTAAAATAAAAATTTTAATACCCTGTAATCTACAGACAAGTTTGGTATATTCCTTAAATCAGAGTGAAGCAGCTTATTAGTTTCATATATCTTATTTATTCAATTGTGCTATTAGTGCAGTTGCTCATAGTGTTAATACTCAAAAGCATTATTTCAGCTGTCATGTACCATGGATAGAGGCATTTGTCGAGGGTTCCCTACACTCTTGGATTCTCCCATTAAAATTTCTTATGGACCCAGAACATGTTTTTGTTCACAGGGATGTGTAAACCAGCAGAAACATTGTGGTTTTTATTTCAAACGAGTGAATTAATTTCCTGAAAGAGCTTTTTTTCTAGAATGGTCTCCCAGAGGGTTTAACTGAAATTCAATCACTTGAAGACAATCATGGTGTAATTAATCTATTTCTAATTTAACTGTCGGTCAGGAAATGATAACAATATTAGCCTTTACTCGCAACGAAACTCAATAAAAAAAAAAAAAAAAGTGACATTAGCCAACTGTGAGACACTTGGAGAGCTGGAGTTGGAGAGATGAGAGGACCTGTGAAAAAGTGAAACAAAGAAAAAAAGAGAGAGGGAAAATGCAGCAAAACTGGTTATACACAGGCAAACAGAAGGAGCTAAAAGAAAAAGAAATGGAGGCAGTATGAGTCAAGTGTGCATAATAATGTGCACAGCACTCAAGTCTATATTTAAATGGTGCCATTGAGCTGCTTGTTGAAACAGAAGCGGTTGACTTGACTGGCTCGTCTGTATGTAGCAGTGAAGGGCCATGCATATATTATTCTGGAGTTGAGATAATTTGTCGACAATTAGCCAGAACAGGGTGCACCGAGAGGCTGATTAGCATGTTGGTACAAGTCAGCCACAGGAATAGAGACACAGGGGCTTTGAAACTGACATGAATTTGACATCGCACATACTCTGTCATATTTTCTTTTTCCTCATTTATTTTCTTGTTTTTTTTTCCTGGCTCTTCTTTAAGGCAGAATTAATATTCATGCAGAAACGGGTGATGAATATGGATGTGCGGACAAACTGACTTGTTTCAGTGACGATAACAAGAAAAAAAAAAAAAAAGAGAACACAGAAAACAGTCCCCCGTGAAAAGGCGTGTATGGACTTTTAGTTATATTTTCTGCTCATGTGTGTTTTCCTTTTCCAAAGTTGAGGTGCTCCCGACTAGATTTCCATCAGTGTACCCTCTTTGTGCAAAAAATATCAGAGGACGCACTTGGTTTTAATACTTTTTTAAGAATCATTTTGGTACCAGAGAGTTCATGTTAACCGTGTGTAAAGTGCCTGTAAAGCTCCCTATGTCACAGAGTGGCTTTTATGCAGATCAAATATTATCTTTTTCCTTCAGCATCATTTGGGAGGGCAAATACATGATGCAATGGTGCAGTTTCTCTGCATAAGATGACAAATACATCTGGAATTGGTTCAGCATGTGGAGGCCAAACCTCAGCACATGGCCATATGTCATGAATAATGTTGCTGAAGCGAGAAACCTCGTATACATGTGCATCTCTCAAGATGATAGCCTTATCATATTTTTTTTAAATAGTGAGAAGCAACCAAAAAATATGAGCCTCCCATATCTATAACACAGTGCTTAAATCAAAGCGGATCAATGCAAATTTTGCTTTAACTTCCAACAACAGCATCCAAGTGTCAAGAGAAGTAAAGCATAAATTGACCTCTGTGTGGCCAAGTGCACAGCGGCACCAGCAGCTGGGAGTCTGTACAAAGATGGATGACCAGAGTGCACTACAAATCTTCCGAGGAGGCTTTTTACAGTCTTCAGCTGACAAACAGCTAATTCAGAAGCAATAACACAAGTGTACATGCGCGTCCTGTTACTATATAATCAATATCAGGCAGGTTACTAAAAGAAATTTACTTGGATGCAGCTACTAATAACTTGCTACTTATACTACACTTATACTACAAAAAGTACAAAAGTAGTTACACAATTAAAAAAACGTTTCTTGTAAAATAAAACTACAATATTAATATGACTATATTCTAATTTTATGGACATGTAGTTGTATCACAACTGCAACTGGGGGGTTGGGGGGGGGGGGGGGGGAGGGGGGATGTCAGGGCAATGTCTTCCAAACAGGATTATCTTTTTTTTACTCCCTTTCAATTACTTAAAATTAGATTGTAATGTTGTTCAAACTCTGTTAATAGGGGGCCATCTTACTTTTAGGAAACTCAGCCAAATGGTTATGTGTGCATGCTATTGTGGTCTGTTTTAGTAATTACTCATCCGCCATTAATAATGTCCAACATTTTCCAAATGGATTACTGAAAGAATGACCGCAAGAGGAAGCAGCAACATGCGAACAGCAGCAGACAGCTCTTATGAAGGTGGGCTAAGATTTATTTCAAGGTTACAAATACATCATTGGCACTGATGAGACAGGCTGACAATGGCTGTTACTAATGCTAACAGCTGCCCCAGGAAGCAGGACCCAGAGAGACAGCAGCTCCACAGCTGATTTCATCGATGGCAGAATTAACAAATAAAAACTGCTCAGAAATGTCTGAAATCTGTCAATTATTTCATAATATTAATTAGCTACGAGCACGTTACTGCCAGATTACTCAGAGTAACTGATTATATTATAATGCATGATTCTAAACAAAAAGAAGATGCAGCTATTAAAGCTCAACGTACAACGCATCATAAATGTCAATTGAGTTTCATGTAGTTTACATTGAAATATAACCAAAACAAAGACAATCAAAAACAACAAAGCCAAATCATATTTCAGATCAGCTTGAAAAGGAGAGGAAAGAGAACTATCTGAAGGTAACAGGCATGTACATAACTGCTTCTGAAGTGAAACAAAAACATGTCATGTGTGGCCTGAATCTTTTATCATTTCAATAAATGTGATTGCTGGCTGTTGTCTACATGTGACTCAGTCCTTCAATGTTCACTACCTGGCAGAAACACATTAGAGCGCATGCAAATGTAACAGTGGGAGTTAAATCTGATCACTTTTCATGAAGCAGCTATCCAATGAAGTCTTTCAAACTGTATACTGTACGTTTCTCAGTCTGTCTATCTTGTTCTGAGAGTCTAAATAAAATACGCTGTACTTCATACCTGTGAGTTATTCTAAAATTGCTGGGAGAGAATATTACCTCTCGGTTTTCTTCCTTTCTGGAATCAAGTGATCACACATTTTCCTGTTTGGTTTGAGCAGAGACGATATTACACCAATGTGAAAGCAAACCTCCAGAGAAAAACAATCCCATCTATCCCACCATGCATCTCTTCACCTTTCCGCTTCTCTTTGGATGGCAGGCAGTGTTTGAAGCCTTATCGGGTTCTCTGCTGTTTCATGTCCGCCAGATGAAGGCTTTTAATGTTGGAGCAAAAGGTAGCGTCTGAATAATTACTAGGGCGCCAAGCTGCGAACGCAAATTACTGCACACAGCAACAGGTGTGTGGCACACACACATCAGCAGGGCTGCACAATTTTAACGCACATGCAAACAAACAGGCCGTCTGCATACGTAAACCTGGAATCACGTTGTCTATGTCTCACATGCATGTATACATACTAATACACAAACACAGGACAATGTATTTTGAAGTAAAATCTGAACTCCCCTTTGACAACCCTGTCTACCATCCTTTTAAAGTCTGGAGGTCCCTCGTAGTCACTGGTGTATCACTGACACCAGTGGAGGTGGAAAAAGTACACAGATTTCTAATTTAGATAAAATCAGAGATTTAAATTAACTAATTTAATACTCTAAAAAAATACACATGGTCATCTTAAAGTTAAAGCTTTGATTTAACTCACTTATATCAGTAAGATAATTATAGTACTGTTGTTGAGACAGACAAAGTCAATGCTTTAAATTGGCTTGTAATCTTCCAGATTTTTCACATTATCAGCCAGTCAGTATATTTCAGTGTTAAAAACAGGAATGTCGTCAATGTTACTCCTGGGGTTTTCTCTATATCAAAAACTGCTCCTTCATTTGATTCAACTCCTTTGTCCAGTTGACTTTTCTTGGATGCGATTTAACATGTCTTACCTCATGTTGGTTGACTTTGATAGAAACTCATCACACCTTCTTGTTGTTTTCACTAGTGCTATGAAAAACGTATGTTACCATAATGTTCCTTTTGAGCATTGACTATTTGGTAGCTTATTACTATTCTATAACTATCACAATATTAGTGCACATTTGTAATCACTGAGATTCCTCGAGAGTCTTGTTCTTTACCTTTGTGGAGTCGTTGACTTTAGTATTAACATCATACTAAGCAGTTATCTCAAATGAAAAGGTGGAATGTTACTGTTTCATAGAACTACTCTTTACTGAACAGAAGGGCAGCCACACGAATACTAAACTCTTTCAGTCTTGAGGCACGTGTGGCTTAAGGGTTGGAGGAGCAGGCTGAAGTTCACAGGTTCAAATCCCGTTGCTGACAGGTCACCAGAGACTGCCCCCGAGCAAGGCGCGTGGACCCTATTGTGGTAGCCCACTGTTCCCAGCATGCAGAGTTAAGGTTTACTATGAACTGGATAGTAAATGCAGAGACCAATTTCCCCAAGGGATCACGAAAATATGCGTTCTTTCTTCTTCTTGAACGTTAGCCTTTATCCACATTGACTGTTGCTGATGACACATGCCCTGACGATCTGCTCTGTCTACTGCTGTCCACATGTTGGCATTTTTTTGTTTCATCTTCTCAGTGCTGTTATTTCATGAGTGTGTTATTTTGATTGAACCAATAGCATCAAGATGATTGGACATCCTGCTTCAAATAACCAATGTGACTCAATGTGTTAATCAGTCATGAGATTGACCTGCAGTAATGGTGGCTGGACTAATGTGTTCCAGCACTACAACATTAAACCAGCTATGAGGACATTAATATAACAGGTCTAATTAGGTGAGATGATTAAAAGTAACCTCAGAAGGAAAATACAGTGTGACTGTATCTGTGACCAACAAAGCCATTGTCCTAAATGAACAGTTATGGCCTTTACTGACCTTGTCTAGACAACTAAGGCAATCAAATCAAACTGAAGAACTATTCTTAAGTGAACACAAAGCCTGTTAATGGTGCCAGTGTTTCTAAAAACTGGCCAAAGCTTTCATATGAACTCCAAAGTGTTCAATCTCCTGACACTGGGGGTCTCTGTAAGGGATTTTAAGCTTTATTACATCATGAGGAGACTGCCATCAGAAATTGGCAGCAGGCAGAGGTCTGGTAGTCTCAATCTCTCTGTGAAACATCATGCATTCAATTTTCCACATTTGATGAACTTCTCAAAACTGCAAATACTGCTCTAAAAATAAAATTCCAGACCTATATTTTCTACCAATAAACATTTTCTGTGAAAGTTTGTTGTAATGCTGTGACCAAATATAGAGCACCTGACACGTTGGTATACATAGGACATATTTGTCAAATGTACAGCCTGCTGACTAACACTGGGTCTACAGATGGTTCAATTCAGTCTATTGGGATGAGCGTGTGAAGATGATTTTCTTTTTTTTTAAGAAAAACTGCCCGCGGTTTATAATTTGTTCACCAGAGATCACACAGCCTTAGCAAGAGTCAGTAAATGGAATGCATTTTACTGCTTTAGCAGTCTCAATCACAGTCACATTAACCCATTTTTCCCTAAAACACCGGTGGTGCCAGGCGACCACGTAAGGAGCATTGCCATTGGGGGCAATTTAAAGGTTCAGTGTCTTACCCAAGGGCACTTTGAAACATGATCAGGGTGAAAAGGGGAATCAAACCACCAGCATTGGAATTGAAAGGCGGCCCACTCTACCAACTAAGCCACGGCAGTCACGTTCAATGAGAGCTAAAACCGATAGACAGTTAGAGGCATTGTCCATGGATGAGGAATCAGTGATACAGCAGTGAAAGGTAACCACTTTATTACAAGCAACATGTCATTCATTTATGGTTATGGTGCTTTCATTTCTCTGGTCAAACCTATGTACATGAAATAAAATCAGGTTGTATGTTAATTTAACACGTTTGGCAGTATTGGCACACAATATTTGAAAACATATAAGCAGGTAGGAAACTATTTGTGTGTGCCTGCGTGGTGTGTGTGTGTGTGTGTGTGTGTGTGTGTGTGTGTGTGTGTGTGTGTGTGTGTGTGTGTGTGTGTGTATTCACTGCTGCATTTTGGCGATACCTTTAATCAGGATGACGGACAGACAACAGTAGTCCCTGTCATTTACCAAAGAGGCTCCTCATTCATCTCTCCCTGTCTATTGCACATAACCACACTCTTGTTTCATTTTCCTCATTCTCTGAGTGTCAATTAATCTTTCTCACGCTCTCCATTCAGGTTGTTCTCCCTCCCGGTCTCACTTTCGCTCACATTCATGCCGTTCTTGCCCGCCCTCCACTCATTGTGCTGTTGCCAGTGTAGTTAAGGTGATAGCTTGACAGGCAGCGCTTTAGGGTGACGCCTGTTTGCCTTGTGTTTTATGGCGTCAGTATTGTGAAGAAGACATTAAGCATCTGTCGCCGTCATTAGCTGGCCAACAGACTCAGTCTGTTATGAGATGCAGATGAATGACTTGAAGGAAATCCAAATGTTAACAATGTGGTTTTCTGTCCTCAGAGTGTTTTATTAGATTTTGTAATCACGCAGTGTTATTTGGCCTGTTGTTGTCGTTGCAGTCGTTGAACACAGGAAAGCAGTCTTCACATTACGTGTGAATAGACGCACGGTAGATTCCATGAACGCTCTTGCCTCATACTAAAAATGACCCTGGTTTTCCTTTGTGTTTCCCAGTAATGAAGTCTAGACCGGTCTAAGGTGTGTCCTGCTTTTGTCCATAGTTAGTTGGGACTGGCTCCAGCACCCAGGAAACCTGAGGGGCCTTCCACATCTAGATACCCAGTTCACTTGGAGTGGGTGGGGTGAGGGTTCATAACTTCATATGTTTCGGGTTGCGTTCATGCTGCTTTTTGAGAACGGATCAAACAATCTGGAAAATGTGATGCGATTACAACTGTGGCTCGTCTGGGGGCACTGTTGCTCAAAAGAACTGACCAAAGAGGAAATAAAGAAGAAACAGAGCTCATTGATTGGTCCGGACCGAAAGCGGACGTCTCGCCGCTTTAGCCTGTGATGGATAGGCTAATTAGCTTGTGGCTAATGGGTAGCTACAAACAACCAACATATATAGCCTTCAGACCAGATATCAATGGATGCCTTTCTCACTACTTCTTCCGCATTACTCTTCATCTGCCTGCAAGATATTTTCCAACTTTTTCTTTTTGCATCTGTTTCTTCTGATTCTAGGGGTTGGCTTGTTGGATTAATACCCAAACTGCATTGTGCTTTACATCTGTCCTCTCACACCACCCGCTGGAAAGTCTACTTGCATAGGAACCGAGACTGATGTTTTCAACGGTCCCTTGTTGGATCCAGATCAGAGTTTAGAGGAGTGTTCACAGATGCCCAAAAGAAGCAGACTTCCGCAAAAAGTCCCTGAAGAGAACCCTGGCCTGAACCAAACAGGAAACTGTGAATGAGTCCTGAGTTGGATATACCAATAAGTAAAATGGATGGATGGTTTTGGTGCATGTGATCTTCAAATACTGAACTGATTTTCGGTATTCCACATAAAGTAACATCAGATTAAGAGCCTCAGAATTTATCTTATTCCTACAGTTATCTGCATAAATCATTGATGCATATGTATGATTAACACACATATTTAAATGACTCATTAGATTATTCACAACAAGAATCAGGTCAGGGGGGAAACTGCAACTCTTACTCACAAAATTAGACTTTCTGGTGCAGGAATCAAAACTGTGTCCTCTTCCCCAAATTTCTGACCTTAAAGTCACTGCTGCTCCTGTTTTTATTTTAGGGGATTGAAAAATGTTGTGAATCAAGCCCACTGTGCATTTGAGTGCCTCCATTCTTCATACATTTCATAGTGCCTGTATTTAAAATGAATTTGGTTGTGGTGGCATCAACCTAAAATGTCAAGGTAGAGTTTTTGGTGAGGAAAAAAATGCATTTAATAATAAAAGGCTCTGGAAAATCTTTAGGATCGAAATTGTATGTGTGTCTCTCTATAAGGGCTTCCTTGTGCGGCCATCCTTGCACAAGTTTATCTTTTTTTGAGTGTCTGCCTCTGCATGTGTGTGCCAAATGCAATGCCCCAAGCAAAGCCCCCGTTGGGACATCATGGTCAGACAGACTTATTCAACAACACAAATAAAAATCAATAAACAATCTGAAGTTTTCACCCTAAACACTGCTTTTTTTTTAAGCTCTGTTTTTTCAATGAATATACAACATGGCCAGGACCTCGGTGGCGTAGACAGGTTCTGTACCGAGGAGAGATTAGATAGTGTCTTGAAAAACACGAGGAGAATTGAGGGAGAAAGGAGACGTGGGGGCCAGAGAGGAAGAGAGCAGAGAAAAAAAGGCTCTTTGTAAGTAGAACAATGACACTACAGGTCAAAGCAAATGAATACGGTCAAAAATTTACAAATGTTGTACAAAAGGTGGGTATGGAAGGTTTTGTCAAAGCCAGGTCTTTTGGAATTTGTTGATTGATGGGTTCAGTTAGTATTATAAGAAAAAAAATTGTACAATAATTATAAAATACCACTTCCGTAAAATGGTCAAACTAAAATTAACAGTTGCCCAGGCTGGGAAAATGTACTTTATTCTCTATCTTTCTATATATCAATGAACATCAGCAACATGAGGACTGGAATGCACAGGCTGCTCACACAGCCAATTTGTGTGCACATCACACACACACACACACACACACACACACACACACACACACACACACACACACACACACACACACACACACACACACACACACACACACACACACACACACACACACACGCACACACAATTTCCTCCCCTTAAGCATGTGTGTGTGTGTGTGTGTGTGTGTGTGTGTGTGTGTGTGTGTGTGTGTGTGTGTGTGTGTGTGTGTGTGTGTGTGTGTGTGTGTGTGTGTGTGTGTGTGTGTGTGTGTGTGTGTGTGTGGTGTGTTTCTGTTTGTGTATGTGTGTGTTCATGCATCTGGACCTACGTGTGAGTATGTAGGGAAGGGCCACTTTGCCAAGAGCGCTAATTAGAGGTCAGCTCAGTTTGGGTAGATTCTGTTCTCACCCCCTGATTCCACTGTCAGGTCACCACTAGGTTCCTACCCTGTGTGTGTGTGTGTGTGTGTGTGTGTGTGTGTGTGTGTGTGTGTGTGTGTGTGTGTGTGTGTGTGTGTGTGTGTGTCATGTGCACGCCTCTAAGCCCATATGTGGCAGAGGAAGAGGTGAGGGCTGGTAGGTCTCGGGGCCAGACCAGGCAGCTAGTCAACCCAGCGATGGGAAGAGGCTGCTGGCTGGCCTGCCTCTCTGGCCTGGATCTATGAATCTCTGTCTGCAGGCCCCACAGGTCGTGGGCCCATATACATCTGTAAGGCTACTGTCACTTCACATAACAACAGATATATATTTTTAATATATATCATGGTCTCTTCAGCTTGCTGACTGACTCAGTCTGCCACTTATTCTGTGTAACTCTGAGTAATGATTAGCTCACACAGATTATGCACTCTCAGTTTTCATTAGTTTATAAAATTACATTAATAAGAGTTGGTATATTAGGTCTGTCTGGATTTAAACCACATTCATAAACCACAATATCTGAAGCAACCACTAAGATTAAAAAAAGAAGCTATACCTAATTACATGCAATAATGAAAAAATGTAACCCCTGCATACTCCCTTGCCATAAGAACAAGAAAGTTTGGCTGTGACATCAGCCAGCTGCCGAATTTTTTTGTTTTTTTTGTCTGGCAGGACAGTTCATATGAGGAGAAGCTATCAAACTCGCAGGCCACAGCCCCTCACAGCAGTGACACATCTGTGAAGCAGCGTTTTAACTTTTCAGCTGCAGCATTTTAACTTTTCAACAGCTCAACTTCCAATGTTTTCAGAAATACATTTCTCTTAACTGTTTCAGTAATGAAAGAGAAAGTTTGTATCCGAGCTGCCATGTTGGTCTGGCTTCAACCGCAGGTTTTAACTGTAGGAGCTGACAGCTTTGAGTGATGCATTCAGGGGCATCATGTAAAGCCGCCCTCGGATAGGTTACGATTGGCCGGGCTCATACAGTAGTGAGGCTACATGGTAAACAGGATTAAAATATAACCAATAGTCATTGGCGAGCTGGGACATGCATGCACAGCACACGTCACTGCTAAATTTTCGGCACAGACGGTTGGCACTGCCGAACCAATTTTGTTCTGCAGTCCGTTCTGTAATATTATCCGAAAATCAAAAACCAGATAAAACGCCCAGTTAAAGCCAGAATCCGCAAATATCAGAAATAATGTTTTAGAGTATCCATTAATACTTAATTGGTTTAAAGTAATTGACTTCATTAATTTGTTTGTTTTAACTCACAAACTGTTGAAGCAATGTTTTTGAGTCTATTTTCATGGCCTGAAAGGACACCCCCAGCATACTTCCAAAAGAGCGGCTACAAAAAAAATACTCACTGAACTGCACCAGCAATATACAGTATATAAAGACACACCTCCACCTTTCACTATGTGACAGATAGCCAACAAACATGACAAAAGGAACAAAAGGAGAGAAAAGAGTAGAGTGGGGCTTCTGTGTCTTGCCAACGGGTGTGTCAGACAGATTGTGTGTTGAATAGTAGCGATAGCAGACATGACGTCTGTATTGAAGGATGCAGTGTTTAAAAGCAAAAGAATGAGGTCTTGGGAATTGAAGATAATTTGTGTAGCGTGCTGTCAGTTAAAGGTGAGCTTCGGGATTCATTACAAGGCTTGTGTGTCAGTTCATACAATAAATTGTGTTTCAATTCTGGATGCTGAAGACATTGAACCTCAAGTTGCTCACAATGGATGAGACTTAGTAACTTGTACAGTATTCATCAGCATTAGTGTGCGAGTGTGAAAATGGGTGGATGTGGCAAAGAAAAAACTAAAACCTCAGGAACTCAGGGATTGGAATCCAGGCCAGTTTGTATGTTCTCCATGAACATGTGTTTTTGTTTTTGTTTTTCCCGTCTGGGATTAATTCGCTGTTCTACATTACCCTTTGTATGTGGTTGTGAGTGCATGATGAATGGATGAATGGATGGATGGATGAATGGATGATGATGAAAGAATTTCTCTCCCATTACACTTTAAAAAAAAAAAATAGAACACGCGAGTCGATCATCAATGACGTGACATCAATGTTGTTTAACTGAATTGGTCTGATTAACAGTAATTCACAACATGCCTCATGCACCGAAGCTTTCTGTTTGCTGTCCAACAATAACATATTGGCAGTGTTCAGTGGAAAGTAAAACAGCAGTGGATACTCGTAGAGTTAATGTTATTTAACCATTAGAGATGGTTCGGGTTTTTTATTTATCTAATTGCCACAGATGGATCAGCAGGTCAGTGTAGCTGTGGGTGTGTGCATGCACAGAGCATCCATGAAAGGATGAGGGAGGTACTGACCACTACATCACTGCTGAAGTGCTGGCACAAAATACAATATATGTATATTATGAGCCATGCAAAGCTATATATTTAATTATTGCCTCAAGTAAATGAAGACCAACTGTCTTCAAACTTCAGCTCGTGGTTGAAAAGCTGGTGAAATGTTTCTGGATTAAATGTCTAGTTACATAACTGCAGCAAATGTATTCAAATCTACTCCACGCTATAGTACAGTTTTGCTGAGATTAGAAAACAAGACAAAGCACTGGAAAAGAGTTCAATCTACATTCTACTTTGAGTATAATTCAGCAATTCCGTGAATGTTCTGCTTATTTTATTTCAAACAATCTACTGCTTTTCTGCTCAAGCCTCCTTGCTTTCTGCTGTGTCACACTGTGGCATTAAATTAAACAGCGTGAGCAGAATAGGCTATGGAATCACTGGTATTATAGGATAGATAGGAATTCTTAATGGTGTTCAGATATTGATTCTGAATAATTTGAGTATTTGGGTAAAAAAAAAAAAAATCTGTTTTTTTGGACTCTTCCTTCTTCTCTTTCGTGCAGTTTCTCTCTCTGTTAAAGCAACCCAAGACTCATTCAGCCGGGTCATTGAGGGCTGAAATGCACACCAAACTACCGGATGGACCACAGACGTTCCTGCGCACAGACACACACAGACCCAAACTAGAAGACAACAGATACTCACCTCGTCTTCTGACAGGGCCAGACAGACACAGAATTGGAGACAGAGGACAGACAGCCAGAGAGAAAGAGATAAAGGTGGAAAGATAGTGATTGTGTGTGTGTAAGAGAGAGAGAGAGAGAGAGAGAGAGAGAGAGAGAGAGAGAGAGAGAGAGAGAGAGAAGGCTGGGAGTTGAATTGGTTGGGAGAGGAGGCTCATTCAGATTTACTTTCCCAGAATAGACATAGACCAGACTGACAAGATTGAACCACAAGACTGGTGCAGGGTTACCTTCACAATTTATGACTGTGCAACTGAGATATTAATTGTGTTTCTCTCTGTCTCTGATTCTCAGTCTTTCTTTCTCTTACATACACATATAGATACATGTACAAACTCTCCAGATAACATCCTCCAACACCAACTTATGTGATGAAATAGACAAGCTGGGTTCAATGTCTACCCTTTGATGACTGTCTGTGGACAATGCATAATTATACTATGAAGGAAACTTATACCGTTAAAGTGTGTATTCACTATTTCTTGTCTTCAGCAATATTCTACATAATGTAAAGCCTGTTTGAGAACATACTGAAATTCGCTGCAACATTTTCCTGTCACAAAGCATGTGCAAAAGAGGTGATTCATGAGGTGAGAGTGACCTTGATCACTGAAACTTTTGTCATCCTTGAGTTGAGCGATTGGACTGGCCAAACATAGCAAAAAATAAAATCCTTTGTAAATTTCTCAGCTATAATGTCAAAACAAATTTGTGGGATGACCACATCTGGACACTAAAATGTAACCAGTGTTTTGTTCAGAAGTGGGAAGGTGATAGTAAAAGTCCTTCTTTACCTTGAAAATATTACAATACTGGGTTATATGACTGGCAGACAATTGTTCCTGGGCAGGGGCAACAATTGTAGGTGACTGTGACTCAAGTGGTGGAGCAGACTGTCCACCAACCTAATTATTGGCGGTTTGAACCCTGGGTCCTCCTGTAAATGGGTTGAAATGAAGGAAATCAGTGAGACTTTGACTCCTAGTGCTGTGGAGTACCTGTCACAGCAGAAATCCCCATTGGCATGTCAGTGTGTTTGAATTGGTGAACATGACTCACAGTGTAAAGCATTCTCGACTGATGAAAGCAATTTCAACACCCTATAAGTTTACCCTAATTACCATTTACTGAAGAAAGAGCACTCTCGAGACAACAAGGTGAATGACATATGGTCAGGTTGCACAGCAGAGAGATAGTTACCATCACCACCTATTGACTCGGTTTCTCTGAATGCAAAATGCAAAATCTTTTAGGAAAATGCCTTCTTAGTCTCATATTCAACATACAAAGAGGGTCAACAGCAATGTACATATTGCACTGGATTTCATCCACTGTGATAAAAGTGAAGTCTTTCAGAGTGAACTTCATCTTGAAGAGGAAGTCAAAGTTACCCAAAGGTTAGTGGTGCTGCTCACTGCAGTTTTTCCCCCGTTTTTTTTTGCATCTATGCTGAGCAGCTACTAGTAAAGCAGAAGACACGACACACTTGTGCCAGTGAGGCCAGATGCTGCCATTTAGCTGTTAGTTTCTTTGATATCATTTCAACACTCTCATGAAAAACCTGTTCCATGAGTGCACCCTTTAAGATCAGTTTTTTGATTGTTGCTCAAACTTTTTTGTTGTTGTTATTGATTTGTTTTATCTGGAGCATGCCATGTTGTAGAAAAAAACAGCAAACAGGAAGAGGAGTACTCCAAAGCCTTGGGTTTGAAATCCTACTTAGTATCGAAGATATTAGTGACGTGTATCCAATTTCTGTATACCAACTTGTGTGGCAACTTTTTGAACATTATAACAACCTTGTATATCTGGCTATGCATAACATAATTTTGTATTTTGTTTGGTTTATATTTTGACAGTAAATAAGAAATATATGATTGATTGTGAGAATGTGAGGATGTCATTGTGAGGATGGGGAACATATGTGATTTGATTTTCCGTTACGATGTATAAAATTACAGTATATTCTCATAGTGAATTTAAAGTGACTCTTGGCTGAAGTTGGCTACTGAGTACAACTGTCTGGTAACATGAATTGAGTTTATTTAGTTGGTATTCTGTAACTACTACTTGTGGCTACTAAACCCTCTCCTCGGGCAGGGTTTCCATTGTCATTGACCAAGAAGAAGGTTGGCCCCTCCCCATAATCCTTTGTGTCAAGAACAGTGTTATAGTAGGTTTTTGTTTTTAACTGTGATGGGCTATGATCTTTTTGTTTTACAAAGTGTGTGTGTGTGTGTGTGTGTGTGTGTGTGTGTGTGTGTGTGTGTGTGTGTGTGTGTGTGTGTGTGTGTGTGTGTGTGTGTGTGTGTGTGTGTGTGTGTGTGTGCGTGTGTGTGTGTGTGTGTGTGTGTGTGTGTGTGTGTGTGTGTGTGCGTGCGTGCGTGCGTGCATGTGTGTGTGTGTGTGCCTCTGTGACGGATGAGGTTGTGAGGAAACGTAATGACACACTCCAGTGGTCCAGAGAAGGGCAGAAGCACCATCTCATTGATAACTGGATAATTATGTACTCTGTCATCATGTTATTGTGTGTGTGCATGTTCATTTTATTTTTTAAGTGCATGCTTGTGTACTGTACATTTTTTTTCTGTATTGTCATGAAGCCATTTTTCACAACTTTACAGTTCTATATGGACATGTTAGCGGTGTGTGTTAATTACCTGGTATTTGACGCATTTGACCGTTGCATGTCGGTTTGTGTGTAAATAGGTGCAATTCTAGTGTTTACGTGTGCATTCATTCTGTGTGCCACATGCTTTTATGCCACACCTGCCTTAGCCTTTATGATTGTGTATGACAGCAGTGAAGTGGGATGTTAAATTGCTGTATAATATCTGTACACACATGTACACATTCCTGTAACACACCCGGTCATACACACAGAGGGGGTGTGTATTATAGAAACCTTCATACAGAGAAAAGACATGACATCAATTTCATTTGAAATGACTATTGTCATCATCCCTTTTTCATCTCCCCATCACCTCCCTCATCTCACTGTTACATTTGGCTCAAACATTAGGATATATGAAATAAACACACACACACATAGGCACAAAGGTATTGCTCTTTACGGTAATGATGAAAAGTAAATGCACAGCAGATGCCCAAGAATACACATACACACCAGGTCTACTTTATGTCACAAAGATAAACCCTCAGCATGTCCCATACTCCCATTGAGAGTGTTTTGTACTTCTGGTGCCATGTGGATTCCCCAGTTGTGTGAGTTTGTGTGCTTTTGTGTATTATTTGTTCCCCGGTGAGTTGGGGGATAGAATCAGAAGGAGGCTTTCCGATTGGGCTGTCACTAATCCCTTAACAACCAAGCTGGCCATGATTGGCCATGACCATACAGAAGGGGATGAAGTCGGCAGGTGGTAACGGGAACGACTGAATGGTCAGAGAGCAGCGGTAGCATGCAGGTGGAAAGTGAGATATATAAGAATTGCTAAGTCCTGGTTCAGGAGTTAATGGTATTAAATTTGAAAATAAAAATTTGTAATTTCCATGCGTTTCAACATATGAAAATATGTCGAGTGAAGCTAAGATTGAATTGAATGTGAAGAAGATGGGAGGGTCTTGATTTAGAGCTTCTTTGCTGCCTTGGGACCACTTGCCATCATCAAGGGGAAAATTTAATTTGAAGTTTATTAAGACATCTGACTGGGTGAAGTCAAGGAGGTTAACTGTCAGGAGAAGCTCAGTAGAACGTGAGTTATGAAGCATCACAATGACTCCAAACATGGAAGTAAATCTACAACAGAATGACTGAAAAATCTGAAAATGTGCTTTTTGGAGTGGATCTATTGGAAAAGCTGTTCAATGACCTCAAGAGAGTCATTCAAACTTGATGTCCAAAGAATATTGGGGAGCTGAAGTAGATCTGTAAAGAGAAGGCTCAAAAGATTAACTTGGGAGTTTTGCAGGTTTATCTGTGGCTAATAAACACACTTCAATGAATGTATGTGTGTCTCAGAAGGTTAAGCAGTCATGACATCCAGGGATTCACTTAATTTATACACCATCATTTTATATTTTCAATTGATATGTTCAATAAAGACGTTACATATTACTTTTGTGGTGTTTATCAAATTAAAGGATTTTTTTTACAATAAAGGTAATCAAAACCAATAGTTAGGTTGATTTTGTCTATACAGTAAATGCAACACTTAACCACAGCATCTGTATAGCTGTTAAATGGCTGGATACCAGATTGCCTGTAGACTAAATCTAAGGTAAAGCATGACGTATAAGACAACACCAATTGGGGAATCATTGACTTACTCTATGCAAGCTGTACACTTTTACATGTGCTTGTTTTTTATTGTTGTTTTTTTTTTGTGTGTGGCAGAATCACCTCTCAGAATAATGAATACACTTTATAGAGCTCTAAACCACCACTGGTAGCTTTTTGATAAATTGATGTACTTTCACTGGATTCATTCAAAAAAAAAAGAAAAAAAAGATAAAAGAAATCCTGCCAGTTATTTTTCTTTCAAATGCTCGATTCCATCATTTATATTTGGTTGATTTCTTTATTGTTTATTCATGCTATCACTAAATTTTAAGGTGTTGGAAACATTAGGGATTCTCAACATCGAGTCGGTGACTACATTATTGAAATTCTACAGCGACCATCCCAGCTGCACCAGAGGCATTAGCATGATCCACCAGGAAGTGCCCTTTCTATCCATTGAGGCTCTGTGCATGGGTCACATCACAGATAGAGTTGTGGCTCCATCCATCATGTGGGTTATAGTTAGCCGCCTATGCTAATGTCTGACCCAATGAAAAGTTTACTGAGAGACGGACAAGGACATTGGGGTGGACTGTTGTCCATGCCATAAACAAATGCATTCACACACACACACACACACACACACACACACACACACACACACACACACACACACACACACACACACACACACACACACACACACACACACACACACACACACACACACACACACACACACACACACACCACACACACACGCACGCATACACTCCCCTCACTTCTGCACTATGGGGCTGTCATATTTCACAGTACCGGGTAGCACATTGTGAGTTATGGCCATGTCACAGTGCTGAGGGAGAATGTGTTGTGTGTGTCGCATGTTTGTGAAGACGTGCATTGATGTGGGTTCATGCATACACCGTGTGTGTGTGGATACGTGCATGTGTGTGTATCTAAGGTCCACTTCTGGTATGTTTATTTATAAAAAGCCCAACACTTCAAATCAGTGGTGTCCAGAAAGCTGCTGCATGTGTAAATGACAACATGATTTATAGAAATATTCCCAAAATAAAGTCCTGCGCACCAGGTGGGAATGGTGTACACCCAACAACATGATGCCTGAATGGGAGACACGCAATAAATGTATATATACCTTAATATAGAGTTGAAGTTTATGCAAGTGCTCTCATAGATGCGTGATCATAGGCGCGGTGTGGCCCTTTTACAGTAAGAGAGGACAACGCTCTGGTAAAATAGCTCTGTCGATTTATGACCGGTAAATTAGAAGATGGACAGATGGATGGATGAAAGGCTGGATCAATGGAAGGGCAAAAAAAGAGACGATTAAGACAGAGGGAGAGAAATGGAAGGACAGGAGGACACAGAGATGATGGAAGTAAAGACAAATAGATGGAGGTAGAAGACAACAAAGAGGGCAGCATCCCGATAAAACAGCTTCAGAGATTTATAGCCTGTAAAGAAGCAGTCAGATGGAGGGATGCATGAAAAGAAGGATGCCAGCGAATGAGGACAAGTATGTTAGAAGAGAAGTTTAAAAATAAATGGTTGGATGGACAGATGGATGGAAAATTGGCTGGTACAATGTGAGGTCAGGGCTGCCACAGGAACAGAAGAAACCAAAGGGGAAAAAAAGAAGAAGAAAGGAGTAGAAGCAGACAGAAGAGAGGCGTGAACTCTTTTTCAGACATGCAGTTGTAGGAATATAACAAATCCTGAAGTGGTCTTCGCTTCTTTGTGTGCCATGATTCCTGGAGGAATTGTCAAAGCATGAAATGAGTCTTATACTGGGAATTGTCTCATTCTGACTGTGTGTGCAGTTATTAATGGTGTTATCGTTCTGTGCTGGTAATTATGCTCTCTGAGGGAGCTGGCATAGGCAGAAAGAGCTGAAGAGAAAGACACACTTTGATCTTTTGTGAACATGATGGGACGAATTGAAAGAAATAAAATGTGTCTGTGAGTGCATTGGTCTATGTTATACATGAAAGCTTGTTGTGGGGACTTCGGGTTATTGCAATGTTAGCAGTTTTCCGTGTTGTTGATTTCTTTGGTTATGTAAGTATTTTTAGAAACATCACTGAATGATTATTTCTAAACAATCCCTCCAAGTTTTTGTGGGCCTTTTTTGGTGATTGTTGGGGGCCAAAATCTATGATTTCGTGGGAGCTTTTCCAGAAAGTTGCAATAAAAGTTATAATGATTTTAGGTGAGTGTTGTGGTGAAATAAAATTATATTCAACTTTGTATAGTGGCAAATAAAACAAAGTCATTTCAAGTCATTACTAAACTCAAGTGGCAAAACTGGAACACAAATAAATACACCTAATAACTGAAAAACAAAACGGCCGGTACCTTCGTTAAGCTGTTTGACAAAGTTGAAGTTGTCTAAAATTTCACTAGAAATAAAAACTCAGAGGCCAGAGTAAAGCGCAGTACAAGAGACTGACCAAACCAATTGAAGCACTCAACAAAGTTGTCTGAGGCTGACTGAGTACACACATCCCACAACAGCTGCCCTGGGAGTCTGCTTCAGCTGCTTAAATGGCATCAGCTGGTGGGCGGAACCAATCAGACAACATCCTCCAATCCGAGTGCTCCACATCAGAACATGAGGAGGAGGATGTCTGTGAGGGCACCTCCTGTCTGTATTTCACAGTAAATGCAACATTTTACCATACACACAGAGGTTGAGGTGAGGCAGTACAGCCTGCTGGCTGTAACACATGACGATTGGTCAAAATTGTGGAAAGGTTGTGGGGTTTGGTTACAGCCAGTTATGTGCAGTCAGGGTAGGCAGGGTCTGCAGTGCCTACCCAAGTTTGAATTGAAATAAATGAAATATTCATTTTGATTGTTTGTTTTAATTACAATATAATTCTAATTTATTTTTCAATTTCCAGTATTTCACATCACCAAAGATAAAATGTCTATACAAAGTTTCATTCATTCCTCTTTTAAAGGTTTTGTTTTCAAATCCATAACCCACATTCTTATCATTTGGAAGTGTTTTCCTTTTTATATTTATATTTTCTTCTTCATTCACATTCCTCCCTTGCACACCCACCCCTTTCTCTTTATTTTACTTTGTCTTTCAGCGCCACATTGCCATGTGTCGTGCGGTGTAAATGGGTTGTGTTAACTGTTGTACTGTCCCTGGTGAGTTTTAACAGTGTGGAGAGAAAGGCTGATAATCTTTAAACAGGGCATCTGCTGGCATCTGCTTTATCTTTATTGTTCCCCAGACACCAAGCAGAAAAACATACAAAATGTACAGCTGGGGGACACAAAGTCTATACAGCATATGCAACAAAGAGACATCTATACATCTATACATAAAAAACAAACTACATTACTCATCTAAAACCCTCATGTAAAACCCGCATAAAATCTTTAAAAATATCTTAAGGTTACAAAAATGCACTGAATAATTGAACAATTTTCCTGAACAGGAAGGCCTGTTGTAAATTAGTATTGAAGACTAATTTCTTTCATCTTAAAATGTTCTGTGTGTTTCGCTACAAACAAGATGTACATTGGGCAGCAACATTTCACCACATCTTCCCACCCCATCCTTTCACTACTAGTTTTTGTGATTCCATCCATCCTTCCATCCATCTTCAGTTCCATCCTGCTTTATGCAGCTTAGGGTTGTGACAGACTGGAGCTGATCCCAACACACCCCTTGACGGAGCAACACAGAGAGACAGACTATCACACACAAAACGACTCATGCCTTTCAGCAGTTCACTGTCATCAATTACCTCAATTGTGTGTTTTGGGACTATTGAGTAACATGAGAAAACCCAAAAGAGGATTCAAACTGCACAAAGAAAGGCCCCAAAGCCCAAAATAGAACTGGGGAACTTCTCATTGTGAGAGGATAGTGCTCACCACAACACCACTGTGTGGCCTTTTAGAGATTTCAAATGATCAATAAGTCATATACGGATCAGTAGATAACAGTGGTATATCCCCCCCCCCAGATGGCCAAATATGTAAAGATGTTTGATGAGCAGATACTTGGCATTATTAACACAGTGACTTCAACAAAGATGTCAGAGCAGCTGGAGAATGTGAGAAATGCATGGAAATAAATGAAGCATGAGATATTGAAGATGATACAAATGGTAAGCTGTGAAGATTTCATAGGGAGAGCAGAGGGATGAATGGAGGAAGAGATGGGGAGAAAAGGGGGACAATCAACAAAAAGACAAGGGAAAGTCTGGTGGTCCTACGGGGGGTCCAACAGCTGGCAGGCACTTGAGCAACACCTCCTTTGTGTGTCTGTGTGTGTATGCTTATGTTGTGTGTTGTTGTGTCTGATTCAGCAGCTGTGCACACAAGAATACCGTTTCACAAAAACGTACCATTTCGGGCTGATCGTCCACATGGGGCAGCGTTTTAATAGTCCAAAAATGTTTTTTTATTTACAAGGCCCCAGAGTGGGGAATTTCTGAAAACCCTGACTTGGCTTTGAGGCGTAGACGGCAAACAATGATGACATCGCCTCCTTCTCACGAACCCTGCCTCGGAAATAATAAGCGATCTCTGGTCCCCTTGAAAGGCTAGGCCTTGGTTCATTTACAAATGATTCTTCTCGCAGGTGGAATGAGAAGACGCGACGTAATGTGCGATGCATTATGGGTAGTAAACTGACAAAGCTTCCTGCATGTATTCGAAGAAGCAGTTGCAGAAAGAAAAAAGTTTATAAATATCTCGTGAGCAGACGCGGAGCAGTGAGGAAGAGGTAGAAAAGAAGAAGTAGGGAGAAAGGTGTTCATTGATATCTGGTCTAAAGACTATACATCATATCGACCAAACCAAATGAAGGTGTGAAAATTCTCCCCCTCCCAAGAGAACCGAGTCCCAGATTATCCGAATGTGAAAGGCCCCATATTTTTGTGTTCTCTGTGTCATCTTCTGCATTTTTAGTGTCGTTGGTGAGTCACAGTACCCCTCAAGGCCGGGCATATGTACTACATGTCCTGAGCCATGGTGTTGAGCCGTGTTCATAGTGACATGTGGACTGAATTTTTTTTTGAGAACGCCAGGGAGATTAAAGTTCATTTTGGTTGGTGTGGACAGGGTCTCAGGGATGAATAAAGACATTGTGTCAGTGTTGTAATCCTGTCTAACAAGCCCAACTGAAGGAGCTCTCAAAGATAAGTTGTGTTCATATGCAGGTCTCCAAATGTGCTTCGTAATATTAACAGTAATGACAATGCACAGCATTATATTTACATATGAAATCAGTCTTTAAAAAGGTGGCTGCTTTGTACTTCACATGGACTTGACCACAAGTGTGTAGTTTTATGTAGCTTTGATGCTTATTGTTATGTGCAGCATTTTGTCTGTTTACTCAGGATGAGAGTGGCAGAGAAGTCTGTCTAACTTCAAGCAGCAAGGGTGTGTGTGTGTGTGTGTGTGTGTGTGTGTGCGTGTGTGTGTGTGTGTGTGTGTGTGTGTGTGTGTGCGCGCGCGTGTGTGTGTGGGTGCGTGCGTGCGTGCGTGTGTGTGTGTGTGTGTGTGTGTTTGAGTGAGTGAGTGATATAATGTCATTCTTTATAAGTATGCCCAGATGTTGATACTGGAATGGCTCTTTAATTACCATTTAAACAGCAGGGGCTGTGTTCCTCCGTCTGTGCGCTTGCCTGTGTGTGAGCGACACTGTATCTGTGTGTGCGTGCATGTGTGCATTTGTTCATGTGAGTGTGTGCATGTTGACAGCGGAACTACTGTTTAATTACCATTTAAACTGCGAGAGCTGAGTGGATCATTTAAAGACAGAAGAGCTCCAGTGAGCTAAATGAGAAAAACAACACCATTACACACACACACGCACACACACACACACACACACACACACACACACACACACACACACACACACACACACACACACACACACGCACACACACACACGCACGCACACACACACACACACACACACACACACACACACACACACACACACACACACACACACACACACACACACACACACACACACACTTGAGCATACTTGTTTATGTATGTGTATGTTTGTGTGTGAGATACACTTCCTGTTAATCACCCATCCATGAGAGCACTTCGGTCAGTCATCCTGTTAATCAGTTTGTCTGCTACTGAGGCAGGTGACTAGTCAGTCACCACCACAACAACCCACATAGCGTCTAAGTCTTTTGATTCATAATATTAGTCAGAAAGCCAGCAACGGTAAATGATTATCTTCCATCCCCACAACCAATTATCCAACTCATGGTTCGATCGCATGTGGCTGTGGGAAAAGGTAGGATACACCCTGAATGTAGGAAACTACACAGACCCATAAAACTTAAAGGTGTTTATAGCCCAAATTCTGAGACCTGTACTGAAATGGAAAAGCTGAAACATGGCAACTGATTTACCTTTATCTTGCAAAGTGTGAGCTAAACTGCATGCTCAAATAGATTGCAACTTCAGTTTTTTATGTTTTTGCAGGTGATCAACTGAGAATAATTGCATGCTTTACACACTGTTTCAAAGAAATACATTATATTGGAGATAATAATCAAAGTCCGCAAACAAAAATCATGGTGAGCCAACTAAAGAAAGGCCTCATTGCAATAACAGTATCTCTATCTGTGGTTGAGTGACCAATGTGATCTACAGTGCTATGCTGTGGAGCGCTTGGTAAGGCCAACCAATTAGGATAAGTCTGGAGTGAAGACCCAGACAAGTCTAAGTATCACCAATAAAAAAGGAGCACAAGGAATAATGTTCCCTGCCAAGACAAGGATAACCAGTCAATGATCGACTATGTTGGTCTTCACTGTTGGTCTTCACTGATTAGTGCCTGGTGACCTGGTAACCCACATGTTCCAGTTGTGGACAGCATGAACAAACCATGTGGGAAACCAGCCTGCCCAGCTGTTGAAGTCCAACACTGCAGAGCCACATGGCTTTGAGGGGCAAACAACTGGCACCTCTGTTGTGGAATATTTCCTCACTGTATGTAAGGAGTAAGGAATGAGAGACCATGTGACGGGTTAAGTGCTACCAACTAGATATAGTTGGGGTTCCCTCCACTGGCCACAGTATTGGCTCTGTAACTAAAATCCGATTTAAGAGATAGTCTTGTTTCTTCACAGCCATTGCACAGAATGAGAAACAGACAAGAATCAACTACCGGTAATCAATTATGAATTACTCAGAGATTAATTATTTTAGCCATTGGGCACATTCCTGGTAAGCACACAGCCAAAGGACTTCCTTGTCTTGCTGGGGAATTTAGAAACATGGAAAGGGGTGACTGGCAGGAACGACCTGCCTGATTTCACCCCACTGTGAGATAATCTTGCAGTTCTGTAGTAGTCATGGATTGTCTTTAAACAACATGTTTGTACACAATGAAGCCCATAAGTGTTCTTGGTTCCAGAACTCCTTGGGACAACAAAGTGACATGATCGACTATGTTGCCATTTCATCTGACATGAGATTGTATGTTCTGGACACTTTAATGAAGAGAGATGGAAGACTGTCAACTGATCACCACCTGTCATGGCAGAAGTTCAAAGACATGCTGGTGGACACTACTGGTCCAGGAAGCTGTCAAGATGAAAAGGGAGGCCTTTAGCTGCTTGGTTGGTGCATGGTATGCCTGGCCAGTAGAAAGATAGGCTGAAAGGGCCATGGCTGTAGCTGTGGCACAACTTCAGGATAGGCAGGCATTCAGCCATCCTGGAAAGACTCAAAGTCCAGCTGCTACTCATCTACATTAAGGAGAACCTGTCAAGTTGGTTCAGGCATCTAATTAGTGTGCCCTGCTGTTGACTACCATTACAGTTTTACTAAGCACATTCAGCTAGAAGAAGGCCCCAAGGTCCACCCAGGACATGCTGGAGATATTATAGCTCTGGTTTGGTTTGGGAGTGGCTTAGGGTTCCCTAAAAAGAGCTGGAGGAAGTTGCAGGGGACATAGATGTCTTGTCTTCATTGCTCTCTATACTGCCACTGTAACCCCATATGGACTAAGCAAGAATTGAGATGGATGAATCTCCATCAGTAGATCAGCTGCGAGGGTGCAACCCTTGCGCAGATCACGTTCAAATGTACATATCATGTAACCCTAACATTGTTAAATGTAAAAAGTTTTTTTAATGGAAATTAACTAATTTAAAGGCTTGAATTATTTTGTTTTGGTTTTTCCTAAAGGCCTTTGACCCATGTATGTATGTATGTATGTATGTATGTTTGTATGTATATACATACATACATATATATATATATATATATATATATATATATATATATATATATATATACACACACACACACACACACACACACACACACACACACACACACACACACACACACACACACACACACACACACACACACACACATATATGCACACACATGCATATATATATATATAAATACATATATACACACACACACATATATATATAGTCATAAAGCTCACTTGAAAAATTAAAATTAAAAAAACAACATTGCAAGCTGTTAAAGTGATTCATTATACCAAATGTCAATTATGAAAGATAATACCAGATTATTTCTACAATAGCATGGCAGGTACAAATGATGGAAGTGATGATTCCTTACACAAAGGTAGTTAAATAATTACAGTGTAGCAGTGAGAATGATAGGAGTGATCATATTTGTGACAGGCAGACTGCGTCGCACTGAGATTATTATGATAATGATATTAATGATGGATCTTGGTAAACGTGTGTGTGCGTAGTTGAGTTCAGTGGGAGATGTCTCACCTCACACTGGGCCTCTCAGTTCGATGCCATCTGTTCTGCCACTGCGTGCACACACACACACACACACACACACACACACACACACACACACACACACACACACACACACACACACACACACACACATACACGCACACAGACTCACATTCTCAGACACAAATAAACTCTGAAAATTACACAATTGCACACATGCACAAAGTCACTGCCACTGTGAATAGGAAACAGACATAAGAAAATCCTATTTCAAGAAGATATCAAAACCGTGCATGACCTGCGCAAGCTGAGGCATGCTTGAAAAATACAAACACACACTCTTATAGTCCCGGGCGGTTCATAATCCCAGCTCTACCCAGAATCCTTAGTTTTGAGGGTTCAGCCAAAGGGAAACCAGCGTGTTGTCTGCCGACTGGACATACAGAAGATCAGGAACTCGTATTTTCCTGTACAAACAGTGTTTGTGTCTACATTTGTGAGAATGAGAGTGGATTTGATTTGACCATGTGGCTTGAACAAAATGTAAACTTTTTTGTAGTAATTTGGTTTATCAGGTTTGTGTAAAAGACTGCAGAGTGAGAAGAGGAGTGTATGTGGTGCTGTATTAAAAAAAACTTTTACACAGCAATATACTCATGAATTTAATTACTTACATAACCTTTTCCACACAGCAACTATCCTCTTTTCTTCCTCTCCCTACCCTGTTTATTTAATGGCCATTACATATCAGATCAAGAAAAAGGAAGTGTGGAGAGGAAAATTATTATAAAGGATGATATTTCAAAGGACTGATCCGTCAGCACGTTTCCCTCCTCTGACACATATATGGGAGTTTGTATTCTGGCGATGCCTAGACTGCATGTACAGACTCTCTCTCTCTCTCTCTCTCTCTCTCTCTCTCTCTCTCTCTCTCTCTCTCTCTCTCTCTCTCTCTCTCTCTCTCTCTCTCTCTCTCTCTCTCTCAGACACACACGAACACACATACACAATGCATCCATGTGGCGTTGCCTGGACGGTGTACGAACAGCATATCTGTCAGTGTGTGACAGGTTGACAGCTCAAGCTTCCAGCACTTTGTCCACTATCATCACGTCAAGAAATGCTCTCACTCACTCACTCACTCACTCACTCACTCACTCACTCACTCACTCACTCACTCACTCACTCACTCACTCACATGCAGACACATTTAGTGATAACATCAAAATGGGCCACAGTTACTACATTGATAGTTTAAATATTAGTCCATGGAACTAAATGCACATATCTGCTGATGCACAGAGGGAAATATGATGAAGACTGACAAAGGCAGTTTTCCCACCTTCTAATCACTTGAATGTGCTGTAAAGAGCCAGAAAATAAGACTTTGCGATTCAAGGGAGAACAGATGCAAAGTGTATTGAAAACCTGTACTCAAGGGAAACTAACCTTGTGTTGTTTATTTTGTACTTGTTTAAAGGGGAAATCACATTAAAAAGTATTCAATTAAAAGTACAGTGCATTACTTTGAAATCTATTGTGATGTATTAGTTACCTTTTATTAATTTATCCATCTTCTATTCCTCTTTATGCTATTCATCTAATGAATGCACAGGCAGGGTACGCCCTGGACTGCTACGCCCTGGACTGCTTGCCACCAAGAGCCAGACAGTCTCGATGTTTCAAGCACACCATTGAGGCCATTAGGGTGATAAAGTAAGTTCATATGCATGTTTTAGGACTGTGGGAGAAAAGTGGAGAAACAGAACATGTGATTTCCATACAGAAATGTCGGGGCCAGATTCAAGCAGAGGACCTTCTTGCTCACCACTATGTCACTATTCAACAACCCGATGTATCTGTATTGAATGTCTACCATAGTTTCTGAAATATAAGTCAAATTACTTTTTTCCAGTTATTTGGTTAATCATGCAACTTACTGAATATTAAGAAGTGATGTATCAGTAAAAATATACCCGTACACAGCATCTGAGACCACTGTCTGATGACACTGTACCACAGCAGTATTGCTACGGTACCACAGAAAAAGCTCCATTATTACTGTAAAGAGAAAACTGTTAGCGTAATCTAAAAAGAAAAACTTTTTTTTTTAAACAACAGCTGCTGGCTGAGATATATCGATGCTTCAGTTACATCAGGAGATGGAAAAATATATGGGACTTATATAAGTTTTTCCTCCTCATAATGCATTTAATATGGAGATTGCATTGACAGGTGCAACTTACTGATATGTGATCTAAAGGCCGACAAATACAGTAAGTTTATATGTTTTTAGACATATGACAAAACTACAAACTTTTACAAAAAAATGCAGATATAAAGCAGATCTTTGTTAAAATATCAAAATCCAATCATTTTTCTGTTGTAAGGGTAACATTGGATTAAATATATGTAAATAATATTATGTAGATTATGACGTTATCACTTGCACTGGAGTATGAACAAAATTACGTGCTTGGAAAAAAAATATTATTAGAAATAAAACTTCTAAATTAATTATGGTAATGTGAATGGGTCATTACTTCCACCCTAGAAAGGAGGGACAACCGAGAATTAAAAAAAAAAAAAAAAAGATAAATTATTGTGCAGGTATTTTCTTGGAAATACGCTGTAAGTTTTGGGAAAATAGAGTCAACACCTTGAACAGGACAAATTATATGAGTAAGAGTAAATCAAATCTCACACTGGAATGTCTCACTGAAAAATAAATAACTAAAATATATCAATAAAAGTAGTGTAGGAAAACACTTCCTCCCTTTTCTCCCTCTCTGGTTATGTGAGAGTTTAGTTAAACACCAGACAGGTGCCATAAATCATCATAAGTTTGAAAGCCTTGCGACATGAGTGCATGCCACACCCTCTCCCCTCACTGTCTTCTCTGTCAGTTTCTGCTCAGCGCTATCTGTCACTGCAGAATTGCTGTAAATTGTCTTTAGAAAACAACAATAATTCAAATTAATTAATGGTATCAGATTCAATAGAATATCAAAAACCAGCAGGCACTTTTGTGAGCTTTACAGAGATTCTCTTCAATGTCAGCTCAAAGTTATCAGCGCTTTGCTGAACCCGACTTACAGGCTCATGGCAATGCACAATATGCAGACGCCACATGAGCGCCAGTCATATTATCTCAGCATAATGGCTGCATTTAATGATATATACACACGCGCCTCAAGTCTCCTTTTTCTTCTGCAAATGGAGATCAACCCTTACAAAACCAAGCCAGGTCAGAGCAGATAATTTGAGTCACAGGCACAATCATGGATCACAGCTTTAGCACATTTCATACAATTAAGGATTGTGGATTTGAAGCAGACTAAACAATGGGCCCAAATTAAATTTTTAGTTTCTCAGTGAAAGACACTCTGGCTGCTCTGAAAATACAATCAAATAGAATGAGAACATAGACATAGTCTCTAACAGGATTGCAGGGCGTGCTCACTCACAATATGGCATCCTTTTCTCTTTCTCTCCCCCTGATTCTATTAGTCTCTCCCTCTTCCTTACAGTTTAAGATTCAATAGGTCTACAGCTATAGTTTAATTCTACAGTTTTTCTATTGTGGAGCCGGCTTTGTGTATGCTGGTATCATACAGTGTGATGGACCAGAAGCAATAATGCAATGCAGAATAGAGCAATTACAACTTTGTCTCTCAGTTGCATTGAGATGGAGACAAAGAAAGAGACAAGTAGGAATGAAGGAGATTAAGTGAGTTGGTGTGTATACCATCAGCAGGACAACAATCACTTCATCAGACGTTGACGGCAGAGACTTGACAATGATCATTTAATAAGGGTCACTTAAAAAAAAACGTGAAAACCAATGAGTGGGGCTGTGAGAAGACAGGTTGGGAAATGAGGGAGAGCCCGATCAAAATAGAAGACATTTTTTAAAAAGCATATAATTTTTATAAGAGCCTTCGAGAACAAAGGCAGATGTTCTACCAGGCTCAAGAACCCTGGAAGCTAAAAGGAGATTTGGAACCATTGGGTGGTTGAATCGACTTTGTTGGAAGGGTCTGAGTACAAATGTAAACACAAAGGGCAGCAAATTCCTGTTGAAAATATCATTTGCATAATTCTAGAAAAATATATATTTCTCTGAAATGAGCAATGAAAAAGTGAAGACAAAATAGACTCAACCAGGTCAAGAGAGGACAGTCCGAGGAAACAAAAGACAGAATTTGACAGAAAGACAAAAGGCAGATTACAGAAACATGGATTGAGTGTGAAGACGACTGAAAAAGAGGAAAAAAGAGACATTCAACAAAGTCACAGGAAGTCTTGGAATAAAGAGTGAGGGGAGATATTGAATGAAACAAAAAGAGACATTGGACAGCTCTTCCTCCCACAGAGTGAAAGACTTCAAACTGCAGTGGATGAGAGAGAGAGCTCCACTTTATGGGGCTATTCTCTTTGCATTAGCATTAGCTATAGCTCTCAGACTGACAACATAGCGCTCTGTTCTCAAGGTCAGGAGGGGCACTCACTACCACAGGCCATACACACACACACACACACACACACACACACACACACACACACACACACACACACACACACACACACACACACACACACACACACACACACACACACACACACACACACACACACACACACGCACACACATTCTTATGATAGGCAGTCAAGCACATTGGTGCGGCCGATACAAATACACAGTGTATCAATGTTTCAGGCAGTAAAACAATACAGTGTGTACAGACTCTCTCTCTCTATGAAGTGAATAGAACTTTCCAAAAAGCTTTCAACAATAGTACCTAATAAAAGTAGTGGAAGGGAAAAAAATATTCTGATGACACAATCTTTCCAGATATGTCTGAGACAGCAAGGAGGACTCACTGCTTTTCTGTTAATTAAGACTTTGTCTGTTAAACGAGCAGCTCTCTCTGGGCCCCATCATCTGTTGCAGGACATGGGTTATTTCAGTAGTTGCTGCAGATTAATAACTATTTATTGAGAAAACAACTTCTTCAAAGGCTTTTGACTGTCTTTCATGGAGACAAATGACACACACTGTGACTGTTTTATTGCCGTGTTGTTTCAAGACATTAGTTGAGCTGAGCCACTAATGGATCATAGGGAAATAACCTAATATAACTCAAATCGTTCATGTTTCTGTCAGAATTACGTGAACAGTGAGAAGTGTGTCTGTCCAACTCTTTACAGACATATCAAGAGTATTGAGTTAAAAGAACGGCCAAAACTTCAGTAACTCTGACTGATTTCACAACACTGGTGGTCAGTGCGTCTGGTGAAATCACAGTATTTATAAAGTGGTCCTGGTCAACTGTGATGTCCACATCAGATCATGAAGGTGTAATATAACTAACTTTGGTGGGCTTCAGAAGGAAGTATAGTGATATTCCTCAGGTTGCAGATGAGGCTTATTATTTTTGCCTTGTTTGACACATAAAGTGTAGTTGGTCTTTTTCTATGAGTTACTACTCTGTTTTAGATTGTCCTTTGTAAGAAGTAAGTGAGAAGACTTTCATGATGCTGTGAAAAAAAAAAAAGTGTTTCAATTTAAAGTGGGAAATCCTTGTTTTCAATGAAAGATGCAAATCTATGATGATTTGATTAAAAATGATAGTCATTGATGATGGTCATTCCTCTTTCAGCACATTCTCACAAATACATATGTATTCAATAATGTGGTTTTAAAATCACCCCTTGTTAACTCCGAAGTTAAAGATTCACTGAAGAAGCACTGTAACCAGGCAGCTGACATGCACACAGTCTAATTGCCTCTCAGTGTTATGGATCGTATGTGGATGGTTTTTCCATTCATTCAAGCAGTCCGTGGTGCAGTCATGCAGAAAAGAAAAACTAGTCAACATGCTAAACACATGGCCGCCATGGCTGCTGTAGTGTGTCACTGGCAGTTAAGTACTGCATGGCTACCAGCTAATCAGTGTGCTGAACCTAATTAAGACATTATTTATACAGGCAGCATCAGCTGTGTTTGGTATTACTTGGCCTGGCCTGATGCTAATGAAGACACAAACTCATCTGTTGTGTGAAAATTGCGAGACGTGAAGAGGGTCTTTTTCTTGTCCTGCAGGCTTTCTGTGGATAAAGGCCCAATCCAAAAAATCTTCTCAACTTGAATTTATTTAGTGAATCGTAGTCAGAATTCAATGAATTAAAATACTTTTTCGAAGTGTCTAAAATCAACCACATTTGATTGATCTAAGTCTTCCAGGAGACTCTTTCCTGATGTATCTGTTACTGTACGTTGCACCATACTTTTTGGAACTTGTAATGTTTTTACACAAACACTGAGTGTGACAGAAAAACAAAGAGAGGAAGTGATAGCACAAATGCAGTCTGCAATGTGATCTTTTTGATAACCATAATCATAATCTGCCTAGGGCGATCTAATTCCTGCGACAGTTTATGGGGTAGGGAAAGCCATCAGAATCAGAATGAGATGAGCATAAATGGCTATTTATCCCTTGAATGTGTGTGCGTGTGTCAGTCATGAACATCTATTTATGTGGATTAACAGATTGGTATGGCCATGAAGCCGACCTCAAAGCATGTCCGAAACCCACACTCGCAAGCAGACCATAGATAAATGTAAAAACAATAAAATATGCTGGGGGGGAAAAAAACAAAACCCTGTGACCCACATGATGTTTGTCTTTATGGAACATTTCTGTTCACAGATGAAAGTGCACGTGTGCTCCTGTATATTTGTTATTCCAAAAGCTGAGCATGATGTGTGTGTTAACATTTATCTACCCACAAAGTACATGAGTTCACTTATTCATCTGGCCTACGTGTGTGCACTTGAACATGATCTTAACTCTGTGTGTGTGTGTGTGTGTGTGTGTGTGTGTGTGTGTGTGTGTGTGTGTGTGTGTGTGTGTGTGTGTGTGTGTGTGTGTGTGTGTGTGTGTGTGTGTGTGTGTGTGTGTGTGTGTGTGTGCGTGCGTGTGTGTGTGTGTGTGTGTGTTACAGAGTGACTGAGTGTTGAGAGAGTGGTAATTACCATTCAGCAGTAGCTAAAGTGACATGTTTGAGGAAGAGATAAGGGGACATAAATTGGCCTGGTATAAAACGGTGATATTTCCTCCACTGCTTTAGAAAAACCCATTTACTCTGCCTCTTTAGCATGTCAAGACCCCTGTCACTACCCTCTCATCCCCTCGGCCAGAAGGACTCATTCGTGTGCACACGCAGACACACTCAGGCATGTGCCCAAACACACACGCACGCAAGCACGCACGCACGCACGCAGCCTCGCACAGTCAGCCGGGTCCTTGTGAAAAAGTGCTCATCTGCATTCTGCTATTAACATGAAGGGACACCCAGAAAAAGAGAGAGAGAGAGAGAGAGAAAGAGAGAGAGAGAGGGAGAGAGAGAGAGAGAGAGAGAGAGAGAGAGAGAGAGAGAGAGAGAGAGAGAGAGAGAGAGAGAGAGAGAGAGAGAGAGAGAGAGAGAGAGAGAAAGAGTGTAAATCAGTGTAATGGGGCCAGGACCTCAGCAGCTCTAAAAAGAGAGCAGACATGTGGAGGACAAGACATGATTTTTTTTTTTCCCCTTTCATGAAGAGAAGCAGCGATACAGCACATCTGTCACTGCCGGCCACACAATTGCTCCAAAAGTCAGACACAGGGAGAAAAATGAAAGCAAAGAAAGGGAATAAAGGCGTCAGGGAAGAAGAGTGTCAAATTGGACAAAGCTCAAAACCGACAGCACTCGACCAACTAGGCCCCGAGTACCATTCTGATTTGTAGCTTTTTTTTAAAAATATATATTTTCCCTCTTTTTTCATTCAATGCTGAAGTTTACCACAGGGACCACAGGAGGACAGTGGTTTGCTCTCACGCTCATGTCGAGACCTGGGTGGCACTGACCAAGCGTTTTATGTGTTGTGTTAAAAGTTCTTGCTTGTTTTCTATAGATACCCTTCCATCTATGATCCATAAACATGATCTTTCACTTAATTGGTGACTCTGAATATGTTATATGTTTGAATGTTTTAGATCTGTGATTTATTGATGATCAAAAGGTAGACTCATAGATGGTCTGATATTAAAAATGTGCATTTAAAATAGACCATCCAAATGCACCTGTGAATAAATAGCGGCCCGAATAACAGATGAAGGATTTCATGATGAAAAAGTGTTCCCCAGTTATCCTGAAAAGGATGAATGGATAAAGCAGTCTCAAAGATGGGTAGATGGACAATGTATATAATATAACAACATCAATATCAATATACAATATCAATTTTACTGGGTTTTAATTAGTTTTGGGTTTTTTTCTCTGTGACTTAATCTGTTATATGTCACATTAATGCTTCATTACAAGTAGCATGTGTGTCTTGCGTTGGAACTTGAAAAGTTTGATCACATATTGGCCCCTGAACAAAAAATGTACTTTTGGTTCAGAATAACTTTCCATATTGGAGTGATAACAATACATTCCAGCAGTATTTCTGTCGTTTACTGTCCAAGTATGGAAAAATCTTTTCTCCTTGAACAAAGTTCTAAAAGACAAAACCTTTCAACAGCGCCACACAGAGAAGATTGTGAATCATTTCTACGTGCCATGTGCTCCAGGTCGCAGGTTAGAGCCCTCGGCATGTTACTTTGCAAACACGTGCTCTCAAGCCACAGGGGAAGAGGTGAGAAGAAGGGAGGAGGAGAGGAAAAGGAGTGGAGAGGAGCAGAGAGGAGGGGAGGTCAGACCTCTCTTTAGCCTCACAGCTGCAGGTGGGATAAGCCTTTTTCTCACAGGTAAATAAAAGCCACACCCTCAATGTGTGTGTGTGTGTGTGTGTGTGTGTGTGTGTGTGTGTGTGTGTGTGTGTGTGTGGGTGTGTGTGTGTGTGTGTGTGTGTGTGTGTGTGAAAACCTCCTCAGGCTGCTATACACTGCTGTCACAGCCCCATGCAGCATCTCTTCTTGTCCACCCTCCATCCATTGTTTCATACCATCCATCTTTTTATTCTCTGTGTGTGTGAACATTTGTATTGTATTTATATGTGTTTTATTTAAAAAAATAAATAAAATAAAGAGCACATAGGCCACCAACAAAATACATCCTCAGCATTTCACATTTTAGCAACTTTTTAATTTCATTTTAACGCCTCTGTTTTTTCCTTGCTATTATGGAAGAAAAGATAGCATTATTATAAAACAAATATTTAAATCAGGAACATGAAGTAAAATAAAAAGGGCATCCAGCAGAACAGGAACAAAATAGTAAATGCAATAAAATATGACTAAACAAGTGAATGTGTCTAACTTACTTGAAAACTTCTTTATATTACAGTTTTCCTTTAAGCTTGTGTGTAACTTGTTCACTAACCTTTTGTACTAACCCCTTCTTATGACCCTCCCGATCTTTCAATGACACAAGTTGGGGCATGGTTGGGTTGGTAGAGCGGTTATCTCCTGGAATGTTTATCCAAATAAACAGGAAGGCATTAAATAAGAAAAGGCAAAGGAGTAAAGAGTTGCCACAAATAGTCTGGCAACATGTAAATGATATACTGATTGTTTTTATTGGTTTATTTCTGAGTTAATTTACAGAAGATTAGAAATATGTGAAGTTTGAGGAAAAAAAATTGTAACCAGTCCTTAACCTATTTATGCTGGCAGTTTTATTTCCTCACATGATTTAGCAAGTGTGAAGGTTTCCCACAATTTGATTTTCTGTCTCTATTTCGCTCTGGTTTACTGGAACTCAAAAACGGTGGGCTGACATTTCATGTACACAGAAGCAACTTATTTATCTGAAGAGTTCAGAAAGAGTAATCAAAGAGGTTGTGAACATTATGCACTGGTACTTCCATCCGAAGATGATGATGAAAATTAGACTGTTAATGGGGACAAAATGATAGTCTAGTTGGTCAGTGTACCTCCTAATTTAACTTAACATGCTTGTCAAAACTTTACTTGTTTTGACTATAGGTAAATAAGTAATTTTTTCCAGTAGTGTACTAAAATCTAAATATCCATTTATTAGGCAGATGAGAGAGCCATTCGAGAGTGAGTTGAAAAGTAATCAGAAATTGGAGTTAGAATAAGGTGGTATTAAACAGGCAATCAGTATTCTGTGATGAACGACGTTTTCAAAGTAACCTTCCCAAACCCGATTGAGTCAAATGAACAATAAGTGTGTCTGACAATGACAATGATATTATTTTCTTGTTGTTGGTAAACAAGCAGGTCTGGTGGATTAAGACGCCAGCAAGTATACTCCTCTGCAGTGACAACAGAAAAGCCATGCACCAATTGAAACTGAAGAGGTTTTTCTCCATAAGCACAGCCTGTATAATTATTTCAAACACGAGGAAAACCGAATCACTTTACAACGCGGATTTACATATGATTAGCGTCATACAAAGACAGGATTACGACAAGTAGTCGAGAAGCAGCCTTTTCCCTCTTCCTGTCTCGTTCTCCTTGTCTTGATTCAAAGAGCTTTGACATGAGTTAACACTGTTCTCCTGCTATACTTGTACCAAAAAGGTACTGCTGTGGTGACAAAAGCTGACAGTCCGCACCTTTGCACCGAGGCAGACATGACGACGATGACAATAATAGTCGGAAGATTGCAGAAGAAAAAAAATGGGATAATGAAGTTTCTCAGAGTCCATTAAGTTCAAAAGTGTGTTTCTTCACACTTTGTCTTTAACTTTACAAATCCACAACTAACCATGTTTACAGCGAATGATGAATGAATGATGCAGGGATATATATTTTTCTACCTTCTTCTTGCTGTGACAGTTATATTATAAGATTTTTTTCAATACTCTTCTATTCTCAAAAAAATAAGATATTTGCCCATTTCTTAATAGATTTGCTTTCAGAACATAAATTTTTTTTTTATCACACTTAAAAAGATGCATGCATATTTAACATGCTAACGTTTTTATTGCCCCATGTAAATGTTGGGGAGTTTGGAGAGTTCTTTTACTACATCTAAATACCTATCTATGTTATGGAAACATTATGATCTCACAATAGGATGAATAATTGAGAGGATATTGATTATTTAATGGCATTTTAAGTAGATGGCCTCCTGAATTCATACTATGCTGCGAGGATAAAAGAGGACAAAGTGTCATTCAGTGCACCATGGACACAAAAAGACACCTTGCCACTCTAAATTATCATTGATTACCCAAAATGATACAGAGGGAATTATTGACAGTGTGAAAATGTCAACTCAGAACATGCATCATTGCCAATTATTCACATATTATCTATTGATTTACAGTATTGTATTCACTTTATTTAGCTTGGCAGGATGTTGGGACGGGCATGGCACTTGTCATCCAGTTACTTTGAAGAGAATGACTGTGTTCAGGCAAGAATTAAACAAAGTAAATCATCACATTTATACCATAAACTCAAAAAACACTGAACTACCAGCCTAAATTCAGTTATTTACATTCTTAATACTGTGTCCTCATGCCAGATGTAATACATTTTTTTAATTGTATTAGAATCACACAAAATGTGGATATTTAGTTATATTATAGTGTGGTTTACGAGAATGAAAATAATACTAGCTGTGTGATTGTGCACATTTGCAAAGTGATTGGATCCAACACTCTTTTATTTTATCATTATTTATTCAATATGGGAATAATGATAAAAACAGAAAATAAAAAAAATTGCTTTAACTATCTATGCGTGCATGTGTGCGTGTCTGTAGAGAATAGAGAATCATATGTATATATGACAATGCACATGACAATTATTTATATTTACTGCGAGTTAAATACATGCTCTCTTGTTGTACTTTCTCAAAAAAGAAATCATTTTATTTTATTTTATTGGAGTGAGATGTCTTTCAAAATGACGTGCATGACAATAAAATGTACTAAAATTTAACTTTCAGTTACTTTTCATATTTCGTGCCCGCCTTCCATGAACTTGATAAAAGTGCCTTTGTTGGGATTTAAGTCAAATGATTGTAATTCAATAGCTGTGACAGTAATGAAAGATTGATCGCAAATGAATATATAAAGGATTTTGGAACATTGGAAAGAAGAGAGAATGAAGAAACAGTTCCACAAAAGGACCAGACTGGGAGACTGATGAACTGAGGGACGGGCAGAAATATTTACATACATGGCAGTGCGTAGTGCCAGACAGACAAACCTCTCGTTGAGACACCGTGGTGATAGACAGAGAGGAAAGCAGGAAGTTAATGAGTAGATTGTGGGCCAATAACATAACCAGTCACCCACAACAACGCACTGCCCGTACTCCATACCTGCCTGCCTTGCTGCACTGCATTCTGGGAGTGGAAGGGCAGAGCGGAGCGGCGATGGGATTTGAAAGGCGTTCTGCTTCGGTGATTCACTGATTTGCATTCAACAGTGGAGACACACAAACATTGGAGAACATCGTCTCGAAGCACATGCACATTTAAAAAAAAAAAAAAAAAAAAAAAATTTGTTAGCAAGCAAGCACATGCATGAGACCATGTATGAACACCCAAGCATGGAGATTATGGACTAATTATTAACGCCTCTCATTTTCAAGTAGTTTGACTATGTATGTGTGTGTGTGTGACAGAGAGAGAAGAGATGATTGGAGAAAGGAAAAAGCAGAAATAAGGATTATAGGTTGGGGGAATACACTCACCCCTCTCAAAAGCTTCTCTCCTCACCTCTTTTTTTTTCCTCTGGCATGTTATTTTTCGCTTTACGATTCTGATAATGATGATATTAGAGAGAAGAGGAAGGGGAGGAGGGAGGAGAGGAGAGGATGATGGGCGCCACATGCGATTGTTCACCCTGTCTTTCCTCTCTCTTTTTTTTTACTGCTACACATTGCATAGAGAGAGCGACAAAGAGATAGAGAAAGACTTGGGGATGGGGTGGGGGACTGGGGGGGGGGGGGCTCAATGACTAATTTTCCTTTCTTTTACGGCAGCATAAATTTAACAAGAGGGGGGCTTAGGGGGTAGAGTGGAAATCCTTTTAGCGCTCTGATTTATGTACGTCTGATGGCCGAATCATAGATCACCGCCAGAAGATGGCAGACACACTGATGATGATGGGGCCCTTCGACGGGGCCCGCTAATGCCCCGCCGAACAAAATGTAACCAATCTGTGGGGGCCCTCAAGCATGCAGTGATCTTCTAATAGAAACTATAGCAAACTATATGCCTGTCACCAATGACTGGGGTGGGGAGTTGCGGGTGAGTGTGTGGGGAGCAAGTAGGGGGAGTAAGGAAAAAGGAGATGTGGAAGGAGAAAAAGAAACAGAAGCATGAGGGCAAAAAAAAAAAAAAAAAAAAGGCGGGTGATCCAAAGCAAAACACAGCTTTAGATGTGGACAGGAAAACAAAGCAGAGGTTTGAAAAATAGAGAGGCACCGAGCCGCACACCTGAGAGTGAGAGGGGAGCCTCGGTGAAGGGGACTCTAAATGTCAAGTTGAAATAAAAATCAAATAAAAAAAAACATCCAAAGGAGTAAACAGCTAAACAATAGACAACAACAAGCAAGCGACTCAAGTGTCCACCTTAAATCATCCAATCACACACGCACACATACGCATACACCCCAGCCGATGCCTCATGCACAGTGCGCCGCGCACAGCCCCACCAATCATCTTTATATCAAAACATCATTATGCTGCCTGACAGCAGCTAAGATTCCAGCGAGGCCTCGTTGTCATAAATCGTCAGCTGTTGCAGTGCTGCAAAGAGAGCCTTTTCATTTAGGAATGTCAGAGCCCTCCCGAGCCTCGTAAAGATTGTAGGAGACTCCGGATATGGGGAAACAGAGGTAGAGATGGCAGAGCCTGGGAGATGAGGGTGGTAAGTGAAGATGGCAGGCCTGGTGAGGTGGTAGCAGAACACGAGTCACACACCTGAATCAGCTAGACCCAAATAGGGTAAAACACTCTTTCAATTGCACTCTTGGAAGCACAGGTTAACACAGTCCATGACATAGCTCTCACCACTGTTCATTTCACTGTGAGTGAATTCAATGGAAGGTGTAAAAGGTAACTCTATGAATGGGCACAGCAAAGAGGCATGTGTATGGCTGCTTCTTGCCTCGCAGGCTTTCTTAGTGTTTTTGAGGCCAAAATGTGCTGCTGGGTCAATTTGTTTTTCAAGTTTTGCCGAATTTCTTACTTTAAGCTCCACAACCTGCAGCGCTGGAATCCTACCAAAAGTCCATCACTTTTCCATAAAACAGATGCGACATTCAGTGTCCCTTGGATATTTGAATGAAACTAAATATATAGAAGCATTTTGTGGCTTGGCACTGACCTTATTTTGACCATTAATAGTAAAATACTGTACTTGCAAAGAAGTTGCAACTGACTTATTCTGTCAAGTGTGTATTCTTAAAGATGAGACGCAGCATCGCCAGTTCTTTAATAAGAGATATCTGACTGGTTTATGTCTTCACTTCGAGACTCTTCGAGGTTCTTCTCATATGCACATGACAATAAACTTCTCTGAGTGTATTTCAGAAAGACAATGCAGGATCATTAATGGATTCCCACAATTTAGAAGAAATGCTAGAAAGTGGATGGAGTTCATGGAGGAGGAAGGCTCAGGGTCAATTTTAACCAAGATACAGTATTTAACTCCAGAAACATTTTTATTTGAGAATTGATCAATTTAAAACGGAATCATTGAGGCCATTGTGACAATGCAAAGCATTATGGGATTGCTCCATGGACTGGATTGGATGATATCCGTGGTGCATATAAATGTTCACATCAACCTGGTCTACGTATTTTGTGTTAATGTAAACATTCTGATCTGTCAGTTGGGAAGATTTGGTAAGATTGACAAAAAAGTGCCCCTTTATGCCGCCCTACTAGAGATTCTCTTAATCCACCCATGCATCTGAGGGAATATTTAGTTTCAGGGGCTTCACACTGAAGTTGTTCAGTTCTTTTCAGATTGCCTTGGCTGTTGGTGGGAAATACATTTTCACGTTTGCAAAAATTACTATGGGGACAATTTAACACTTAGAATATGCAGTGAACGAACAATGTGGGAAGAAATTGCTTTAGTTCTTTGGCTGTTCATCTTATCATTAAATCCCCACAAATGGAAGCTGACAGGCTGTACTTCACGTCACTGTGTCATTTCACATCACAAAAGAGGAGTAAAGGAAAAAAAAACTTATGCACGTGTGCTTTTTTGCGTATGTGTGTCTGTGACTAATGTACTGAAGCTCCTCACTGATGCTGACAAAAAGACAAGTTTGTGTCTCTGGTGCTAGTGTGTCCCTCCAGGGCTTCCGTCCATTCACTGGCAGGGGAGATGAACTGAGACAAGATGTCAGAGCAGGAAATGTCAGGCCACTGCCAAACTGCTGGTGTGCACACCACTGACACACACACACACACACACACACACACACACACACACACACACACACACACACACACACACACACACACACACACACACACACACACACACACACACACACACACACACACACACACACACACACACACACACACACAAGGATATAGGCGTGCAAACTTGAATTTCCGGGACTCAAATCTGCATTTGGTTTTCAGTTGCACATGAAAACTTTTAACACTTGTCTTTTTACATTCATGATGTTTTCTGATAGATTCACTTTAAGATTTTTGTTTTTGGCATTCTTAAAGAAATTGTGCTGAAAAGCCGATAATTTGCTAAAGAAACAACAAACAAGGATGGAGAGGAGACGGGAGGTTTGTGGGGGGAATGGGGAGATAATGTGGAAGGATGAGCGCAGTAGCAGTTTATGTCCGCTGGCCAGTTCTTATGTTTGTTTTCTTTGGTGGTGTGTACACATTACAGATGTCTGGAGTAATGCCTCCATCTGTAATCTCTCTTCTCTCCCTCTCTCCCTCTCTCTCTTTTCTCTGATATCCCCAGGACTCAGTTTTCTTTAAGTGTGTCAATTTGGGTCTCCTTGCTCAAGTTCAAATATTTAGCCCCAAAACAGCCATTTGTCTCCAACTTACCAGACAGAATGACCAAAATAGAAGAAAATACCTCAAGAAATAAAGAAACAGAGAGAGTGACAGAGGGGGAGGAAGGAAAAAAAAACGTCTTGTATGTTTGACAGCACTTTTTGCTGCCTGGTTAGCACGCACGCACACACGCACACACACACACACACACACACACACACACACACACACACACACACACACACACACACACACACACACACACACACACACACACACACACACACACACACACACACACACACACACACACACACACACACATCACCCCCCGTCTCGTCTGGTTACTGGCTGTGCACTTGCAGTCCCTCTAGGGTGTGTGGGGTCACTCCGCGTGTATGTATGTCTGTGTCTGTGTGTGTGCTGTTGGGTGAGGGGAGTTCACCCAATGCCAACCCTCTCTACCTCCCTCTCTTTACAGTCCTGACAAACACACACACACACACACACACACACACACACACACACACACACACACACACACACACACACACACACACACACACACACACACACACACACACACACACACACACACACACACACATTGCTTGGCAAAAGCTACAGATGATGTGCCGTCCAGCTGCATTTCCGTCACTGTGACGATGAGTGCTCCTGCCAAACGCCCGGCAACCAGAGTCACATCTGCTTCTGTCTCTGTCGCCACGGCGATACTGCCGGAGTCTGCTCGACAACCAGCACACGACCAGGGGGCAACAACGGGTGGCACAGAAAGGGAGCTAGAGAGAGAGACAGAGAGAGTCTGTTACAAATAAACAAAATGCAATATAATTGGTAGATTTATTTGATGACTTTATCAGCATGCTGCTGAGAAGCTGGATAATCATTAAATTGCATGTACTGTACTTCTACTTACTATCCACTGGATGTGTTGAAAGTACGAGACATGTGAGCATAGCTGACACCAAACCTTACCTGAATTCTGCCTGTGAACATGAAAACAATTACTTGAATATTTCACACTATGACTGGTTAATTGATACAGTTTTTCTCTGCCGCCCCAAACTAAAGTTGCTGATGTGAAACAACACTAAAGTTTAATGTCGTTGGGAGTAAATTTGCACTGAGGTACAACCGAGTTGTAGGATTCACGTCTTTAAATGATTTACATGGAGACATCCATTTAATTTCTTGTGTAGCTGAGAGGGGAAATGTGGTAATAACTACGTATTAGGCAGTATTGAAGTTAAAAATGACACACTTGCAAGGAAGAGCCAAACAATCTGTGAAGTGTCCCAGGTGTGCTTAAGCCCTTACAGAACATCATCACCTGTCTAATCAGATTCTTCTGTTGGAACTTAGAGATGTCTGATGAAAATGTAATTTCTTTCATCATGTATCTCACTAAAAACTGGAGAGAAACTGTCTCTCTCCCACTTTGTACTTACGTTACTTCTAGTTTTTTTAGTCTTTGTACAGTTCTGGCTAAATGGCTGAATATATTCCAACCCAAACATTAATATTACCAAATGCTATTGAGACACATTTTTTTATCATGTGGAATTTACCATAAGTAAATGTCTTTTTTGTCATTTTAAAAAGCAGATCAACATTATTTGGACTGGAATTCTCTTCTGTCACCGTTCTGTATCTTTTTACAATTTTTATTATTTTCCTTGGGCTATTTATGTATATTCATATACCAAATGGCTTTTTGATTTTAATTTATTTTTGTCCTCTTCTTCCTTGTAAAGCAAAATGCTATATGTATTTTTTGGTTTTTAATTCAAATCAATACTACGCATTAAGTATAATATTGTCATCTTGACCTCGTCGCCACAGCTTAAAAAAAAAGAAGTTTAATCTCTTTTTCTCCCACAATCCTGATACACCCTCCTAACTGCCTCTCCTTCTCTTCCTCCTTCCCTCCTTCTCCTGCCAGGGTGTTTACATTTGCCCAGCCCACGGCGAAGTGCCTAACAAGGTGGAAAGAATTAGGGGTGAAAAGACAGCATTGCTGCCAGCGAGGGTCTCTCTCTCTCTCTCTCTCTCTCTCTCTCTCTCTCTCGGGAGTAGATATATTTCGGCTAATGTAGTGCTGACCTCTTCTACTCTAACTGACTATCAACTAAAATAGTAATCCAGGAATTTGATCACAATCGCTTTTTAAAATGCAAGATGACTTTTTACAACTGTGAGCATGCACTTTTCAGTTTATGAGTCTATTCAAGCTCACATTTTTCGATTGAATATTTCTTACATGTCTTTTTCTTTTGGTATTTTGTTGTTTTCTTGTTGTTTTTCTTTTGTTTTCTTTTTTTCTTTTTTTTTATGCCACTGTAATTTTGTAAAGTTAAAATATGTTATTAATCACCATTGTGGAGTAGATTTCTCTCCACCCCACCCACAGCTTAAGACATTTGTTTTAGGCATTTAACCTGACGCTTGCCTGAGGTCGAGAGCAGGGAAGTGTAGTTGGCAGCCTTTTAATGACCGCAGCGAGGGAGCGAAAGGAGAAAAAAAAAAAGCAAAAGAGGCCTGGGAGTAAAATAGTGGTTTGAAGGTGTGTGTGTGTGTGTGTGGGGGGGGGGGGGGGGGGGGGGGGGGGGGGGGGGGGGGTGGACAGAGTTAGTGTGTGTCACCTCTTTGAATTCAGACAGGGGGAAGTCCTTCCCCCTCCCTACCCTCCTCTGCTCTTTTTTATGCCTTCTTCCCAAAGTGAGGTGTAGCATATCCAGTCTTATTAGACGCTGAATTATACACTCTCACCAAGAAGCTGAGGGCCTCCATGTGCTGGGGATAGGGGGAAGGGGGGCACATACTATAGGTAGTTAAGATGGAGGGGAAGGTGAGAAGATGGCATAGAGAAGAGGTCAAGCTGCTTTGGTTTTCAAAACTGAGAGACTATGTTTTATATAATACTGTTAGAAGAAAGGGTCAAAGATCTTGTATTTTGCTACTGGGCTGTCTAGAGAGTGGATGCTGGGATTAAATGTGTGTTTGTGAGCATCCCTGGACACACGTATGTATGCATATGTGCTTTCTATGTACATTTCACGTCTGTGCATGCATGTGTGTGTGTGTGTGTGTGTGTGTGGTGTGTGTGTGTGTGTGTGTGTGTGTGTGTGTGTGTGTGTGTGTGTGTGTGTGTGTGTGTGTGTGTGTGTGTGTGGAGAGAGAGAGAGAGAGAAAGAGAGGTGGAGGGAGTGTGTGTGTGAGATGTGTGATGGAACTCCAAAACAAGATGGCGGGTCACAAAAAACTACATTCCAAATGGAGGTTATCAGAGAGCAGGAAGTCTGTCCTGGGTCTCGACCATGTGCTGGGAGAACAATGGAACATGGAAGCTAGTTGTTTGTGTATGCTTCCTGTGTGTCTCTGCTAAAGGACCATTTTTAGAATGAGTTTATGTGAATGCACTTGTTTTGAAAAAACTCAGGAGTCATCAGATGGTGTCCAGTTACTGTGTGATGTTGTCTTTGATGTGATATTATGTGAGTTAACAAGTTAGTAAAGCAACGATTAGCATGCAGACCCTGTGTCTGTGGCAGAGCTAACGTTGGTTTACAGGTTGATAACTGCTCCTAATATCATTATCTATAGAACTCAATCACTGTAATAGAATCAACACATCTTCATAAAAGTTAAACAGTTCTATCATAGCATCAGGTTTAACTAATCTCAGGTAATGCCCAGTTGTTGTTAACACTTCCTGGAAGGAGTTCAGTTGTTTTCCTGGCTGGAGGGAAGCTGGTGTCTTCTCCTGTAGTTAGCATCTCCTGCTAACTGTGGTTTGCTGGTTCTGCAGGCCGAGGAGAAGAAGATAAAGTTGATGATTCAGGAGCTGTCCTTCTTTGCAGCCTCCTGGTTGTTCCTTTTGTCCAGACTGAGGAGCTTGTTGCTCAGGTCTGTGGTGGTTTTTCTGCTGGTTGAGGAAAACACAACGCTGTTCTGTGAGGCATCGTTTCCCCGGTCCCGTCCTGGAGAAACCACTTGGTTTTCCTTGGGTGATGGGAGATCAGACTCTGGGCGCTGGTCTCTTGGTCCTGGGAAGGTCTGACCCTTGTGGTCGGGTCAGCAGAGGAGTTGAGGAGTGGAGGCCCCTGGTTGCAGGCCTCTGGTGTTAGCCTGCTGCTAACGCTGGGTGAGTTGAGCTGCTGGGAAGCAGCTCTTCCCACAGTGTTCACAGGGGACAGCTCACTGCCAGACTCTCTTGCAAGACTGCTTTTGCAGGCTTTTCTTGAAAGTATGTGGATTCGAAGGTGTCGAAGGTGCACCAGGATCCCCAGGCTCCTGTAAACCAGGACCCCCAGGCTCCACTTAACAACATCACACAGGTCAGTGCCTTCAATTCTTTGAGTTTCAACATTTAGATTAGATGAATTACCTGGAAACTTTAAAACTGCTATATTCGGTCTAGCTGGGGGCGGGGGCAATCCGATCCAGTATCGGTATCGGGATCCGATCTAACCTGCCGAAATTTAATAACAAAAATAGTTTATTCTCTGTGCCTCATTTTCATTTTTTCTGTGTTGCTTGTTTTAATGGCTGCATCCTCATCATCCTCACATTTTCTACCTCAAATTGCAGGAGCAGCTGAGCATGAGCCCGATTCAAGAGCTGCAGCTGCAGCCTCAGTCTGAGGGGCCTCAGCAGCAGGAGGAGCTTCAGGAGAAGGAGGAGCTTCAGGTGCAGGAGGAGACGGAGGTGCCTCAGCAGCTAGAGGAGTCTCAGGTGCCAGAGGAGCCGATTCGCAGCCAGAAGAGACGGAGGAACCGTAGACGACGGAGGCCTCTAAATCAGGAGCAACCTCAGATATCTGAGGAGTCTCAGCTCCCGAGGAGGCTCAGCAGCCAGAGGAAACGGAGGTGCCTCAGCAGCTAGAGGGGTCTAAGATGCCAGAGGAGGCTCAGCAGCCAGAGGAGGCTCAGCAGCCAGAGGAGTCTCAGCAGCCAGAGGAGCTGATTCCCAGCCAGAAGAGACGGAGGAACCGTAGACGACGGAGGCCTCTAAATCAGGAGCAACCTCAGATATCTGAGGAGTCTCAGCTCCCAGAGGAGGCTCACCTCCCAGAGGAGTCTCAGATGCCAGATGAGTCTCAGCTCTCAGAGGAGGCTCAGAAGCCAGAGGAGTCTCAGCTCTCAGAGGAGGCTCAGAAGCCAGAGGAGGCTCAGGAGCCAGAGGAGACGGAGGTGCCTCAGCAGACGGAGGTCCTGGTGGAAGATCATCCGTTTCAGGAGCCGGAACTGAAGAGACAGAAAACTCAGTGGCGTCAGTGGCAGGAAGAGCCTCAGCAGCTCCAGAAGTCTCAGGTGGTGGCGCTCTCTCAGGGACCTGAGGAGAATCCGGAGGCGGAGGAGCTGCAGCCCAGCCGGGGGACACGGAGAAACCATCGCCAGATGCTGAAGCTGCTCCAGTTGCTGGATGAATCTCAGCAGCCAAAGGGGACGGAGAAGCTTCAGACGCTGGAGGTCCTGGTGGAGGATCAGCATCTTGAGGAGCCGACGCCGAGCCGGAGGGGCTGGAAGAAAAAGAAGACTAAGAAGAATCCCAACGTCCTGAGGAGCTGGGACTGCTGGGAGTGATCTCCAGTAACACATAGACACAGACAGGTACAGTCCAGATCCTCATCTCGGCTCAAATTCAGGGCCGAGGCTGGATTTGAAAAGTCAATTTCTCTCTCACCTTCTCAGACCGTGGAGTGGAGAGAGAGGAGAAGATTCAGCTTAACCCATGACCCCCCCCCCCCCCCCTAAAAAAAAAACCCAAAACCAAATAAAAATGAGAAAAAAAGTAATTGTTACTTGTGGTCATTCAAAATGTCTTAGCCAAGATCAAGGTAACGTTGGGTTTACATGTATTTGACTAAAAGACCAACAACACCTGATGGACGTCACAAAACGCTGCAGTAGAGATAAAATCACCTTTTGTTTTCAGTTCAGGTCCGTTCAGATCATTTCATTCTTCCCACAAGGGGAAATTTCATTTGTAGATTCTAGTGCATTCATGCATGCATCGTGGCGCAATAGTCGAGATGACGTTCACTGCAAATTTTCAATCAAATCTAAACAACAGTCTGGTGACATTTTAGAAAACTTTCTTTAATTCAATAGTCACATTTTTCACTTCATCTGCAAAACTAAGAACCATCCTGAGCTGTGGAATTAAAGAGTATCTACACATCTGAATCTCACTGGAATTACACCCAAATTACACATTAGTGTGTGTGTGTGTGTGCGTGCGTGCGTGCGTGCGTGCGTGCGTGCGTGCGTGCGTGCGTGCGTGTGTGTGTGTGTGCGTGTGTGTGTGTGTGTGTGTGTGTGTGTGTGTGTGTGTGTGTGTGTGTGTGTGTGTGTTAAAATGAACAAGGTAAGTGATTAGATGAATCACCTTGAGTCCATGCCTCAGCTTTTCAATGCATTTTCAAAGTCACAGTATTTCAACAGGACATACAATATGCAGTACAAATGAGGGCATTAGCAATGGGAGACAAGTATGTGTGTGGTTGAGCAGCAGTCACTTTAGACAGTCAATGCTCTATGCATTTGATTTAAAGTTACATTATTCCTCTGTGGACGACAGGATCAACTTTCATTCAAAAAACTCTCTTATATAGCACTTTACAGGAATGATTACATCTTAAATTGAAGTTTCACACTAGTCCTGCTGCTCTCTGCACATACTCCACTAACATGATTTTGAGGGCTGTATTACAGTTTAAGAAGTATTCTATTTGTTAAACATGGCTTCAGACAAGCACTTTTTTGAGGAAAATCACTTTCTTGAAACGAATATTTGTGTTTTACAAGATCAAAAAAATATAAATGTCATTTTTAATGGAAGACTTGTATTACAATAGAATAACTAAAAAATGGGAGGAACTGAAATCTTCTGTGTGTGAAACAGAGATGTGAATAAAAGAAGCCCATAAATTCAACTTTTGAAAAATACAATGAACTTATTCCTATATATATATATAATATAATTTTTCTTCTGTTACAATATCTATAAATGCATGTTATTTAGTACATGGTTGCATGTTTCTATTTGTCTGTCATTTAAACAGAGTAACACACTGCTGTCAAGGTTGGCACTAATGGCTTTGAGTGTGAGTGTCCAGTTAGGATTTGGGGGACTTTCCATATGGAGTTTTTATGTTCTCCCTTTGCATGCATATGTTTTTACTGTATTCCTCCCCGGCCATGTCAGTTGATGATTCAGACTTGCCTGTGTGAATATGAGTGTGTGTGTGTGTGTGTGTGTGTGTGTGTGTGTGTGTGTGTGTGTGTGTGTGTGTGTGTGTGTGTGTGTGTGTGTGTGTGTGTGTGTGTGTGTGTGTGTGTGTGTGTGTGAAATGCTGTCTCTCTGTGATTGTCTTGTGATAGACTAGCAAGCTGACTTGGTTGAGCCTTTGAATAGATCAATTTAACTTTGACATCACTGAACTTAGTCTTCCAAAACAGTTTTCGTCTTTATATGATTATTCCTTGTTTGATGAACCCAAAATAAGCAAATAAATCAGTCAGAAGTCAGTTTGATTCTTAAGAGATTAGTTCATTGGGTAAAGCAATATTATTTATATGGCAGATTTTTAAACCAAGTTTATTCACAGCCACCAAGAGTACTAAGAAATAGATAGCAATTGGTGTTTGACTATGTTTTGGCAGTAACATACTGAGGATGTCACGATGACTGACATCAACTGCAAACTGGAAAACTGAAATGAGCATGAATTACACCCTGCTTACATGAAAAGGATGTGTTGGAAAAGGTATCACTTACTTCCGTTGACCATGAAGTGATTCAATGGAGCGTCAAGCCCAAACGTGGTATTGGACATACTGGTGAAGGGAGTTATCAGGCATATTGGGATGTTGTGGGGGGAAAAATTCTGTTAGACAAAGTCAAAACTTTAGGTTCAACACACAAAATGTTTTACGATGAAGTCCGAAAAAAAAAAAAAAAAAAAGAAGTAAGAAAATGTCACATCACAGTAACAGCATCTCTGCTCAAGGTTGAGCTGGTTTGAACCTTCTTGGAAATTGAAGTCTATCAAACTCAATCTTCAGTGTGTTTGTTAGTTGATCTAATTGTGTGTGTGTGTGTGTGTGTGTGTGTGTGTGTGTGTGTGTGTGTGTGTGTGTGTGTGTGTGTGTGTGTGTGTGTGTGTGTGTGTGTGTGTGTGTGTGTGTGTGTGTGTGTGTGTGTGTGTGTGTGTGCACAATATCATCCCAGCGCTTGTTTTCATACCCATTAGTATTTTAATATATCAGGCCTTCTGGGCTGATGTAAGGGCAATGCAATCACTGCACGCTGTCCATGGTGCTGAAAAAGAGGTTGCTTAATTACTAAGTTTATTTTAACTGAAGGATTTAGAAATTGAGGGAGTAAATACATCTTTAGTTCCGTTTGTGTTTTTATGAAGTATCTCTCATATTGGAACAATAATTATTACAGATCTAAGTTTATCACATGAAAGTGAACACTAGATTTTTTTTCTTTCACCTTGACAATAACAACAGTACCAACAATTGTAACAATGCAGAGATGTGCTAATGACCAAAACACACACACACACACACCCACACACACACACACACACACACACACACACACAGAGAGAGAGAGAGAGAGAGAGAGAGAGAGAGAGAGAGAGAGAGAGAGAGAGAGAGAGAGAGAGAGAGAGAAACCTGCTGGTCTGTCCCTGATAATGCCCACTGGATGTTCTCACCTTTCACAGAGATGTCCATGGCTCTATTTATAATCCTATCACTAAGAGCACACACCCTACCTGCACATCCACACAGCTAAGTGCACCGGTGTGTGTGTGTGTGTGTGTGTGTGTGTGTGTGTGTGTGTGTGTGTGTGTGTGTGTGTGTGTGTGTGTGTGTGTGTGTGTGTGTGTGTGTGTGTGTGTGTGTGTGTGTGTGTGTGTGTGTGTGTGTGTGTGTGCGTGTGTGTGTGTGTGTGTTTGTGTGTGTGTGTGTGTCGTACTGGAGATGGATCCAAGTGTAGGGGCCTCGCAGGGTTTGCTTCAGCGTGATAACAGCCTGTGATTTGTATCTGTAGATGAAGCACCGGCATAATAAATGTTCTCTACCTCTCACCTTCCCCCATCTTTCTCTTGCTCTTCTTTAGACTTGCTCACACTACTTCTCTGTCAGTTTCTCCAACATGTCAGTGTCTTGGTTTCCACCCCAAACTTTGTCTCATTGTTTATTTGGTTTCAATTGACACTTTATCTTCAGTCACTTTGTATGTTTCACTCTGTTTTGAACTTTTGCACATTTTTGTGAACACACACACACACACACACACACACACACACACACACACACACACACACACACACACACACACACACACACACACACACACACACACACACACACACACACACACACACACACACACACACACACACACACACACACACACACACACACACACATTTGTGTCAATGGCGTGTGTGGTGAGGAGTGAGAAAGTGTCAGTCCTATTCTCAGGTCAGTTGGGTTTGATCTCTTCCACTTTATGCTTTCACACATTAACAGTCAGCTTGCAGGCTGAAACAGACAGGGTAACACACGCGCACACACACACACACACACACACACACACACACACACACACACACACACACACACACACACACACACACACACACACACACACACACACACACACACACACACACACACACACACACACACACACACACACACACACACACACACACACACACACAGACACAGAGGTAGAAACACAAGAAACTCTAAATCACAATGATTCAGTCATAAGGACAGTGGAGATCTGTGCTCACATGTTGATCAGGGTTTTTTTTTTTTACTTAAATGTCTCTAAAACTAAGTTTTTGTCTTTGAAAATTGTTTTAAAAGTAAGTAAAAATGTATTTCTTTTTTTTTAAAAGCCTTCAATTTCAGCTCCTAACTATTACTCTCAGTTCTGTCGGTCGAGCTCTCTGTTTAGTCTTGTGGGTGCAATTTTTCTGACTCAACAAAAGGATTCCTTTCCACCGTTGATCTATAGTTTTCTGCTGGTCTGTCATAAATTTCTGCCAGTGGTATTAGCTGAGGTTAGGCTCTATTCAATTCTCCTCTCCACAGTCAGTCCATCTGCCTGTTATCCTCTCTAACTCTGTCTTTATCCTCACCTCAGCTCCTCCTAATACACACTGCTGAGCGAGAGAGCCTGTTGGCAAACTCTTCTCTTTCTCTGCTCTCATTGCTCTTTTCTTCTGTTCACATCTTTGCAGTTTTGTCACCGTTTGTCTTCCTTTGCCCCATTTTCCACAATCTATGTCTGCTGCCGTTTCTGTCTCCCTGTCTCATTATCTGATATTTACCCAGCTGTATAGTACATCTGAGATCCTCCTCCTTCTCAGGGATGTTACTCTTCTGTCTGCTCCTCCCACTTAACTTCTCCTCTGTTTGTTCAGTAACTGAAGAACTGTTGGATGAAGCCGGGGTAGATATATTACGGATATATGGCTGGCTTGAACGTAGCCTAATTTTCCATAATGAACTGTAGCCCAATCCTCACCTTCATCATCTTTAGATCTCATCTTATGGAAGTGGAAAGAAATCAATTTTTACTCTTATTAAGGGAGGCCTAGTCCTGCTTAAGTCTCTGATTCGAGTATGTGCGTACGTGTGGGAGGATAAAGATGGGGGCTACCCTCCCTATGCTCCTTCTCTCATTTTTTGTATTGTGCTTTCTCTCCGTCTGTCCCTAATGTATGACTCTCTTCTTTTTCCCTTTGTGTTCATTTTTCATTCGTACTCCTCTTCCTGCGATTATCCCAGTGCATATCAGAGGCTCTTAATGAAGATTCACAACATTTTCCCCTCCCAGCTAATACCTTATCAAAGGAGAAATCTCGTTCCAGAAAATCAATTTTCTTTCATATTATTAAGTCCTACTCTACTGCACTTGCATGCGTGATTCCTTTGGTTTAGCGCTGAAAAGCAAGAGTGAGGGACTTAACCCTAAGAGCCCTGCACACTCCATCCACACATCCTGATCTGATATCTCCCATGGCTTAAGCAGATATAAGGGCCAAGGTAAGAGCACAGACTGAATCAGAGAAGAGAGGAGAATAGAAGAGAGAAGAAAGGAAATGTTGCAGGGAGAGCGATCAAGAATAAAAAGAAACTTTTGCAAAAGTAAGGCTGATTTCAATCAAAGTTTCCTTCACCGTTATACCAATTGTTAAAACGCAGTTTTTAAAAGCTCATTTTATTCTAAACTTCAAGACAAAAGTTAAGCCACATTAACCAAAACTCAGCATGCCCATTGTAAATGCATTAAATTAAATGTATTTTGCGGAACGTACATTCTGGACCAAAAAAAAAAAAAAAGCACTACAAATGATCTCAGTGCACATTCAAAGTCACTGAAAATTCTCTGTATGTTTGTGTGCACTGCAGATGAGTTGGCACATGCCACTGATGCACTCAGACCCGGTTAACCTCCTGCCCAACTGCTCTGATTACATCATTAAAACCATGTTTGGTTTTGAGTTATAGTGAGTTATAAAAGATGATCTCCATGTTGTGTTTTTGTTTTACTGACAGTGTTTACAATTTGGCAACACTGTTTGCAGTGAGTGAAAATTTGTTTAAGATTTAACAAGTAAAAATCTTTTCCAAATTGAGTACATGAACAGTGTTTAAGAATCTAACAAGAGTGTTTCAAAACATGAATTCAGGCTTCTGAGAATTTGATTCAGACAATGGACTTTAGTGTTTCTAACAACTGACAAAAACTGTAACATGGACTGTCACTTCCTCAATATATTTTATATAATATATATCTCTTTAGTCCAAAGATTATTCTTGTGTAACCTTGTACGTAATATTTTTCTTTGTTTTTTTAATATCAGCTATATTCCTGGCCAAAACAAAAGTTAAATCATGTGGAAAAATGACAGGAAATATGAGAAATGTGCAAAAATCCCAAACACAAAGTTCAAAGGCTGAAACTGAATCCACTGCTGCACAGTGCAGTACAGAATGTACAGTAAGTCGCATCAAGGAGATGCTTATTCAATACATATTTTCTTTTATATTCATGTCACTGTTGCAAAAATAGCAGAGCATCACAAACAGCCTGACAAATAACCTGCAGTAGTCAGAGGTCCTTAGTTGACAGAGCCGCCACAACTTTTCCTCAGGTCTCTTAGCTTTTGACAGGCCGAAGGTGCCATTCTTTTTTTAATATAAATGTGGAGGATGTAAAAATCAATATACCAAGGTCAAGGTAATGTTACTAATCTCACCAGAAGAAATTTGTATGTCAATACAAGTCAGTGAGATCTTGCAATTATTTAAGTAGCTCAATATATGATGAGTCTTCCCTCCCTCGTGTATTACTCCCTCACACCTCGGACAAACTCCATCCGTCTTCTATACCACTTTATCCTGCGCAGGGTCGGGGCGCTGAAGCCGATCCCAGCTAATTATGGGCAAAGGCAGAAGGCAGAATACACCCTCTACAGGCCTCCGACAAAGTGACTTTACCAAATTACATTTTTAATTCCATAATAAAATAAACACATATTTACACACCCTTAAAGGGTGCATGTATCTGTGTAATGGACTCCAGGAAAAAGATTTGTAGTCTATATCTACTGTTATTAACATAAAGGAAAATACTTCTGTTGACATCTGAAGCAATTTGTCCGAAGAATTTCAGAAACACACTTAATTTGTTCTGATCAGTTCTGTTCACTATATACATGTGCATACTATATAGAGTTTACCTTGCATGATGGCTTTGTATAATTATTTATACACACATTAAATGTAGTTCGGCATTTACCACACATACCTATGCTGTGACTGCTACATTGTTTTCATTGTTTTTTTAACTGTTGGTAAGTGACAACATGTGTATTTCTATCTGTTGCCAAAATATATTTCGTAATTGGGCTTGTTAAATGCATTACACACTGTAAACCTGTCACTGTATGTGATATATACGGTATACTTATAGGAATAGGTCCAAGTATACATTGGCAGTGCAGTATTACTTTCGCATCAGCACAGTCCTAAATTATCTCATTATAAATTATTCTAAAGGATTTACTTATCATGGAGGAAATGTTGCCAACTTGATATGACCTCAAATAAGCTCTGCTCTTTCAAGCCTTTTAAAAGTGATTGCTACATAAGGAGTAGGAGCGCTTGAATACGAGAGCTGGACCATTTCAAGAGTTTGACTGGCTCTGCCTAACACATATTATATTGGCGTAAGACACCAAACACATAAGAGGAGGTGTAATGAAATATTTCTATTTGTTTAAACTCTTTATAAGTCCTCATAATCTGTCCATAGCAATGTGATTTTTTTTTTTTTAACCCTGTCATACCACGATTTATGTCAGGAGTATGGCAGGAAAGTTTTTGAAAGTCTGAAATAAATCCATATTTTATGTTAGACAATTTTATCACGGTATTGCACAATTTCAGTCAATCAATCAATCAATCAAGCAAGCAAGCAAGCAATCAATGATTTATTGTATATGTTGGTATGCATGTATGCATTCGCACAGGTGTGCTTGCAGGCATAAACACGAACACAAATAAAACGTTTTTGCACAATGACAACAAAGAAAGTCCAACCAGAATGACATCAATAAGCATTTACAGGTGACAATGTGTTTTAAATATTGTCTAATCAACAAGAGGAAAACCATTTGAAAGAATGGTTTGCAATGTCACATTAGGCACAATGACATTTATTACAATGTCATTTATATAGTGGGTGCTTTTATTTATTTTTTAAATTATGCTCACTATACACATTTCCTTTGTGGACTATACAATGACCAGTTGTGTATTTTTCTACAAAACTTTGCATTTCTACATATGGATCTCTTGGACATTAAACTTTGTGCAAACCTCTGCAAGAACAACAGTTTTCTTTCGCACCTTGCTTCAGTGGTTGGGATCCACCATGACAGACTACAGAAACAAGGCCTCCGCTGAAGGGATAGGCCCTATGGCGGAGTCGCTGGGTGATAGATAAAGTAGGGCAGGGGTAATGATGAGGCATCATCGATGTAAATGATACTCAGGGAGGCCTGGCGAGAGGTAGGGGGGCTGCAAGCAGGTGAACGAGAGAAAAAGAGAGAGGTGTGGAGACACTCGCACTCATGAGAGATCAGAGCAGGTGAGAGGGAGGGAGGGAGGAGAGGTGGATAGATGGAGGGAGGGAGAGAGGGAATAGGGATGATGAAGAGGGAGAGAGGAAAGAAACAGAGGTGTTGGGGGTGGTGATGTATGTAGGCCTGTCAGAGAGTAGTCGGGGAAGATACAGTGTGCTCCTTACACTGGGGAAGCAACACCCCCCACCCACCCAACCACAAACCCACATTTGGCTTCCATCCCGCACCCACCCACCCACCAACTCTCCCTAGGTTAGCCTGGATGTAGAGGCTGAGTAATAACCTAAAGGTTGTTGGGTTGCTCCCCACCACAGACAGGGGTGTTTTCTGGCTGTGAGCTGGCAGCTGGAGGATACTGGTATTACTTCTAAAGTTCTCAACAGCAATGCCCTTGAATAAGACACAGAGTCCCATACTGCACTGCAGGTGGCCTCTAGCATCTCTGATGAAATGCAAATGCAGAGACGGCAGATATGGAATCGGAGGTGAATTGCAAAAACACCTATTTTTGTGTAGACAGGGTTTGGAAATATCTAGCAATATTAACTCCTTCAAACTTCAGAAACTACACACATCTGGCAGAACAGCAATAGTTGTAGGATTTTTTTATTTATTTTTTTGATCCACGTAACTTAAATTTAAAGTGCAAAATGTGGACTTAAAAGAAAATGTTTTCTGTTTGGGATACAATTGTCTTGATTTTGGTTAAAAGTTGGCTTGGTTTGGAGGCAAAATTCAACAAAGTATATCAGGTTGAGGGAATGTGACGTGTCACATATTGGAAAAGTGATTACCACTCTCGCCTCACACAGCAAATATCTCCATTTTAATTCTTGCCTTGGGAGCATTTCTGTTTTGAGTTGGCTCGTTCTTCTTCTGCATACACAAGTTTTCTCCGGTCATCCAATTTCTGTTGATGATCCAAACACATGAATTGTCTGCTAATTGGTGTCTATAGGTGTGAATATGCCTGCGGTTGTCTGTCTGTTTGTGTTTGTCCTGCGATGAACTGGAGACCCATCAAGGCTTTACCCTTGTCTTCACCCATTGTCAGCTGTGATTGGCCCTGAGCTGTATGACATCATATCAAAAAATAAATACGGAGGGTTTCCAAAAAAACACTTTTTTGTTTTTTTGCTGCTTTACAATAATATAATCGTTGATGCATTTTTACCACAAAACCAGCATATGATGCAAATGAGACACAAGTTCAACTTAGGGTATGCCAGCCCTCATGGATAGAAGAGTTTGCGTCTTATGAGAGGATGGACAAGAATGACATCTCGTCTTTGTCAGCCATGCTGAGGTAGTGTGATTAATCAATAAAGGTAGGCCTCTGCTGCTTAAAGTTTGGTCCCTGTGGCCTTTCTGTATCGTTGCCCTGGGTGCTGTCATACTTATATGGAAGTTGGTCAGGGGTTTGGCTGGGTACAGCGACAACCTGTTCCACACTGCCATGATCCACTATGCCATTAGATTGTGTGTGATTGTAAAATCTTGTGAACAACTTATAAAGACATAGAACTTAACACTGAAATAATCCAGTGGGTGTTTTTATTATTATTAAAATCAAAAGTATATTAAAATGTTTGAGAATCTGGTGGTATGGGCCTGGATGGACCTGTACCTCTTACCTGAGGGCAACAATAAGAATAAGAGTCCATCATCATAAGATAAGTGAAGCAGATGCAGAAACAATACCCTTTAAGAACAAAAGATTTTACATCTGAATATATAGTATACCAAATTTTTTCAGGTGTTTTCAGAATTTGAGGATGTTCCTGATGCAGGCCACAGAACCCAGCTGATTGCGGTGTGAGAATCATGTCCAATAGATCGGTCACCAGTCCATTACTGGACAAATAGTTCAACACATGCATATTTTCATCTACAGGGAATTTTGGTGTCTCCATCAAACATCAAACACGTTTTTTGGATTGCAGTATAAAAAAAGACAGAGAACTAGCAGAAAAAAAACAAAACCTGGTCATGCACAGGGAGAACATGCAAATTGCTCAGAAAAACCATCATATTCTGAATGAAATAGGGGAGCGTGCTCACTTTGAGGCAAGAGAATATGATCTGTGTATATACTGTACTACTGCCATAGGTGTGTGTGTGTGTGTGTGTGTGTGTGTGTGTGTGTGTGTGTGTGTGTGTGTGTGTGTGTGTGTGTGTGTGTGTGTGTGTGTGTGTGTGTGTGTGTGTGTGTGTGTGTGTGTGTGTGTGTGTGTGTGTGTGTGTGTGTGTGTGTGTGTGTGTTTCAAGTCAGGCAGCAGAGTAATCCATTCTCTCCACAGTGGTATGGAGAGATACTGTTGTCATGCCAGGTTTCACACACACACAGACACTGAGACACACTCAAATACACAAGCTGTTGTCATGCTGCGTTACATGGAGTCATGATCACATTATCTAGCGCTGGACCCTACACTCTCATTCACTTATATAGCATTCTCTGTAGATTTCCTTCACACTCACACACGCACAAATGCAGACAAGGACACAGACAGACACACACACACACACACACACACACACACGCGCGCGCGCACACACACACACACGCAGACAGACAATATAGGAACCAATGGCTCACCTGATGGGCCAGCTGAAATGGATCGAGGAGGGCCGCGCTCATGCACTGTCTTCCAAACACACAAACATGCATGCACAGTGGTCCTGCTGACAAGCTCTTCCACGCCAGATTAATCTGGTTTACAGTCTTATCTGAGCACAGATAGCACCCACCCACCCACACACACACACACACACACACACACACACACACACACACACACACACACACACACACACACACACACACACACACACACACACACACACACACACACACACACACACACACACACACACACACACACACGCAGGAATAACAGAAATAAAGAGTCTGGTCCCAAGAATACAATTGCCTGTTTACCTGCAGGTGGGCCAGTCAGGAGAAAATGGTCGAACAAAACAAACAACAACTGAAAAGAGAAAGAGAGAAAAAAAAACGTGTCCGTGTGTGAGCTGTGTGCAGGTGGGGGGGGGGGTAGCAGGAGAAAGTTTGTATTCGACAAACATCACATTAGTCACAGCGAGGAATCTCCTCTCACTCCCCAACCTCGAAAGAAATATAACCAGAAGAATATTGAAGTTGTAATCCTCCAAACTTGTCTGTCCTTTCTGCCTTGTGAAGGTCAACTCGTAGTTTAAAGCATTCCTCTGTGTTTTTTTTTTTTTTTTCATTTTCCTGTAACGTTGCACTCTATATTCTTTTCATGTTCTCAATACTAAGCACTCCCTGATTCACAAATTAATATTATGTCTCATTCCACCTTAAAATGTTTAAAACTGTATCGTGCAGTAAATCACTCAGCCACATTTTCACATATGAAACAAATGGACATACTGCTTGTGAAAAATACCCCAAAATACATGATGATCATCTTCCGTTCACTTCCAAAATAGATGACAAACAAATTGTCATTGGCATCTCATGATGAGCGACTTGAGGGAGGGTTTGTATTGTATTTTCAAAGTGTTAGGGAGATTTTTTCTGAGGGACGTCAGAGAACTTCAAGTGGGGACATAGCGTGATGGGGGCAGCTTGGGGTCAGGAGGATGCCTTGTCCCAGCATGACAGAGGGAAAATCAAAAGAAATGCATTTATGGTTAAACCATGATTCACATCATTATAGCACATATTTTAGAAGTAAATGTATTATATGTATAATGGAAACAGATAAAGACAATGAAACACCCTCTATTGCAAAACCACACGTTTGATATTTCTGATTAGTTACTTGCGAGCTATAAACGCACCATATATTTCACATTAAAAACATCTAACATGCACAAGAAGAGTAATGTTTTTATTGCATATGGATCGCAGCAGCTATTCACATCAATACCTTGCTATGGGAAAAGCATTTGAGAGTTAAACACAAATTACTTGTTGGCATGAAGCTGTTGGAATCTGTAGCATCAAAAAAGGGGAAAATAGAAAAAAAGTCTAAAAAAACATATATTTACTTTAAAGAATAAATGAGGGTTTTACTGTCCATCTATATGTCCATCTATCATCACACTGCGCATTTAAGCAATTCAGACACAGACATATTTAGCATAACATTTATTGGGACTACAAAAAAACAATAACAAAAACAAAAAAACAAAACTCTTTTTTCAACCTTTTGCCTCATCCCTTCCTCTCACCAACATTCCACCGTTCAATGTGTACAGATGAGAGTTATTGATTTGGTGTCTTCTTTCCGTTCTCAAGATAAAATAATTAGTGAGAAAGAAAGAAAGAAAGAAAGAAAGAAAGAAAGAAAGAAAGAAAGAAAGAAAGAAAGAAAGAAAGAATGTCTGATTATAGATACTACAGTGATTAATTAAATTTACATTCACAATGACTACATGATTTTCAGAGCATTCAAATGAAAAAGGTGATCAAAAGTGTCAATAAATAAATATATGAAAAAACATATTTTTTATCATATATAAATATATAAAATAGAATATGTATACACACGTATATGAATGCATGCACTTTGTTCTGTGCGCTGTGTGTTAGCTTATTAATAATTACATTATAACTGTTTTGCAAGGTTACTGTTGGAAACCTAAACTGTACAGTTCAGTCCTCACAGGGAAAACTGGATGAGTGTCAAATACATTTTCTCACCAATTCCTCTTTCTGCCTCAGCAGTCGTGAGCAGATCAGAGTTGATGTGAATAAAAAAGAACAATCAAAACACGACACAGTATCATCGACAATGTATTTCTCTTTATTTCTACATGCCTGTCATTCTCTCTCTCTCTTATAATTATGCAGATCTGTCTTTCATATAGATTTCCTCTCATTTTTTTCAATGTGATTTTTTCTAGTGCTTTCCCCCTCTCATCTCCTGCACCCCCTTATTGCTCGATAACAGACAGCTGTCGTCTGTGTGTGACTCCGTGTGATTGTGCGCTGTCTGTCCATACTGAATGCTGTGAGTGGCCTCTACTGGCTGACTGAAGGGAATTAAAATGATTCATAGAATATGAACACGGGAGTGCCTAACCATGGAGTAACCAAGAAAAAAAAAAGGTTGCAACCATGGGAGATCAAAATTTAAAATGCAAATACCCTCTTTGCATGAGAGATTATAACACTTGCAGTGCAGAAAACCCTGAAGTTGTTGTTCTGCATATGTTACTTCCTTCTTTTGTAAAGTTTGCCAAACGTGTGCTACAGAGAAAGAGAGTGAGAGAGAGACAGAGAGACAGAGTGAGAGGGAGAGAGATGAAGAAGTGATGCTAGATACAGTATACATAGAACAGTATCCATAGATTTATTGCTTCCAGGGGAGTAGAAGGCTGCAGGCCTCAGGGGTCGGTCCTCACATCAATATAACAATGACACACATCGACCCAACAGCGGCCCGCTTGCTTCATCACTGGGACAAAGTAGCATCAATAGTTACACAGAAAGCGTGATAGCAACTGGTAAAAAAACAAAATACAATAGACTGAGACCAAAAAATAGGTAAAACGTAGCTCCAATGTCATGTGAATATGAATTAAATTCTAATTCCTTTCATGTGATAATGTGCTTTTATTAGTATAAGGATGAGTTAGAAATATAAAAATAATGTGGTGCAATAGACAATAGTGTGCCATATTTGACGCAGTTGATATGTGTCACAAAATCTTGTGGAAATGTGACTATGATTTATCTTTACCGTCTCTACAGGTATTGCTCTGGGCCAACCCGTTGCTACCCAGGGTGTGTTCTCAGTAGTGTTACTGGTATTGACGGTATTGACTTTACATTCTTCAATTAAGCACCGTACAGAATAACTCCCACATTTAAATGTGCGCATGTGTATGGCTCTTCAAATGATATAGTTTCAAGACAACAAAATATATAAATGAAGGTGTAATGAACACATCACATTGGCATCTCCACAGCACTCAATAGATGTATCCCTGATCAAAAACATTTGATTTAATGATTGAATGAGTTTAGTTCTTTCTGCAGGGGTTGATGAGGATCCATTCATCAGAGTTAGTTCAATCAGGGATTGGAGCAGGATGTTGGCTCTCCAGGACCACAATGAGGAAACACAGCATTACGGTGTGGATGAGGCTTTGAGAAAGCATTAAGAGAGACAGACATAACCTCCATAATCAGCAAGTTCACTGAAAATGTACATGACATGACATTACATTAATTTAAATTATATTAAAGTCAATACTTTAAATAAATGTTCAAGACTACAGGTATGAAAAAACAATTCCTGCAACATCATTCTGTTGTATTTCCCAGTTATTTCAACCCAGAAGCACCTACACAAGCGTGCACCACACACAGTACGTACCACAGCTGGCTCAGTGATAAATAGGCTTTACTTTATTCAACAAAAATCAACATTTTAATCACCACCTTTGCTCTTTACAGGATTTCTAGACAGCAATACGTTAAATCTAAAATGGGGGCATTTATGTCGCCTGGGTGGTGGGGTTGATATACGGCATATCTCACATTCGCCTGCATGTGTATTTGCTTGTAAAGCCCTAACGATCCCAGCCTTTATGCACTTACCAAGTGTTTTATTGTAACAGACATGGTCATTGCATGCGATGAGGTGTAAATATGCACATGCCTCCAATTATTTGCAATCAGTCACAAATCACCACACATCCAACTCAATGCTAAGACTTTTTGACCTGATTAACAATTACATTTACATTGAGAACACGGTTCTGAAAGCATTCAAATAAAAAGGCCATCAAAAAAGGTTTTTAAATAAATGAAAGGAGAGAGTACTATATAGCAGACCAAGAGTGGACTAAAATATGTGAAATTTGATTTGAAAAGATATTTATTGTCTAAGAGATTTTTGTATTATAAGTCATTAGTCTAGGTTTATTGGCAATGTTCATCTATAGTAAATGAAATATTAAAAAAACAATAAATACAAACATAGCATATGAAATTTGAAAAAAATCTAAATTAACTAGCGAAAGCTGTTTGCGTCCAGTTTCTGGGAGTACTGACCGACATAAAAGTAGCTCCAACATAAGACCCTAAACAGAAACTGGGAAACAGGAACGAGGAACCAAAAAACCTAAGAAATGAAAAAGTGGGAGGAAATGAGATTAAAAAAGAGAGAGCGAGAGAGAGGGAGAGAGATACAGTAACATTGAGTCGAGAGAGTTTGATGCCACTGAGTAATGAAAAGTCCATATGTTATAGAGCCATCATAAATTATGTCCCACAACGTATGGTAGAGGGGCACAAGGTTTGATGTGTGTGTGTGTGTGTGTGTGTGTGTGTGTGTGTGTGTGTGTGTGTGTGTGTGTGTGTGTGTGTGTGTGTGTGTGTGTGTGTGTCATCCAGAAATAGGACACCCACCCACAGTGAGCCACGGAAACAAATAGCCGTCCTCGCTAGCAGGACAGACCTGCTGCACTTGTATCTGCCAGACCTAATCCTGTCCACACACACACACACACACACACACACACACACACACACACACACACACACACACACACACACACACACACACACACACACACACACACACACACACACACACACACACACACACAGGAGCAGCTACGGCCATCACCCCACCAGACAAAAAGTCTAAGTCTCTAAAATGAATTCATGTAAAATATAAAACATATCATTTTTGTTTCCACTGGTACAATACAGCAGTTTAAAAAAAAAGTTATTGCAATGTGGGTGTGCATGAGCATTTATGTGCATTTTAAACTTCGATTGAAGTTGGTGAGTCATTTGAATCAAGAGAAAAAAAGCATGTAACAACAGACAATCTGTCAATGATCAACATATTTATGGTAAAAAGTCTCTGGAATCTGTTCAAGTCGGTTTACAGTAAATTGATATTGCTTGGGGCAAGTGTTGCCTGGATGCTAAAGAATGTTAGAGAAGCAGACCTTGGACATGAGATTTGCAGGTTCAAATCCCACAGTTGGTCCCTCCTCGTATTATGCCACACCATGAAGATTTAAGAATCAAATGGATGAAAAGCAGAGATATAATTTTCCCAAGAGGGATACAAATGAACACCTTCAATACAAACTTATGAGTTCTCAGAATAACTTTATCTATTGTGATTGATCCATGTTTCAAATTTCTGGGGCCACGTTTTCTTTGGCCTAAATATCTATGTTTTGGGACATGGTCATCCAAGAGACAGAGCATTCATTCCATTCACAAAAGCTCAGCTCAGCTTACATAAATACAATATAAAACTTATTTGAATTTGTAAAACTAGTGCTTTTACATAAAGTGAATGAGCAAATAATGTAAATTATAAATCATTCATCCAACTTAACTGGATTAAAAAAAAATTGGGAAGAATGACAGTGGCCCACATCAAAACATTACATTTCATTAAAACAATATTTATTAAAAAGCTACAATTGTTACAGTGGTACTTGGATGTGAGCCTTTTAAATTATTACCAAACTGCTTCAATGACAAAACAATTTGATATGATGTTATATGAAAGATAAAATATATAAGTGCATTGTTCTACATTAACACTGGTGTGTGTTGGAGAAAAACCCTCACATTCACTTCACACCAAACTCTTACTCGGTCAAAAGTTTTTGATGACAAATCAAAACGAGTATCAAATAATTAAATAAAATGTGGGAGCTGGTAAATAACACACAGGGACAAAGACAGGGTGGAATGGAAAGCACAGTCCTCTTTGAATATGACAAAAGCTGGAGGTTACAGTAGTTTTATTTAGAATGTTGCCGGTGTTTGCTTCCATGGAACATTCATTTGAACATAGAACTACAATCAAACCTTTAAAGAACACATATGAAACCAGACTCAGCATAGTCACACATCCTCACGAAAAAAAAAAAAAAAGTGGTATAAACTGTATGGCTGATGATATGATGCCTTGATATCAGCTTCAACACAGTTCTTTATTTGTAGATGCACACCTCCTCGGCTGTACCGTAATCTTTACTCTGATCTGGGAGGACAACGCCAGCGGTGGCTTGTGATCTTGCCCCAGTGTATGATCCCAGACCACTGAGTGTGCAGCTGCTGTTACCTGACTGTCTGTGTCCCTGCTCTGTTTGTGTGTTTACTAATAAATCATCCCATTACATATCATAAGTAGGCCATCATAATTAATTGGCCAGTCGAGAGAAGCTCTGACAATAAGCCCCCAGCGGTGAACACACATACACAGACGCACATGGCGTTCAGAAGCTCTCACACAAACAGAAATCACTTGTGCTATGTAAACTGCAAAAGAAATGCACACACGCGTATACACACATAAACAGCCACTCAGTCATTAATATGTGCATGGCAGAAAGTTATACGTCTGCTAAATCTGTAGAACAGAACTTTAAAGTGAGCATTGCTTTATATTTACAGGTTGCCCTGAAAGCAAGTGTCTTTGATTACGCTTCTATTTTAATAAAACAACACTCGCTTTTTTGATTGAATAGGCTCCTTACTTCTGACACAGTATTAAGTAATTATTCTAAATTTGTGCCATACAGTTATGAAGCAACATTTCATTATTATGTGAGAAGACACAGCAATGCCAATGGAAAGTCAAAAGACGAAGTGAAATCTGTACAATATCCTTACTCCCTCCTGTCTCCGTCTGCATCCCCACAGTATGCCAACCATCTTTGTCACCTATTGTTGTTGCCACACCAAAGCAAGTTGCATGAAGAGCAATAATGCTTCACATCCTTGCAGCTTGTGAGAAGGTCAGGAGGTATTCAGATACATGGAAACACGAAGGAGAATGAACAATGTCCTGACACACACAATGGAGCTCACTGCGGAGGAGAAAGGATGGCCTCGTCGATGGGTGTGTGTGTGTGTGTGTGTGTGTACATGCCATTTTTGTATCATGGGGTGAGGCTGTCTGTGCGCGTGTGCTTTGTTTCTTAAATCCGCGTGCAGGAACATATGTAGCAGCATGTGACCAAGATAATGACCTATATAACATTAGTGAAAGAGATAGCGAGGGAAAGTTTGTGAGAGTGTCAGTGTTAAAAGGAAAAGAGGGAAAGGTGACCCTGGAAGGAAGAATGAATGACCTCTGATACCCATCTTTAGATCAGAGGAGAAAAAGACACCTGATTGGGCTGTGAATAATTTAAAGGGACATTCCACACAGGCTTGTAACCCCACCTTCTAACACTGCACTAAAATAAACAAATGTTACTCTTCACTTCAGGTGAATGACTGATTGAAACAAATGTGTTGCCTTTATGTTTCTAAAATATCCAACTTTTTAAAAAATGTATTTATAGTTGAATTTGTTTGTATACATGAGAGATTTTTTTTCATCTAAATTCATAGCATTTTCAATAGGATAATCACTTTTTATAATACAGTCTAACTGGCCACCTGAAAGTCACAGGCAGAGACGTGTGTATGACAGAGTCTTGTAAAAACATGTGCTGTTTGAAATGTCTAATTATGTGAAGAGTGTACCAATTTAAAGCTGCATAAAAGGGCCATTGGTGGGTTTTTTTTTAATGTGTGGGCAATTAAATGTGACATATATAGCAAACGCACAACTAATTTACTAATTGACTAATTTCCAACAAACAAATTCAGCCTACCTTTTATCAACAAAGTTACTAAATACAAATGGAAGGCTGTTAAATGAACACTGATGCCTCTGTAACAAGTAAATTGCATCAGTTATGATGATCCTAAAACATAGTTTTATAATTAGACATAATTAAAATTGTGCCAAACATATATAACATAATAAAATGCAGCTCTCTGCAGAGTTAAACTTTGCATTAAATACTGTTATTATATATGCCTCTGAGAATATAAATAAATCTGTTGAAGCGAGAAAGCCAAGAATATTGAATACGTAACGCAAACACTTTGAAATTGACTGTGTTGCCCCTGAAGCACCATATAGACATAACAGATTTATTGGCTTAATTTGCTGACCCCTGCACCCACATATGTGAGTGAGAGAAGGAAGAGAAAGAGGGAGGCCAAGGTCAGGTTTAACAGGGTCAAGTTCAGTCCATCTCCCTGCTGCATTGCATTATGCAGTCAGCTGACTGAATTAGCATGACAACCTGATTTAGCCAACCTCTTTCCCAAATTCATAGCTATAGCAGATACACACAAAAGCACACATGATATGGCTCGGGAATCTGTAAATGCAGCATGGGTGTAGTTCACCTAGACAGAAACAAAACAGAGATGGAGTGAGCGGGAGCGAGAGAGTGGGAGATAGAATCTACATTTGTTTGAAATTTACTTCAATGTCTCTGGATAGATAAAGAAAACTATGATAGAGTTTGTGCATGCCTTGCACTTTTGGATGCATGCATGTATGCATAAACATGCAGAAATAGAAACATATTCAGCTCGGAACGCTGTATTTTTGTGAGCAGAAAAGAAGGCAAAAAAAAAAAAAAAAAAAGAAGCTAAACTGTCACTCATTTATTCATCTATTCTCAACACTCAGTTAATAATAATTTGGGTCCTGGGAGGGTGCTGTAACCAAGACCTGACAAATGACCTGGTGAATTTTGGAGAGGTCACCAGTCTCACACAGACCATAGCAAGACAGACAACCACATACAGTACCTACAAGGAAGGCACCCAAACCTACATCTGCAAAAGGGATAACATGAAAACTCAAAAACAGCTCATGTTCAAGCCAAGAGCTTTTGTTCTGTGAGGCGTCTGTACTAACCACTTCAGCTCCATGTCAGCCAGCGTCATACCTTGAAGACCAAACTCACGTCCAAATGTATAGGGTTGTGTTTTAGCTATCCAACTGTGTGAGTTATTTATAAAAGTTTACTATTTCGAGCCTTCACTTTAAAATTACTTCACGAACAGAGTGAACACAACTCGTGCCAGAGAAATAATTAGAGTTAAATTGTATCCGACATAAAGGCCATACAGAACAGCAACGCAAGTTCCAATGTCATGCTGTGACACCTGTAAAGGGGATCATTTGCATAGTCGTATCTTTTGTACTTTATGATGTGGATGAGAAAACAAATCAGAACTGAGAGGAAGTCTATCCAAAATGACTTGTTAAAAACGATAAAACACAGACATCAAAACAAATGGGCTAATAGTTATGGGGATAATAGAGCTGAAGAGCAGGCCACAACTACAGAAAGAGAGACACAGCAATACACACTGATCATCTCGTGAGCCAAAGAGAAAAAAAGCTAAGTCTAAATTAAGATGTTGGATGCTGGCTTTCCAATAGGACCTTGACACAGTGGTTGACCTACTCATGACAGGATCCCAGTGCCGCGGATTTGGAATTCTATTAGTATTACCAGCTGTAGGGGAGGGGGAAAAATGTCATGCAGTCATCAGGAAGAGGCCAATCCATAGCTTCTATCCATCAGCCAATTACTGGTGCTAAAGTGGAATTAGATAGGTATTGACAATGAGAGGAGGTGGAGGGAGATTAGCGAGAGAGATGGAAAGAGTAGAGGAAGGAGGAGGCTGGAAAGGGTAGGAGACAAGAGGCAGCGGAAAGAGATGAGAGAAGGTGAGTAAAAGAATAGCAGGAGGAAAGGAGAGGAAAGGGAGAAAACTGCATGAGAGGAGATAATGATTAAAGGATAGGAATGAGTGAGACAAGAGCAAATGGAATCATTGGCTGATTGGGATCAGAAAGACAAAAAAAAGTTGAAGGGGCGGGTTTAAAATTTGATTGAAATGATCTTTTTTATGTTCCCACATAATAGTCCTGAGGTAAAACTTGTCAGGATGTTTTGATTAAATGGATCTTTTAATAAAATGGGATGAAGGGATTTGTTTGTTTGTTTGTCTGTCTGTCTGTCTGTGGGGTGTGTGGGGGGGGACACTAACTCACAGTGGCGAAAAACATTTGACTTATTTTTTTACAAGTTTTTAGATGCTGAAAATACACTAGACCCAACAAATTAGATTACTTAATTCTGAAACAGGGGAATCTGTTTTGATTTTCTAAGGATGACCTCAGCTAGACCCTGACATTTCATCAATGATTGACATTTCGTGTTCTCCGCTTAAGGCAGTTTTTTTTTTTGCTTGTTTGTTTTTTTAATAAGCAATACAATGTAATCTAAATAGGCAGTGTTTGTAACTGCTAGCCATTACATCTGTAACAACTGCAAACACAAACATGGGTAAACATTCAAACAGAAGGAAAGACATGCGATTAAAAGGGTAATATGTAAACAGTGAAAGAGGGAGATGTTGAAAACAGGGATGAAAACGAGTGAGAAAAGAGATGGGAGAGAAAAAAGAGGTAGAAAATAAACTCTGAGCTATGTAATGAATTTATGCCTGGCTGGCAGATCTTTGTAAGTTATTGGAAAAATAGCCGGGGCGGCGTATTGACACAGCTGGGTCTGAGATCAATACATTGAGAATGGGCAATACATTTTAATTTAAAACTGTTCAAACTTTAGCAGCAAATCCATGCGGCTCAGTGCAGCCTCCTGCCCCATCTGAACACACACACACACACACACACACACACACACACACACACACACACACACACACACACACACACACACACACACACACACACACACACACACACACACACACACACACACACACTCACACACACACACACAGAGTATTTGAATGAGATAGTAAATGTTGTCTGCTTGATCAAAACCCACACACACATTCCTTTATTTTCATCACTTCACACAATATTACTTGGGCTCACATTCACTTTCTGTACATTCTACTAACTGCATCCATTTCTTTTGTAACTGGAACTACACGGGTTTTGTGCAGATCTTACGGAACAAAGTGACTGTTTTATTTCCACTCCAACATCAACATTTCACACATAGGGTTCTTATTTAAAGGGGTTATCTTGTGCAAAATTTTATTTTTTATGGTTTTCCAACAGTAATATGCATCCACATAACTGACAATTATACCCCAGAAGTAAAGAAAGTATGTCATCTCTCTCCCTGGCTTGTTTCATTAAAAAAAAAAAAAGTGTGCACTTCAATGAGCAAATCAGAAATCAAACCCTGTATAGTGTCATCAGGAGTTTAGCCAATCCCAATCAAGGTAGGCCCTCCCATTTGATGGCCCCACAAGAGGAAGTACTTCCTCCCCCTCCCAAGATGGGATGTGTGGGTGGAGACAATCCAGGTTACACAGACACAGCAAATTCTGAATGCAGCTCATATGATCCAATATTCAAGTTTGGGGCATTTTGACAGAACATTGTATTTTTCATGAACATCCATGTGCTGTACAAACATTTTCCAAACACGTATTGTGCAAAAGTGTTACATTGTATTATATCTTTCAACCTTTTTTCAACGACTCAACTGAGTGTCATGGGACACTGGAACCAATCCCGGCTGAATATGTATGAGGTACACCCTGGAGATTTCCATAGTCAGTCACAGGATGAAGAGAGACAGAGCTTTTATAGGACTTTTACAGAACTTAACTTTTATAACAACACTGAAGATCAGATGAAATCGTTTGTTCTTAAAAAGTGGTTTTATTGAGTCATCTCTAAACTTCCCATGTGTCTTGGATCTGTTTATATAAACATATGGAAGCAAGCATGCACAGTGGCAAGGGTACACATGTCTTTTCCTCTGTGTTCATATGTGTTCTGCAAACATTTGCATCTCCTATGAGATATTTTTAGATAAACCAATAACATCTGTAATTAAAGGGCCAGGTTTACTGAGGGATGAGTAGGGCACTTTCGACATCTGTTTTCATCCTGCTCAATTAGCATAATTAATTAACGTTAATCAATCCAAACAAATTATTTTTTTAACACCTAGAATAAATCACACCACATCTCTCTGTTTCTCAGCACAGACTGATCCAACTCTCTGCAAAGCATTCATTGATCACCCAACAAATGAGACAATGCTGGGTGATGAGGCTTATTGTATTGTATTCCTATTCTTGTTTGGCTGTCTGAATTCTTGCATCGTTCATCATTACTCTGCCACTACAGTAAGCGAGAAGGCAAAAACTTTTAGCACCAAGTATGTTTGAGGAAAGTGCTAATTTCTACAATGAGATAGATCTATCTTGTCCTAATGTATATCATGTGAGAATCATAATCAAATAACTTTTGCTACAACTTCCATGTATCCATTGTTCATACTGCTGAGGGTCATGGGGTGTCAGAGGCAATCCCAGCTTACTGCGGGTGTGCACACGTTGTTGTTTCATCACACTGTTAAAATACCACCGATTGAAAATTGCAACTCCATGTGACTTAAAAAGTTACTTGGTGGTCAGGTTTTTTGAGCCCATTGTATCATTATTGATCTTTGACAGTTACTATGTCACCAACATATACATTGTGATCAACGCTCAGAAAAAAATCTACGACACAGCTTCCATAATAGCATCAACTCACTTTTCAGCTTCTGTGTGCTTTTGGGAAATAATGATTGTCATTGTAGATCATTCGTATTACTGAAGATCTATAACCACAAGGTATCTTTAATTGTTGATCACACTGTAAGAAGCCGCACAGTGGCACAGTGGTAAGTACTCTTGCCACATGGCAACAAGGTGTGGGCTCTGGGTACTCCAGTTTCATCTCACATGAATGTGTGTATGTGAGGTTAATTGGTGACCCTACATTGACCATAGATGTGAATGTGGTGGTATGTGGTTGTCTGTCTCTCCATTTGCAAAGTGATGGACTGGCGACCTGTCATTGGCTCCAGTGCTGTACGGCTTATTAGTGGTTAGGAGATGAAGGGACTGTAAGAAGTTGTCCATGAATGCACAAAGAGGCCAGCTTTGACCCCCTTTGGCCAATGCTAGATTGTTAAGTCAAACATTGTTGGGAGCGCTTACTTTATTGTAGCTCCCATAAATGTATAAAAAAGAAGCTCCAATTAAAACCAATGTCCTGTTTAATGATCAATGCATCATCATTTAGCACTTTAGTACTTCTTCCAGCTTGAATAACCATGAAGGTCTTGTGTCCGTACCCTCTGGATGCACAAACCATGAGTGCTTGATATTGTTTGGTTGGGTTCACAAAAATGTCGCCAACTTCAAGGAAAATAAATAACATTATTTCATGATGAGAAATCCAGTGTGAACTGGTGAAAATCCCTTTGAAACAAGTATTAAAGAGATTCCTGCATTAAAATTGTATATTGTGTTGACCCCTCCTGACTTCCTCCTTGTCCACTGGGGTTTATTACACTCAATAGGTTATCAATTTCAGTCTCAGAGATGATTGTCCAAATAGACCATTTTCACCCCTATTGTACCAAAGAAATATTCTTAACACCTGAAATTGACAACCCCATGAAAAAAACATTTCTGACTTTCTAAAAGGGTTTCCAAAAAAAAGAAGGTCCCCAAATGGTTGTTGGGGCTTCACTGCAACTTGAGTTGGATGTTTTAAATATAATTTTCTGAATTTCTTTCTCTCGACTGCACAAGTAACATGAAGTGTTTCTGTGCAGTGATTTGTTTTAGATGATACACGTGCGGAAGCAACCTAATTACTGATGAATGAGGAGGAGATCACAATGGCAGATACATGCAGCACTTATGCACACATGCTCATAAATTCCCAAACAGGGCCAGTTCATGGTGATTACAGTCAGTATTTGGGTGCGCTTTGGACTCAGATTACTTCTGTTGTGGCTGAGCAAAAACAGGCACTGCTCATCGAAATCACTTATGCCAGTATAATTTTTTGAAGAGCAAAGCAGAACCCCATCTTAGTTTTGTCATTGTGGAGCACAAAAGTGTTTTCAGAATAAATGCTTTAGCGAGTAATTTTTTGTCAGATTAAAAAAACTGTGTTTTAGATTTTTTGATAAACAAAGCAAAGAAAAAGAAAACAAAGTAGGACTAGTACAATGCCAAGACACGAGTTCATTATAACCTTTGTGCATTAATGGACAGATAATTACTGTAAATCCACTTTATTGTCAATCTATTGGTAAGAATGCGTAAAGCAATGTTCTTTCAGGGTTCATTTTGACTGAGTGACAGGTTGCATACATTATACAAGGCAAAGTGCTGATTGTTATATGAAAAGCTTTTAGCTACGGTAGTGTTCTTCATTGCCTGCCACAGAACATTTTCATGTCATCAATGAAAATATCTAAGACAAAGCAGGAAATCTGCAATGTTGCACACACACACACAAAAAGCGTATACTCAAAAATGTCACTTCCCCACACAAAGGTAAACCACAACATGTGGGTGCACATATATACACATAAACACTTTCACATACTCTTACGCAACCCTCTAATATTATTACATTGCTGTCAGGTTTTCTGTGACTTGAGTTAATCAGAAAAGCATGGGGAAGAGTGCTATCTACTCACCACACTGCCACATTTATCGATTACACACACGCGTGCACATAGGCATGCACACACACACACACACACACACACACACACACACACACACACACACACACACACACACACACACACACACACACACACACACACACACACACACACACACACACACACACAGACACCTATTTTCACCAGACGAACAGGCGCTCATAACAATCCTTTAACTATTCTATTGGCCCCAAATAGATTTTCCCATTTTACGGTGTCGAGGCAGAGGAAACACTGGAGCAGAACTGAAAGTGATATAAATGTATCAAAAAACAGATGAACAAACATTGTGAGAAGATTTATTACTGGAGATTTTAATAAAAATTGGAGGTGGATGAATTGATTTTGGTTAAAGGGAGGGTGTTATAAGAAACAATTTATCGGGATGGCCCAGGTAAGATGCATTATTTTCCAATTGTTATCCGGCTGCACTGTTTAAAGGGTTGATTTGTGTTGTGTATTGCATTTTATGGGAAAGAAGGAAAGGGGAACTTTCAATGATTTAGATGGGATGTATTAATCAAAGGCAGTCGGTGTGAACCATAGATCGCCAAGAAAAAGAGGTACAGGTGACAGCTCATTCTGCTAAAGAATGTTTTGGAGCTGCACATCACCGCTTCTCAATTCCCCTTTCTTCTTCACACTCTTTTCAATCTCCCTCTTTCCTTCTCTTTCCTTCTCACTATCTTTCTCACCTCATCATCTAAGCTCTTTTTCCTCTCTTTCTTCCCTGCTTCTGCTCTATATCCAAGCCTCTTCTCTTCACTTCGGTGCACACTTGGTTTTAATTTTATGAGGCCGAGAGTAGCTTTTAACCATCCATGCGGCAAATAAACTGGGGATTAGGAGTATTTAGTGTTTTTCTCCTTCCTAAAAGCTTTATATTTCCTCAGTGCTCAGTGACCTCTGCTGCTGGCTGTGACATGTGAAGAGACAAGCTCATCATCATCAGGTTTACATATTCACTCCACTATCAGTTGGTGGATGATGTACTGTTTGCCTTTGTACCAGTTGGCTGGTTTCTGCTCCGTCGCTCTTGGTTTAGTGGTGTTTATTGTAATCTGTTGAGGTGTTTCAGTTTTTGTTGTCTTTTTCTCTGTCACTACAGATATACAGTATCATCATGTTTCTTTGTGTCATGCAGGGTTGTGCCTGTTCCTCAGTTGAATTTACTCATCTCATCATTGGTTTGGTTTTGTAATTCCACTGTAAATTTGTTTATTCACAGTTGCCAATTTGCCATCATTTGTGTTGTTAGAGGACTCCATTTGAAAGAAAAAGAAAGTACATGTGATAAAATACACTTTAAATGAAATATATATTGAAATAGAATGCACACTGGCCACTTCGTAGAAAGTGGACCTTCAGTGTTGGGCAGCCAGGCCATCGCTCTCAATGTTCTCACACAGCCAAATACACACAGTCACATTCATACCCTCACATAATGAAAGGTTATTTGGCCAGTCCAGTCACCTGTGGCCGGGCCCGATTTCTGTTGATTTGAAAGTTAGATTGGTTTTGTGATGAATGAGGGTTTTGCGAGTGTGTGGACAGGGAAAGAGTGTAAACCACAGTATAGTTATATGACCACTGATGACTGTTCTTTTCATCAGAATTCCTTGCAGTTAAAGACAGTAGATCCAACTTAAAAGTTTAAAGATTTGCAATATGAACTCAATCTCCGCAAGTAGTGAATGTTTAGACCTTCTTTACATTTATATAACACACTTTACGAAAACATTGTAAAGTAATTCAGGCGTGGCAGCCAGTTAGCAGTGAATGGCAGTGGAAAAACAAATCTATCAGAGCGGATAATGGCCCAAAGGCCAAAGCCAGTCAAAGTTCCTTGGACACACTCAGTCAATTGTAAATGAGTGTGTTGATGCATGTTATGGAGTGATCATTAGCAACCAACAGCTCCTTCAGAAGTGAAGAGTCAGGAAGAAGTATGATGTGGTCGCCACTGTTTATTCCAACTACAATGAAATGATGTAGTGTTTGACCGAAGAAGTAATTGCACACAATCCATATGTTTTTTTAATCATTCAACCAGCGGCTCAGGATTAAAACTTGTTTTTTCTTTTAACATTCTCATGACTGAGATGTCTTGATGGATTTGTGTCTTATTGCGTGGAAGATTGTTGAGGATATACGTAAGTGAGTGCTTATTACAATTTTTCACAAAACTTTTCAATTTTTAATATTTGACAGATGAGCAGTATTACTCCTTTTTTGAAATTACTGAGAAGCTCATGATCCAAATATATGACATATTGGTGAATCCTGTCTGAGATTGGATGGTCGTATATTGAAAGCCCTGGGCACCACTGTAATAAATAGCATAATCTGTAGGCTCTAGGTCTCAAAAAGAATTCTGGGAAGTATGCAGGCTAAATGTTGTTTGTTGAAACTGTGCAATTATGTGTGTTGTCATCTCAGACACTGCCTTAAAAACATGTGGTGTTTATTTGGCACCACACACTGAGTTAACGCTGGCTGCAGAGCATATGTACATGCACACAAATCAACTGTAAATCTAAATCTAATAAATAAATATAATTACAATATGCACATGTCACAACAGTCATTCTATAAACATTTGACTCACGCACAAAGACCTCACAGATCTGTTTAAGGGACACAAGGCTCTCATCCCTGAATCAAAGGGGAAGCAAGTATTTTCTTGCCTTTTCCTTTTCTTTTTTTTTTTTTTGTTTGGGTTGAGTGTAGAACGTGGCAGGCCTGGTATGATGCATTTACTGCTGTATGGTCATCTTCGCTGCAAATATGGGAAATCCTAAAGGAAGAAAAAAAAAATACCAAAAGTGTTTTCTTCAGCCTACTTGAATGATGTCATCATTGTAGATGACAACTGGGAACAAGGTCTGCAGATGGTGACTGTGGTACCAGAGTCCCTGAGGCACCACTCATAGCCAACCTCTAAAAAGTGTGTAATTGGGCGGGGGAGATTTGGTGTCTGGGGAACCTCCTGGCCCAAAGGCAGGTGTGCCCCTAGCAAGTCCATTGCCATGACCACTTGCCTCCGGCTCAGACTTAAAAATGATGTGAGGAGGTTCACACGGCTGGCTGGTGGCTCGCGGCTCGTTGTTTCAGCGACACTTCAAACCTTTTGTGCTGACCAGTCCCTTGACTGGCCTCACCTGGAAGGGAGATCCAGCCTAGCAAACATGGGGCCATTAGCATTAAAACAGGTCAAACTGTAACACGAGTAAAGGAATAGCAATATTCCGTGCTGACTTTTCTTTATACATGTCAGAGATAGAATAATGGTAGACTTTCAGTCTTATCAATACAGGTAGCTGGTCTGTTGTGCACATGATGTGATGGACAACAAGATTCTTAAAATCCCAAGTTAACTTAGGTGGTATTTTTTGAATGGAAAATTGTGAACCAGCAGGCTGGTACTGGAGATGTAGAAAACTGTACTTGATTGGTGTTAATTCATATTCCTGTACTAATATTTGTACTCTTCTCAATGTTGCCCCTATATGGCGACGCTAAAATGAAACAAAAGATTCTCGTTATCAAAAATGTGTTCACCTGTATGAATTGCCATGAATGAATGATTACTGTTCAAGTGGTGTAGTGTTGACAAAAACATGCTTCTGTACACATTTAAACATGCTTAATCTTGCATCTTATTCTGAATATCAGTGTATAAAACAATATATTTTATCAATCGATAGGGTAAGTTGTTCTTTTTTTTTTTTGGTTCTTTTTTAAAGACAAGAAATATCACAGCTAAATATATTCTGTAGAGGGGCAAAGTTAAGTGAGCATGCATAAGGGAACTTTGATAATAGCAACATATGTAGGTACAGATGTTCACACAAGAAGAGATTCAATTAATCATTAAATCACTCCACATGTCACTACCTCAACTAAACAAGGTCCAATGTATCTGAGCCAGAATCACTATAAGTTCCTGTGCGTGTGCACATATGTGAGTGTGTGTGCACGTCTGTGTCCCTGTTTGTGTGTCAGGGCTGATTGCTCTTGACTTCATTAATCTCTGCAGTGTGGTTATGATTAGCTCTCTGAGGCATGCCAGAGGACATCAGACACACACGCTCACACACTCACTGTCAGGTCTGGCCACCTCTCCAAGCCTGTCTCTCTCACGGTCCAACCAATTAGCTGGGAAAAAGGAGAAATCAACCAGGTCCAGTGGTGATAGGAAATTCGCGGAATCAGCAATACAAAACATTGGTTACATGCTACACATATTATTAACAATCGATATTTCATAGGGAATTTTAAAAATATGAATAAAAACAGGGTCAGAATCCAGCGGGTCCCTGTACTGCAGGAATGATGGAGCCCCAAACTGCAACTGGCAAGTTCAACAAACTGTATAAATGATCTTTCATCAAGAGGAGAGATTTTACAAGGGTTAAAGTTCTTTTAAAGCAAAATCCACAACATTGTCAGCAAGCCTCTTTAGGGAAAAGATGGAGTTGTAAATGAAAGAAACTGAGATGTAAAGTGAGAAGAATTGTCAAAGACAATGACAGAAAGATACCATAAAAACACTGCACAAAGTTTACACATAGATAAAGTTACTCATACCAATGGCAACAAGGCAGAGAGTTTCACCAGAGCTACAGATGAACCCAACAGTGGATATGGGGGCAGATGAAAAGAACAAGTGATGTGTAAGTGGAGAAGTGCGACAGAGGGGGAGAGTTCTGAGATGCAAGACTACACCCTGCCATGATCAGAGTACGGACCGGATGATTTATTTTCCCTTTCCAATATCGAGGTCCTGAAAAGAAAAAAAAAGACACATTTTGAAAGGAGATTGTGATTGTGGGTGTGAGTAAAGAAATTGTGATCAGATCTGGCAATCATGCAGCAAAGAAATATTTCCCCCTTGTCTTGCCCTATTCTTTTACTCTTTGATTAAAATATGTTTTTCCTTTTCATTCTGCTCAATAAAATTGCTAAATAAATAAATAATAAATCAATGTCTCTGAAAGTCTAAAATAAAAAGTGCCAGATTGACTAATTATCTCTATGTGGTTTATTAGAATGGTTTTGAACTTTTCATGTTTAAAATGTGTCTGATATCCAAACAGCACACATTTGCATTTCAACTCATATTAAGAATAATTACATAAAAAAGCAAGATGAGCGTATGTGCATCTGGGTTCTATAGGAATGAGAAAACAAAAAGGAAGGTATGAAGATTAGCTAATTTTGTCATACATTTAAAAGAAAATCTTCACACTGAATCTTAAGATAATTCTTTAGTTTGACCTGTCTACATTTTTGGTGTCTTCATAATTGTTATTATTTTTTTGTCAGCCTGAATAATGCATTTTTAAAGACCTACACATAAATAACTTTTTGTGAAACTTTGTGAAAAATTTCTAGAATTTGGGAGAGTTCGGAAAATCGAAAAAAGAACCCCATTTCACCTGGAGCTACGAAAAACGGCACACATATGAAACAGGTCAAGACGAACATTTAAGTCGCTTACACACATGCCGAAAACTCAACAAGAAGTTTGCAATTTTTAAATATATATTGTATTTTGGCAGATTTTGGACCATATCGAATTTTCTAGAGAGAACTCGTCCGAGGGGGTAATTCCAAATGACCTGAAAATTGGTGTGGTGATAAAATAGAAATTGGTGGCACCATAATATCTGAGGGTGTGGCCAAAAAGGGGACATTTCGCCATGAGACAGAGCGCAGTGTAAAAACAGGAAGTGATGTGTAAAAGGCTTTGATCAGTGTCAAACTTGACAAATGGCATCAGAGACCGGCTCTCATCACAACCATATGATTACTCTTACTTGGACCGCCATTTGGGGGCGTGGCAATGGCTAAACAGGGCTTCAAACATAAAGTGCATTACAAACAGCTTGAATATGGCCAGAATTTGGGCTCAAAGTTGACATGTTGCCTCAGACTCCATTCCTCAATACAACCATGTGAAGACTCTCAGTTGGAACGCCATTTGAGGGCGTGGCAGGGCTATGTTCGCCATGAAAAAGGAAGTGTGATATAAATGGCCTGAACATGGTCAGATCCGCCTCAAACACGACGCATTGCATCAGAGCCCGGCTGTCGTCACAATCATATGATGACTCGTGAGTATCGCAATGGTCAAGAACGCCATGGAACAGGAAGTGCAGCGTTAATAGACCGAAGTGATCAGCATGACCTCAAACTTGATATCTTGCACCAGAGTCCGGCCCTTATCACAGCCATTCAACAATTACGACCATCCGCCATCGCGCCACCTGCTGAAAACAGGAATTGGTGTTCGGATCTAGCTCTATCTTCACACATTGCTTGAGAGTCCATCCCTGATCACAGTCAAAAGACAGTCACAACCATCGTGCATAACGCACTTGCAATAGGATACACACTAATTAGCATACGCGCTTACATTAGCGTACACGCTAATTAGCATATGTGTTAGTGTTTGCATATCAATAGTTACCATACATGATAATCAGCATGAGAGACACAACCATCGGGCACAGCGTCACCTTCTGGAAACAGGAAGTGAGGTGCACATGGTCTGCTCTGGCTGAAACGTTACACATTGCATGAGTCCACATCTGATCAGAGCCTGAAGACGGTTACATCGTTCGGGCATAGCATCATCTGATTGTAACAGAAAGTGGGGAGATGTGCACAAAACCTCAACATGCAACACATTCCGATGTGCGTGGGTGTGCAAGTACCCGTTCGATGCTGCTTGCAGCTATAATTATTTTTATTTTGTATCATAATTTTTTCAAGTCTGTTGTGATTTACCTAGATATACATGTACATCTGGCCTTTGGCTGTTCACCCTGAAAACCAGCTGCCAGATGAATCTCTGCGTGTGTGCGTGTGTGTGTGTGTGTGTGTGTGTGTGTGTGTGTGTGTGTGTGTGTCAACACAGACAGCAAAATGACAAATCGTTGAAAAGAAGAATGAGAGGAGTAATGATGGAACAATAATGCCACATGTGTACTGTACTCTGTGTGTGTGTGTGTGTGTGTGTGTGTGTGTGTGTGTGTGTGTGTGTGTGTGTGTGTGTGTGTGTGTGTGTGTGTGTGTGTGTGTGTGTGTGGTGATGAATCTCTCATTGTGACAGTGAGGCCGGCAGCAGCAAATGTCCTTCTGGGTGGGACATCCACACACGTACACACGCATGCACACTGAGACACGCATACGCAGATGGAAACGACCACACTAATGGATCACCCCTGTCTGCATGCAATCCGCCACAAATAATGATGAACCACCCCAGCATTAAACTATTTTACACAATGCTCAATATATTCTCTTTCTCTCTCTCTCTCTCTCTCTCTCTCTCTCTCTCTCTCTCTCTCTCTCTCTCTCTCTCTCTCTCTCTCTCTTTCTCTCCCTCTCTCTCTCTCTCTATCTCTGGTGAGCTAATAAAGGTATGGTATTTCTCTTCTGTCGGTGGAATTGTAGTTTTTATCCATTAGTAGATTATTAGATGTGAGGAAGGGAGGGAACGGACGTCGGCTGGAGGGGGAGAAGTAACCACCTTGAAACTGGTTTAAATGCATTTTAAAAGCATTGCCACTGGAGAAATGAATACGTCTCCAGTAATATAATTTTTTTTTGCACAGATGACCAGGGCCAACCTTAAACATTTAAGATCACTTCAGACTGAATAATAAGTCTGATAATAATCTAGAAATTTAGTTTTGGAAGAAATTTTTAAATTGGGCACAGAATAGACAGAGTGATGACTAATTTTAAAGAAATAAATGTGCCATTCCTTATATGGTATTTTGCACCTGCAATTGCACTTTCACTTCTGTGTTTGGATATTTTACTATATCTTTCTACGATTACATAATTATTATTATAAGTTAAATTGTAGAATAGTTAAAATTGTATCGATTATTTTCAAAATGAAAAGTTAATTTATGTAAATTAGGGCAGACAAGTAGGATTAAAAGATGAATCTATACAGTATGTATAGCACACTGCTTTTCTGTTTGGCCCATTCCTTCAGAAATCAGTTTAATTCCATTTCCACGTTGTATCTATTTTTTTTGTCAGGTATTTTCTTTAATGTTTAAACACTTTGGTGTGAGCAAAAGGAATGCATTAATTTGGTTCATGAGTGAAATGTCTTATTAAATATAGCCACTATGATGTTGATTTTTTTATTTTTTTATTTTTTAATACAAAATTGAGATATTATGTGCCAACATAAAATTGTAATGGTGTGTTAAATGTGCACTAGTGGGTCATAGAATGATTGGATAATTGCTGATACAAATATTCTTTTCATCCAAAATATATCTCCCTACTTCACTTTGCTCAGTGTGGGGGAGAAGAGAAGAAAGAGTCATTATGGATTTCAATTAAGTGATCCCTGGGCAGAGAGGGATGCGTCAGAGTGGGGGAATTAATGTGCTGTGGACAGATGTTTAATAATAATGGCCGAACTGGCCCTGCCGAGAAACACACATTCTTTTCACTGCACCCCACTGTGGCTGTGGGCACACACATGCATCCACAGACACATCGAACAATGCATGGAGAGGCCCACATAGACAGACACTTACATATAATCAGTCAAACACTGACACACACAATAATGATTCATACACAAGCTCAGTGCAGCGCAATGTACAGTCCCTTACACACACACCCATGGACGTGTGTGTGTGTGTGTGTGTGTGTGTGTGTGTGTGTGTGTGTGTGTGTGTGTGTGTGTGTGTGTGTGTGTGTGTGTGTGTGTGTGTGTGTGTGTGTGTGCGTGCGTGCGCGCGGTTTATGACCAGTGCTGGCCACAGCGCATATGGCCCTCATTTAGGAACAATGGGCATGGAGAATGACTGGCTGGATGAGCTTCCTGACTGTGAGAGGTGACTGGAGGCATGTTAAATGACATGCCCCGTATGGAGAGACGAAGCGAGAGAGAGAGAGAGAGAGAGAGAGAGAGGCAGATAGAGAGTCTATATGGGTAATCATGGATAAGAACTCATTGCCTCACTGAGCAAGGAAAATGTTTTGACTGACAAAAAAATGAACTGACAGAGGATAAGGACAGATGGGGAGGAAAGGAAAGGTGGAGAAGTTCAGAGGAGGATTGTTGAAAAGATGCAGTATTTGTAGAAGGACGGACAACATGTTACTCAGAGTTGTCTGGAAGTGGGTCATTAGACAAGAGTGTAAACAGGATATCTTTTTGTGAAGTGCTCTTCCTCTACTTTTTGTATCTTTCTTTCACTGATACTCATCTGGTGACACCTAATCAGTGCTTTGGCAGGACGAATAGCTTCCAGACATCCTTACAGTGTCGTCAAAAACAACAGTTCTCTAAAAATCTCAGTGTGCGTGTCTCTCTCACTCACACATGCTGTTCATAGCCTCTTGTCACAACACCATTTCTCCAGTAATTACCAGGGTGGCCACCCTCCTACCGCCCTTAGATGGATGGGCTAAGCCACCATGGGTTCGACCCTCCAGCCATAACTCTACCTAGGACGTCTGCCTACTGCTCCTCACCGCTGTGGTGGCTCTCAGACAGCAAATTGGCCTCAGAGAAAGACACAGAGAGAGAATATAGTTCTCAAACAAGCACGCTGCTTATCTAACAGAGAAACAGGCAATGACATGTACTCATTCACTTTCACTATTTGTCGTTTCTCCTGTCTCTAAGGAGTAATCTGTAATACAGACAGCTTTCTACCCTGACCATTGGTCAGAAATATATTTTTCTTACACACACACACACGCGCACACACACACACACACACACACGCACACACACACACACACACACACACACACACACACACACACACGCGCGCGCGCGCACATACACACACACACACCTGACGGGATGATTGTGACAGGAGAATATGACTGAAGAGGAGTGGAGTGAAGATGAAGGGAAATGAGGAAGGAATAGCAGGAAGAAATAAACTGATAACTGTATGATGAAGGGTGATAACGTCAGGAAAGGAGGGAAATGGATGAAGGAATATTTGGATGAAGTGAAGCAGCGAGCAGATCAATACACAGATCCACAATCTACATCCACAGGGAAGGCATTTTAAAAATGCCTGCAATTTCTTTACTCCCATGTTATTTGCAGTGGATTTCGCTTCAATCCATAAGATGGTGATGGGTTGGAGACTGATGACAAAATCAGCTCAATTTAATTTAATATAAGTATAAGTAAATGTCAAACAATAAGTTTGGAATTGCTTTGCTTTTCTTTTTTAAACTATGTAGTTTATGTTCATTAATGGAGATTGATACATGTATTTGAAGCTTTGTTAGTTCTTGTTTTTTGGGTTTTTTTTTTTTAGAAGTCAGGATAACTGCTCCCCCATTACCAAAAATTTAAAAAAATCAAAACGTTTTGATTTTCGAAAAAGGACTACAACATACTGCTCTCGATATTCAATGAGCCACTTGTAATTGTTTCTTTTTTTAGTTTTTGAATTCAATTTGAATCTCATCGTGCATTAAATAAATAAATAACAGGTAAGCTGTGACGTACACTTTGACAGCACATTACAAACAGAAGAAATATTTTATGTTGTTCTTGTTTTATGTAACTCCAGTCAACTAGCAGACTAACAGCATAACAAACAGTATTACACAAGTTTAACTCGGCACGTGTTTGTTTCTTTCGCGCTTCCTGGTTCTTGAGCGACGACTGCATTGTTACCATGACAACAAGTAAACTTCTCTCGGAGTAAACAAGTTGCTATAAGGCTAAACGGGAGAGCTGTACTCCAAAGAGCGCCGCCATTTCTCTCTGATATTTTTAAAAGAAAGGAATCTTTTTCTTTTGGTGCTGGATTTTTTTGGGGCGGAAGAAATATTTTTTGTACAATAATGGAGTTCAACTGTCGTATAAGAGGTACGACCAATAATATCAAATAGGAGAGTTTCACATGTTAAACCATGTTGAGGAGTTTCACAGCAGTGTGTTTCTTTATATATTTCAGTGATGAGAAGAATAAACACAGTTCTTTATGAAATACATTGGAAAAAAATGGCTTCCATTTTGGAAATCAAATTTTGCATTTAAAAAATGTTGCTAAAATGACAATAGTATTAATTGATATGTCCTCTAAAATAATTCCTAATTACAAAACCATACAAATATTTTCACATTTAAAAGCAGGAGCTGGTATGTTTGTATAACCAGTGACGTAAATCACCTGAAACTGTAAGAAAGGGTGAGCCAAAAAACACACAGAAGACTGGAAAGTAATTGTGCGAATCCTTCCAGCATACACAAAATCCTGTGTAAATGTCTGTAAAGGAGAGACTGAAAAGGAGGTTAGTAGGTTTTGTTCGCATTCTGGAGTAACTTTGACGTCAAGAAGAGGCACTTATACTTTTACTTTTACTTATGCTGTGTAGAAAAAACCTCAGTCTTACTTCCTGTATTTTGATCACGTGACTTCCGGTGTCGAGAGAGAAATGGCGGTGCTCCTTGTTCACAGATCGGTACCTCTCAAGATAAACAGTGACCTTAAAGAGTTTAAAAAGGAGTATTTTCACAGAAACCGGTGTGTGACTTCAAAATATAGCTCCGATTTGAGTAGAGTATGTTTTGTTCATTATGGTCGCACGAGGTTCGGCTAGTTAATGTAATGATAACAACTTCCTGTTTCTGCTTGGTAACCTGGCTACCTGTGTATCAGGCACGCAGTGAACTGTTGTCTACCGTTATGTGACAATGTTTTTTTTTTTATTAGATAAACGCTCGCTGACAAAGCTTCAGACTATATTATTGTGTACATTTTATGTTCGCAGTCAAAGTAGTATTCGAGCAGCACTTGTGGCCACAGAAGTTGCTTCTGTTCCGTGAATTTTTTTCACATTATTCAACTGTAATGTGCAAAATTACAGTGAATTTACTCAAGCTACATCATTTTGTGATGTTTCATGTGCATGTCAGCCAAGCAGAAGAAGCCAGAGAGAAGGAGAACCAGGCAGCAATCCGGATTCAGAGCTGGTTCAGAGCTTGCAAGGTGCAGGCTTGTCTGAGGTACACTAACATATGAGTGGTGTGTGTGTTATCAACTTGAATCTCTATAATCAGAAGAATAGACTTAGGAGGTTTCTTCATATGTGATGGGTAAACACACTGATTTTCTCTCTGTATGAAACATTTACTGTCACACACTGACAAAACATTTATATAGGGCTTTAAGAGTTAATTTCAAGGGAAACCCTGTTATTAGCTCACTACCATAATCATCCCACTTCTGGAGCTTTGCAAATGGCCTCAAGGAATAAATGTGGCTTGCACTCTGTGCTCCTTTCACACAGAGAGAAATGAATGTCTATATCTCTGTGCTTGTTCCTATACTGTGACCCCAGTGCCATTCTGCAGGGTCAGCAGACAAACTTCCAGACAGTAGGTTAATTCAGATTACTTTAGTTAATTGATCAATGCGTTAAGTGGATAATTAGCAACAATTTTAGCTGCCTAAGTGCAACTCCAGGGTTGTACTATCCCCACTATAAGCATTGATTTTCTGGGCATATAAATGGCCTTTTGGAAATTGATGGCCTCATTGGAGGCAGAGAATCGCAGTGGACTTGCATTTAGAGTATGTTTGAAGATGAATACAAATGTGTGCTGCTGACTAAAGGGGGTGAAAGGCTCATCGGACATGATCGAAAAGCCTGGAAGAGCTAAGAGCAGGGATGTTCTTTGTGTGTGAGAGAGAGAGAGAGAGCTGTATTTGGAAGTGTAATGTTTCCCTGACCTTTTAATTGAAGTCGTTTTACAGCCTAAGATTGGTATGCAAAAAAAGTCTTCACTTCATTGTTTTTTCCCATGAAGGAGAACAGCGCTTATAGCTGCAGTCATTTTTTGGGGGGGCATTTTTACTTTGCCATGTATAAGAATAGCCCTTTTTAATTCCGTTCTCTGAATATTGTGAACGGCTACCTCTCCATTCATAATTATAGAAACACATGTTTTCTTGCTTTTTAAAACACTGGATTGGAGGATTTATGACAATAAACCTCACAGTTAACGGTCCAACAATGAAATCCACTGTTTAATTTTCCTTTGAATAACTTTTTCAGGCTTTTTTCTTTGTTTGAGCTCCTAAGAATACTCGCCTAATTCTCTCTCCAACATGATTTTATTACAGCCATCTGCACAAGAAGGCGATCATTATACAGAAAATATGGCGGGGCTTCAGAGCAAGGGCACGTGTCAGACAAATGGTGAAGGTAAGCCAGCGCCTGGAACAGCTATAGATATATTGATTATGTTATGATAGCATGCATTAGAATTCAATTGCTATATTCCTAAGTCCCACCGTCTGACCTTAAGAAAAATAATTCAGTCATTACACATTGGGAAATTAGCACTTAGGAAAAGTGATGCAATGTGATAAGGAATTCCATCTATATCGCAATTCCTGGGATGCATTTAGAGAGAGTGTCATAAGAAATGGAAAGAAGGAAAGTGTGTGTGTGTGTGTGTGTGTGTGTGTGTGTGTGTGTGTGTGTGTGTGTGTGTGTGTGTGTGTGTGTGTGTGTGTGTGTGTGTGTGTGTGTGTGTGTGTGTATACACACGGGCTTTTTTGTAAAACAAGGCCATTTTCGGCATATTGCCTCCAACTGCTTCTTAATTGAACAGATTGTTGATACCAGATCCAATACCCAGCGCTCTCACATATAATTTTCCCCTGGATTGAGTTTTGTAAACGTATCACAACAAGCTATTTATCATGCCTGTAAATTGACTGTTTGCTAAAGCATAACTGCCAGCCGCCGTTTGGGAGGCGTTCAAGAAATGGAAGGGTGGGGTGTTGAAATAAACAATGAAGGATGTGTCACAATACACATATGGGCTTAAAAGAGGCTGTTTGGTCTCATTTAGAAACAGACGACCGCTAATTTGAGTCACTCAACATTTCCACAGAGCGCTATTTTGAATTAGCCCTGAGCGGTCCTGTCCTACACTTCCTCGGTCGCTCTCTTTCTGTACGTCTGTCTATTCCTCTGTTGCGTATCTTATAATGTGTAATGTGACTTGCACAAAGACTCTTCTGAAAACATCAAGCTGAATTTACAACCTCCTTTCAAGTCTTTGTGCCCCCCCCCCCCCCCCCCCCCCCCACATACACACACACACACACACACAGACACACATCCCCTCTTCCCTCTCTTCCCTGTCGTTATTAAAAAAGACGCGTTGAGATATGAATCCCTTTTATTGTCGACACTCCAGTTTGCTCCTGAAATGTGCCCCAGTGGTCAACTGGCACATTTTATGCGTGGCGGCTCGTTGAGTACGTTGCTGAATATTCTCTGGTCTTTTGTTAGTCTCTTCTGTGGCAGTGCTGTCATTGATTATGAAATCCAGAGGAGAGCGTTTGGCCGTCATACATCTCCATTAGCGCACTGCTTGACTACCATAGATTTTCTTGGCCCTTGTCTGCGTTGGTGTATTAAGAGAGTGCCGTTCTCCCCTTGATACAAAGTCCCACTAACCACTCTCTCTTTATCGTTCCTTCTTTATCTTTCCTTCTCTCCCTCTCTCCCTCTCTCTTTCTTTCCTTCTTAGTTTCTTTCTTTCTTTCTCTCTCTCTCACTCTTTCTCTTCAGCTCTGGTCTCTCTTCCGTTCCCTCGCTCCTTTTCTGCCCCGTTCCTCTTCCCTCCTCCCTCCCCTCTTCAGTGGCCCTATCTGTGCTTTCTCTGTGCAATGTATTATGTATAAAGAGCTCTTTATCTTTGACGCCTGCTGTGGACAGATCAGAGGGCTGGGAGACAAGATGTAACACCATCTTTTCCTTTGTGTTCACAGGCGGCATATTTTATCATGAAGATGAATTTCTATGAGGAGAAGGCGGTCAGGGTAAATATCACCACAGTGTCTTGGTGGGGGGACACTCTGTTGCTCTGTGTGTATCGTGAATGGCAAGGCCCCATGAATAGCAGCCCATAATCACTTCATCATAGCACTTTGTTATAAAAAAAATAGATCATATAAATCCCCTTGTTTTACTCAGGCAAAGAACATTTATTTTCTTTAAAAATGTGTGATATCCTGGTGACACCCCTTCAACTGATATGTAATTATTGTGAGAATCAGGTGAAAAATTTTTTTCTTTGGTGCTTGGTATCATATATCTCAGAACACTTTTAGGCTTTTCCACCAAAAAGAACCAGGAGCTAGTTCAGGGCCAGTGCCAGGCCCAGTTCTTAAATGAGCAATTGCGTCACTCCAAAACGTGATACGTCACTGATGGAGACAGACTGTATTCATCGGTTTGGTCCGGGTCGCTCCATCTAGTCTGGCCTGAACCTCGGATGCAGACTTTGAGTCTCCTCGTATCTCTGTTGTTCTTTTTTTTCAACAATACGCGTCAATGAGTTTGGGGTTTATTTTTCAACATTTGGGCATTGCATTGTGAATTTCTGCTTCTTTCACTTTATTTCTGGACGTGTCTGAATCAAATGCTTCAACATCAGAATGAATGGAGGTGTAGAATGATAGAATGCAATTTAATGAAGCAATTTATAATGAAAACTTGCATAAACACATGCCGATCAAAGTTCTCTTTCACGTGACGCCATTAAAAGGCACATTTTATGGTTAAAAGCACCGGGTTCGCTCCTGTTTTGCGGGTGCTTTGGCATTGGAAAGACAAAGAACTGGTGCCAAGTCTGGCCCTGGTGCCGAACTAGCCCCTGGTTCTTACCGGTGGAAAAGCCCCCTATGATATTAGTGATATATAATATATATAATTCTATATCATATTAGTAGTAATGTGAGCCTTCACTCAGAGCACTTTCCCATGTAACATTGTTCCGCTACGGTTTATCCTCTGACTCCTTCACATATTCTGAATATCTTACTTGTTGGTCAGTTTTACAGCCATTTATTGTTATTTTTTTATTCTGCCTCAGAGCTTATGTCTATCAAATTTTCTCTTTATCCTCTTAGCAGCTCCTACTGTTCAACTCATAAATCATACCACTGAGGCTGTGACTGATGCTTTGGCATTTTTATGTCAGGATCTTGCTCAGAAACTCTATATTTTTACAATTCCACATAGTCTTCTTTTCTGGCTAATGGTTTCTCTCTGCCTAAACTATTAAAGGGTTTTATTGTGCAACAAAAAAACCCCACTGGTGTTTATTGAAGAGGGTGTGCCGCTTCCCAGCTGGACAAAAATGTTTATAATATTTTCATATTAAGTGGAAATCCTGGAAATGGTGGGCTTCAAGTTTTACACAAGATAGAAACCCAAACAAAAAAAAGCTGTCCACCTTGCCATTTTAATAAATGACACATTATAGGGGAGAAACCTCGACTGCAGTGTTGTGTAACCCAGCTGTTTAGGTCACAGGGTGAAATGGTAATGGTGATGTCACCATGTAGAGCGAAGCAAAAGCTTTTGAAGTCAGAAAAGAGAGGCCTTTATAACCCATTTAGAATAACTACAATTTCGTAAATAAAACAATAGAAGACTTATTGGCAGATTAGGTGAAAAGGACTGATGGCTCAGTGGTTAACGATGTAACAAAGGTTTGTATTTAAACCCCCACAAGGGCCAAATTAGTCTTTTCTGTGCTCCGTATATTCTCTGTTTGTCTGAGGTTTTTCCAGGTGCTCCAGTTTTCTCCCACTGCCCTTGACCAACGCTTTGACCTCAGAAGTGGAGTTGGTCCCAGGGCACTGCACTGTGCACTGCCCACAGCTTTAAACGATATGGGGCAAATCCAGAGACAGAATTGTCCAAACAGATCTATTACTTGTAACTTAAAACTTTGCAAAGTTGAAACTTGTAGTTAAAACATATAAAACTTATTTAAACAAAATGGTTTGTTTGCAGAAGCACATCGTGCACCAAGACCATTTTTATGATGGTACCTGTTGAATTATTTTATTTATATATATATATATATATATATATCTTGAACTTACACAGTATGTTTCCATATATGGATATCAAAGTCATTCCTTGTGACACAAGGCAGCCGTGTATAGAACTGACGGAAAAAGAACTGTGCAGAATTGCATGAATGAAGGACATCTGTATTATTTTACTCAAGAAGTATTCATTGTGTAAATAGATAGACAGACAGAAGCCAAGGGAGAAGCAATCATCTCAGAATCCCCTTGTGACATCTCCTTTGAATCAATTTTGACTCAATTCTTTTTTTTTTTCTTCTCTCCTGTTGTCTTTATCACGATGTGGTAGCTAAAAGAGGATAATGTATTAAGGCCGTAATAGAAACCAGTGTTTACATGCTGCACCTCGGATTTGTATTAGATTCAACAGCATCGATTTCACTAGTCAACAAAGGTCAGCAAGAACTCGGGAGGCGGCAATTACTTTATTTAAAATTATCTATTGACTGGCAGATCAATGCTAATTCTCATTTTGCTCTTTGTTGTTTTTCCCCCATCCTCCACTCCTCCTATTCTCTCCTCTTCCCTCTTCTCATAGTGTGATTATTCTTTTACCTGCCATTGTTTTAATCTCCTAATTAGTCTGAAGGACATCCGCCCCCTTGCTTTAAAATGGTCCAGTGGTGTGTGTGGGTGTGTGCAAGCTAATCTGCTGCCTCCTCCATCAGTGTGGATTGATACAGTGAAATATATGGAGCTATGACAGTTGTCTGTCCCACCTTGGATTGTCCCATATTCACTACAAGGCAAAAAAAAAAACCAACAACAATTAAAATACATGATTTTAAAGTGGGCTATCACTACATGTATAAGTTTTAATGCTTTATATTTCCTCTGTCGTCAAAACCACAACGCAAAAACACAGTCACTGTCCCAGGATTGATTATAATGACTGCTATGAAAAAATGGCTTAATTCTTTTTATTTTTTACTCACAAAGATAGTTGTTATACTTCCACACTTTCCTCTATGGTAAACAGCCTTGTTAAAGAAAACAAAAAAAACCTCTGTAATCCTTCACAGATCCAGCAGAGATGGAGGGGTTTCTTCGTGAGGAAGTACGTCCATAACTTCTTTGCACGAAAACGTTATCTGGAAAACCTCACTGTAACAAATAACCTCGTCAGGTAAGTAAAAATAATAAAATATTTTAATATCTCTTCTATTTTAAGTGGCCAGTTATTAATAGTATCTCAAAAACCTTAAGCTAAAGCTGTTTTTTTTATGATGAATGGGACTCAGGTTGGAGGAATGGAAGTGGAAGGGAATGAAACAGAGACAAAGAGGAGGGAGGGGGGAGAGGGAGGGAAGGAGAGAGAGAGAGAGAGAGAGAGGTGAAGTCCTCTAAAAAGCTTGAGGCAACGAGAGAGGGAGAGAGGTGAACGATGTGAAGAAATTAAAAATTAGCCTCTGATTTGAACCGCAGCACGTGCATTAATAAAACATCCTGTGCTCCGGGGCTTACTGCTAGAGATACGCCATCTTTTATTTTTGACAAAAAAAACCATCACGTTTAGGTAATAGTCAGGTTTTTAATGTTGCTAATATATTTTACCCGAAAATATCTTTAGGCTTCTGCTAAAATTAAATGTAAATTTGTTAAAGTGCTCCTTGGATCACTGACTTCCTCCCCCCCCCCTCACTTCCCCACCAGCAATCCACCTTTTACTGCGTGCTCCTTGCCCCTTTTGGAGGAGGGAGAAACTAGGCTGGTGTAGTCCGTCAAGAAAGTGTTTCCACTGGAGTGTCAGAGCACACAAACGCAGACTTACACAGGCATAACTACTTTAAATATTCTGACACTTTTAACCAGTTACTGACACTCTCCTTAACATATCCCATTTAAATTTGACCATGAATTACTTTGGATTATTAAGTAGTAATAAAAAGCATGTATAAATTGATCTATGTTCTATGTACAACTGATCATACCTTGTGTTATGAAAACCTGTGTTTATCAGCGCAGGTTGAACACTGCTGCCTTTAGCATGTGGGTTTTGAAAGAAAAAAAATATATGATTAAACATCATGAAGTATATTGAATCTTATCTTTCATTTTGCAGGTTTCACTAGTCCTTCTGTTTTATTTCCAACTGTGTGAGACACACACACACACACACACACACACACACACACACACACACACACACACACACACACAGCCCCTCCTCCACAGTGGTCTCGGGTGTTGAGGTCACTTTCGCTCCAGTTAATCACATGTTTATTTAGTGCTGCTGGGGTCACGATCAATTAACGCCATGCCGGCGTTTATTTAAAATATCCTTTCCGTGTTAGCTGCTGAGCCCTCAGATCGCTCGCTGGCTGATCACTCACCCTGTGAAGGTCTGCTTTTTAATCCACCAAGCACACTCCATCCCTCCCGAAGTCTGTCTGTCTGTCCAGACCACAGCATAAATTATTCAAAGTTGGACTAATGGTCCCCATTTAGTGAGACTGATCAGCTGTGCATGGTAATGATGTAGAAGTAATACATACACTGCCAGGCTTCTCTCTGTCTTTTCTCACTCTGCCTGTTTTACAGTCTCTTTTTGTTGTGGCGGATTTCCCCAGCATTGCGCTATCTGTGTCATTTCATTAGGTACAGCTTCTAACTTATCCGTGCCACTTATACCCTCCATTTCTATCCATTGCCCTCTCTTCACCTCCCTTCCTTAATCTCCATCTCTTGAATCTCTCTTTCTCCCTCTCTTTTACAATCTATTTTGATCTATATCTTTCTCCCCGTCTCGCTCAACCACAGGTTCACTGTGTTTCACTGTCCATCCTCATTCATCCTTCCTCTCCTTCTGCATAGCCTAATGAAGTCAAGACCCTAGCGCAGTCTCCACTCTACCACAGTTTTTCTTGATACCCCAACAATTTATCACTTTGTCAGGGAGACACTTAAAGTTCCTAGGCTTTAATAAGAGCATGCAGTGGGACGATGGGGGCAATTAGGAAAGCGGAGCAAGCCCACTTTGCATATTTACTAAATGTGCTGGTGTCATCGCTGCTGCCACTAAAACGGCCTGTTGACTGCATGAATTATTCCTCTATCTGCAATAAACAGCTGGGTAATTATTACTGCCATAATCAGATAAATAATACTCTCTGTAGTCTGGCCACAACAAGGCAAAAGATTTCAACTTATCCTAAACAGTATAAAAAGCGGTCTCCTGGCTGAGCCACAACAGATTTCATTCTCCTTTCCTCCTGGTGCTGACGCTTTCTCTCTCCCTCTCTCTCCCATTTTCCTGTCTCCCTTTACTCCAGCCTTCTTCATTCCTCCCTCTCTTGTGTCCCTCTCAAGGACATTCATGAAAGGAGAGCTGCTATGGTGGAGAGAGTGCGGGCCTGCCCTGCGATCACTCTCCACTTCTATGCGTCAGCTTCTCTTTTGCTGCTCTTTCCTTCTGATCCAGTTTGGGTGCAGACAAGTTCACTTATTCTTTGTGATTGGATTTATATGTTCAGTGTGTGTGCCTGTGTGTGTGTGTGTTGGAAGTATAATTTAGGCGCACTGCTTTCCCTGTCTCCTTCGGAAATTACTTTTCTGAGTGAAACAATGGGGAAAAAGTATTAAAGTTTTGTATGAATTTGCAATTCCTTGTTTTTGTTTTCACAATTCAAGAAATGTTACACTTTTCATTGTTTTGGGGATTTTTTTTTTCTCCATTTCCGTGACTTTAAGAGTCAGTTAATCAGTCAGTCACTTAAGTGGAAAGCCCATGTTAAGAGGATGTTGAAGGCTCAATACATTGAGCTGGTCACTGTCTGAATTGACTACTTGAATACTCCCTCCCATGCCAGCTATTGAATCATTCAATTGGAGCAATTAAAACAGGCAATCAGGTCAAGCCTCTATTAAATATTTAGAACTTGGCCAATTAGGGGCTCTGACACTGGCCCGGGCAACCGTAGGTGTGGCCTTCTGTCCCACAATGCCTCACTCTATGATATCCCATCAATCCCTGATGCCCTGTTGTGAACTAGACAGTAAATTATTGAGGAAGAAGTGAGAAATATAGCAGTACTATATTATCCATTTAAATAAGTTAAAAGTCCAGGGTGAAAATGTCACTGGAGGTTTCAGTCATTTGAGAGTGGTTTGCTTGTTCAACAGTTCAGCAGCTGTCAAGAGTAATCTGCAGTCGCAGTGTTTAGGCCATGTTTTATGTTATGCAGGGAATAAGTGATTAAATGTTATAGTTTGTCATGTTAAAAAGAATTCATGAAAATGCAATTTGAGAATCATAGAAATTCAGAGTATAAGATTTGATTTCATACAACTAACACTGAAACACTGACTTTGTAGCGTTTCCGTTTTCTTTCTCTTTGGTAGACTTGCAACACATCAGGCTAATTCAGCACATAAGAGGACTTTTATCAAAGCCTCAGAATCTCCTGTACTATGATATTGTGAATATAACATATCAATAGAAAGGTATACATGCTGTTAAAATGGTCAGTTGTCCTTCAAAAACACAGAATCATTTCATCAGAACAGAGAAAACTGTGTTTTACACTTGAAACACATTGTTGCAAGACAGCAAATTTTGACGTATTGATTATCATTGAGCATCAGCATTGATCTTAAATAGCAACGAACAAATGATTGGTGGCAGAAATATGTGATATGTGATCTAATACATTTAATTTTGTAACGTTTGCCTTCATGGCACAAAGAATTGGAATTATGGAAAAGTCACTTAATGTCTTCAGTCAATAGGATATCTGTATTCCAGATATACATATTGAATGATGAATGTATTGTGAGCCGATGTGTCTTTTTTGGGGGAATTTTGCGGGTATTTTATCAACTAATTGCATATATTTTTTTAAGATAGTTATTTTTTTTAACTTAACATCATTGACTCATGCTGCATTTTTTTCCCCATTTTCACTTTACTATACATGCATGCACACACACACACACACACACACACACACGGGGTCTGAGCCTTTTGCCGAAGAGGGCTAATGAGGGTTGTATGTTGTGGCGGCTGGTTGGGTCGACACAGATCGAGGTGCCTTCAGCCGTTACAAATCTGTTTGGCTTTTGTCCACTACACAGCAATTAATAACACTGGAGCTGGGGGCAGGGAAGCAAAGGTCACCCATTCAATGCGACACACACACACACACACACACACACACACACACACACACACACACACACACACACACACACACACACACACACACACACACACACACACACACACACACACACACACGCACACACACACGCACGCAATGTGCGCAATCTAAAAAAAAAAAAAACGAACTCTTTTGCTCAGGCAGATTAAAACAGGTCCTGACCCCCAAAACATTGGCAGTCAATTTTTAATGTGATGTTAATACACGAGCAAGCACAAATACATCGATGTGCACACAGACACCGAATGGTTTGTGAACCACACTGCCCCACTATACACCAGAACTTTTTTTTTTTTTTTTTACATTTAATAAGTAATATCCCAGTTAACCAGGTGGACAAATAGAGGCCAAGCAACCTCAATATTTATCCAAACTATATTAAATTACTTTGCTTAATGGTACATATGCATGTTTACACTTGCTCTTTTTCTGCCTGCACACACGCAAGCACAGTGCTCTGTATATTTCATTTATTTTGTAATTTAATCTGGTGCTGAGGAAGGAATGAAAATGCAAAGGCAATGAGAGTGCGTTGTGATTTCTTTTTAAATGTCAGTCGCTGCAGGATGTGTTACCTCACATTACAGCTGCACTTTGGATATCCTGATTCCTCTCTGAAGCCTTGTAATTGAAAACTAAAGTTGTGTGGGGAAACAAAGCGTAGAGAAGAATTAGAGGAAAAGAAAGGAGAGATAGGAAAAGACAAAAAGTCCTAGGATTGTTCATGAGCTATGGCTAAATTCTTATTGGTATTGCACTTGTGGAATTAGATTGCTTTTACTCTGAGCTTTGTGTGCATGTGTGTTTTAGTAATTGTTTCCAATCCTCCTCTTAAGTTATTGGCCCCTTGTAACAATAAGGCTCTGTGATTGTGGAATGAAATTGCTGTGTATGGGGTTTTAATGCATCCCATTTAGCCAGCTTCGCTTAACAGATGTCACGAGCAGACCTGTCCTGGCTGCGGTGATGAAATATATCCATCATCCTCCCACTTATAGCCTCTCACGCTCTCACTTTGCTTTTTTCCTTCCATGCACAGTCTCATTCCCCTGTCTTTCTCCCACAGCTACTCCATCTTTCCATGTCTGTCTCACTGTGATTAGACAGTTTAGTTTTTTTTTTGTTCATCTGAAGGGCAATTGAGGGAATTCAGCTTCGTAGCAGACATCTGTGTTTCAAATGCACAAAAACTATTGCAGAATACATGCTCGCATGAGAATTACACAGATCAGCCACAACATTAGTGCCCAATAGGTCCCTGTATGCCGCCAAAACAGATCTGAGCCATCGAGGAACGGAATCCACCAGTGAAGATGTGCTGCGTTATCTGGCGCTACGATAACAGGAGTAAATATCAAGTCAGAGAAGTTGTGACGTGGACCCTCCACATGACTACCTGCACTAATGTGCCTTGGCATCATGTCACTTGTTTATCACTCTCCTTCCTTAGACCACTTTCAGTAGATAGGGAATATTGCTGACCAATTTTGAAGATGCTCTGACCCAGTCTCTCGTTCATGTACTTTGAGGACAAAGTGTTAGTGACTCCGCTGCCAAATATGTCTCACCTACCAACTGGTCAAGTGAATTCATTGCTCATGTTAGTGGTCATAATGTTGTGGCTTGTTGGTGTATATTGTGAACAAGCCTTTGATTGGTGGTATCTTCATCTAAACATCATTGTGTAAAATAACAACTTCACTTGGTCTTTGAAATATTTTGTCATTTCTCCTTAAAGAACTCTTAGGTTTGGGTTAGGGTTAGCAGAGCTAACATTTGTAGAGGCAAAGTGACAAAAACACTGTGGCCACGGGTAAATTGAATCATTAGCAGACATATTCTGGGACTCTCTAAATATAATAAACTGATGTGCCAATGTAGACCAACCAGCTACTATTGAAGGCTGCAAATTATTCATATTTTCTTTTTGCAAGAAATAATTAAAGAGCTCACGTGTATATATCAATGTCATGTCATTTCTGTTCCTTTATAGGACGGAGCTTGACGAGCTTGAGGAACTTCAGAAACAGGAAAGAAACCATCGAGAGAAGATAAAAGAGCAGACTGCCAAAGTGTACCAAGCGCATCGGTTACACCATCTCCTCAGCACAAAGCAGGTGAGTCTCCATGGTTTAGAACAGCAGCAACACATGCACCATATGCAAATGATGCATTTTCATTCTTGTCAAACAAAAAAATGAAACACAACCGTGAAATTCAGGAGTACTCACTTATTACAAACTCGTTATCAGAGTCCTGCCGTTCGAATCACAGGTTGGCTCATTGAAATCCGCAATAGTGGCTTCAATCATGGATGAATTTGACAAAGTTTGGTCATCAGGGAAGTGCATGTGAAAATGTGACGTGCATTTAAGGGAGCGTCCGTCGATATACAGTATGTACAGGCACAGACAAGCTGAATGTGCAGGAACTCACACAGGCACCGAGTGAAGAACGACTTGACACAAGTTCTTCAGGAAAACAGTTGCAGAGAAAAAAAAAATAAGTCATCGCTCTTTCATTTTGTAAACACAAGTGGGCTGTGTGGTGTTGAGTTGTGTGTATGCCGACACATGAGTAAGTAGGTGTCCTCATGGCTCTTCTGATGTGCTGAGTGTAGTATTTTAGTACTTCCCCTGGCACAGGTGTGTGTGTGTGTGTGTGTGTGTGTGTGTGTGTGTGTGTGTGTGTGTGTGTGTGTGTGTGTGTGTGTGTGTGTGTGTGTGTGTGTGTGTGTGTGTGTGTGTGTGTGTGTGTGTGTGTGTGTGTGTGTGTGTGTGTGTTGTAGCATCCACGCATCTCTGTGACTCCCCACTGGGATCATAATGAAGACAAAGCACACTGGTCACTGTTGATTCAGCACCAGCGGGCCTCTCTCTTTCTTGCTCTCTCTCTCTCTCTCTCTCTCTCTCTCTCTCTCTCTCTCTCTCTCTCTCTCTCTCTCTCGATCCAAGCTTGTGCGACCATCATCATCATCATCAAGTCTAATACCTAATCTCTGAAGGTACCCGGTGTTCAACTCTGACAGATATTCACTCATAGCTTCAACTTATTACTATTGTGGAGGTATTGGATCACTTAGGTCTGCATTTTGTTGAATATTGCCTTATCCTTCAAATGTTTTTGGAATGGCTATGTGCATTGGTGCTGTTCTGTCTCTCAATAAATAACGGTTAAAATATGAAGATGCCAATGTGAAATGTAGGAAGGTTTATGTGCTCCACCTGTCCTCTGTCCATCTCTTTTCCTCTATCTCTCCATAGCTCCTTCTTTTTCTCTGCATATGGTAGGGGACTCTTTCCCTTCGTAGCTCTGACCTTGTCAGTAGTGAATAGATGGCTCCCCCACACAGTTCATCCTTCCTCACTTCTCGGACCTCAGCCCACACACAGACACGCACGCACACACACACACACACACACACACACACACACACACACACACACACACACACACGGTCACACACAGCTTACCAAAAGGCCCCAAGTCCCTCTGACAGAGACAGAGATGCTGTGTTCCTGGGGTCAACATCATTGCTCTTCCAATAGCTAGCTTGGTACTTTTGGACGTGTTTGTGTGCGTGTTGTTTTTGTTTATCTGTGCATTCGTGCATGTGTGTGTGTGTGCACGCATGTATTCTCATGTGGTGACATTCAAGTTAAATATTTTATTAATAATAACAGTTAATTAACAGTAATAACAAGAATACTAGTTATTCCTAATCCCGTGGGTTTATCCTATTTTGAGTGTCGGGCACTTCTTACAGTTGCCACAGTTACAAGTTGCTTACAGTAGTTTATTACTAAAATGGTGAAATATCAGAACCTGTTTACCTATTTGTATGTTTTAAATTCTCGGGACATTCAATTTCATTCTTGGAAAAAAAGTATGCGGAAAAGTAGGCGACAGGCGGAAAGATTTTTCCATCTGTGGAGCAGAGATCGACAGTCACACGATAACTTACAAACCTTCGTATTCACTGACAACGTCAAGTTGCCAGTTCTTCTAACACAAGCACTTCTGATTGTGAAAATAAGTTGAATTGTCTGCCACAGTTTTCCTTGAGCTTGTGTGGCTTTTCTTAGAGTCATAGTGAAAAGACACACAGGCTCATGAGCAACATATGAATGCCACACAAAATAGTCCCAACTCAGGTGTGAGCCCAGACTCTGTACTTCACCACCAAACACACTCCTGTAACTTTGTCTCCTTATCACAAAGTTAACAGAACCAATCAAAACTTTTTTTTTTTTATAAGTCTAAATACTTGTTGGTTTTCATTAAATGTATTGGCTGTTTTTTTATGTTGTAGCCCTCCTCATAAACAAAATTAGTATGTATTATTCTATGTGGATTAAAAAAAAAAAAAAATAGCAATGACATCTGATCCTGATACATAAAAACAAAGTCATGTGAAATGAGCAGAGGTGCACACTAATGAGCAAGGCTGTGAGAGTCACAATATGTGCCTCAAAGTCTAACTTTGTTATATTGTTGGTTGGTGTTCTCCCCTCCCTGCAGGCATATGTGCGGTTAGCAGGAGGTCTTTCTTCTCATGTTTCTTCCCATGTTTATTAAATTGTATAGAAGATGTTCGATGCCATGCTCTACATGCATTTTTTTTTTTATTATTATTTGCAGTTTCCTTGTTGGCAGAAAAAAGAAGAAAATGCACAGTGATTCTTGATATAATGCAAATTGTTTTGTAATGTTTTATATCAGCATGTATTTTTTTAATCGTACTAATCTCCTGTTTCTTTAATGTTGCACTTTCTTCCTCAGCGCCCAGGAGTCTTCAGTTCTCCATTCAGTACAGCCCCCCATGAGATGGAGTTACTACTGAGGCAGGTCAAGTACCAGACCCCGACCAAGTTGGCCTCCAGGGACAGTGCTTGTCCCGTGGGCATCCATGGCTCGACTGACCCCAGTTTCACTGAGACTCCCAAATCCCCTTGGATGAAAACCACAAGAACTTGCTGCTCCAGGCCCGCATTGCCTCCAATCACCAGCAAGACAGATCAGGTGATGATGGTAAACGCTACCACTACAACAAACATTAAATTTTTTTTTTTAAAAACAGATACGTAGCATTATTAGGACAATGAGATGTGAAGACTGAGGCAGAAGAGTGTGGAAAAAGGATTAAAACATGTGTGAGAGGTAGAAGAGGGCATTATTTTAAAAGTGTCACACTAATTATTAAAGCCCCTCCACCTCCCCCTATTGCCCCTTGAGGGATGGTCCTTGATGAAAGCAGAGATCCTTTAAAACTCTTTTTAAAGAAGGATGACATCATTAAAGCACGGCAGACGGCCCTCTTGGGGGTGACTGCACAGACTCTTTTAGTGCCTGTATTTCATTGAGTACTATGTGTAGCTGTGTGGTATTATCAAATGTTTGTGTGTCTGTGTGTTTCTGCGTAGTGTGTTGGCTATTCCTGACAATATATAGTGATATATTGACACGTCTTCCTTATGGGGACAAAACGCAGGTCTCTGTGGGGACACTTCAGAGAGCAATGAAAACACGTCTGTGTTTTATTCATATAGCATTAATACACAGCACAATCATTTAATGTACTTAAATATGGTAACTTTACCAATGATAAATATAAGAAAAACAAATGATACAGCAATGCTCACTGTCTCCATTTTCAAAAAGAAATGCCATGTCAGTACCTTTAGGAAGAGACAAACAAACACCCTGGGCAGGTTGGTGGCTTCATTTCAGATTCGACGGGTGTTTCACAAAACCAAAAGATATGTACATTTTACTCTTGATTTGGTTCCATAAAAGTGGAGACGTATACGTCACCACAGTGATTTGTTCTGAGTAATTAGTTCACTTCTTTATCTGAAATACAATAGGCTGGCATGATGCGAAGACAAGCTGTTCTTTTTTGAGGGGGGTATTTCAAAGGTTCTAGTTTTACTATCATAAAATATCCCTCTGGTATTTGTTAGTCTTTAGCCAGAGTTGTCTGCAAGAAAGGACTGAAAGGAAGAAAAAAAAAAAAAACAGTTATTACAAATATTGCATTTAGACAATTAATGTCCCAAAAATAGCCATCCAAATACACATGCAAAAGTCATAAATGATAAATAAAATCATTTTTTTTTCATGCATGTTTTGACAAAAGGGAATAGCAAGCAGGTAATTATGTAATAAATAGATGGTCCAATTAAACTCTCTTCAACTTCAGTGTCCCTTAATGGTGTTCTTTAACCGAACAATGCAGTTGTTTCGTTGTTAGGAATTACCGTTTTGAAGAGTCGCTCATTAACTGTGATAGTATAACTGTTACAAGTGTCTGCTTTATTCAGTGTTAACGTTTAAACTCTTTTTGAGTGGTGCATTAAAGCAGTGTGACAGCTGAACTGGAGCTAATTGCACATTTCTCTTGGCTGTTACAGAGCAAGAAATTATATTACAGTACGATAAATCACAGACGGCCGCGCGATTGTTAGTAGAAGTTGTGCATTTTTCTCTGCTTGTGTGTGTGTGTGTGTGTGTGTGTGTGTGTGTGTGTGTGTGTGTGTGTGTGTGTGTGTGTGTGTGTGTGTGTGTGTGTGCGCGCATGTGTGTGCGCATGTGTGTGCATGTGTAAGTTGATGGCTTGACGAGAAGCCATTTTACCATTTGTGTTATTTACGCTCTGGAGCTCTTTATGGCAAAGTACTTTCCCTATTATTAGTTTCAAGTAATGTAAAACATAAGTGAGCAGAAATGAGGCGTGGATTTGTCTTACTTTATTAGCTGCACTTGACATACATCTATCCAGCTGGCATGGTGAGGGAAGTTCATTAATAGCGTCCAGAAGGTCTAAGATGCTACGGTGAACAAGACACTTTATTTATCTACATTTTTACCTGCCCCCCCCCCCCCCCCCCCCGTCTCTGCCGTTCTGTCTGCCTTTGATGTTATGCATGTGCATGCTTGTGTGCGTGTTTGGGTGTGTCGTGAGTGCAGGAAGTCCCCGTTTCTTTCTTTCATGCTCACCCCGCACTCCTCCATCCCTAGTGTGATAACTATCTAGTGGTGATGGATAAGGTTGAGGTGCTGGCTGTGGAAGTGGTCAGGGCAGGCCACTGATCCCGTGGTGATAGGAGCAAGGACAGGGTCCCTGTCCCTCCCTCTATCGCTCCCCCCCCCCCCTATTCTCCCTCCTTTTTTTTTTTTTTTAACAGCAAACAACAACTGAAGGTCACCTTAAACAAAGCGAAACGTTCAAGTTAATCTGCACTCTTCAAAATGTGCACATGACTTTTAACTTCAAATATTGATTTAGTCTTATTTCATGCTGCAGTTAATAATTGATGCTATAAATGGAATACCCCCTATTTATTATACCTCCTCGTGTGTTGGGTTGGAAAATGTCTGCTGGATTTCTCTTGAATTTGACTTGTGGCAGTGGCATACTCTCACATTAATGCAATGAAACAGTATCTATTGGACTAAATATGTTTTTACCATCCTGCATATTAAACATTATAAATGCAACAAAAATGAGATGGTGAAATGGAGATGTCAGGGAAACATAAGGTTTAGCCACGAGACGCTCCAAAACTTAAGATGACTTCTCTTTGTCTTTGCAAATTTGATACATATCAGAAACTCCAGTCACTCCAGGGAAGGCATCGCAATGTCAGCTGCACAACAACTAAGATGACAGACAGCTGTTTAAAGTTGAGCTGACTTGTTTGTGAAAGTGAACCCCCCCCCCCCCCCCCCCCCCACAAAAAAAACATAAAAAATCTGTGATGTCGCATTAGTTGGATGAGTTGAGTCAGAGTAGAAAGAGACTTATATGTGTTACATTTCATTTACGTTTGCACATTGAACGTATTTAAGAGAACCCATCTATTCATCATCTAGATAGACTTATTTACAATAGGTTGGTGGTTGTTGGACGTGATTCAAGCTGACTGTGGGTGAAGGTAGGGTACATCCTGGACAGGTGGCCAGGCAAACTGTCACAGAAAAGCCCAGCCCGGACTTGCTCTGGGAATATTGTTGATATGAAGAAAGTGTGCAAGAGTACATTACCATATGGCCCTGATGTTGTATATATGTATTTCATTACAATCACAGGGACATTTTCTAAAAATACGTCGTCAGTTCAGTGACACTGATCTTGTGGTCATGGCACTTGTTGCACATTTTATGACTCTCCTTGTTCCTCACCCTCTCTGCAGCATGATTGCATTTTTTTTCCTCCTTTCCTTATATATTTTCTTTGTTGTTTCTCTCTATATTGCTTCACATCTCTCTTGACCTTTCACACAGAATAATGAAAGAGCGCTGACCTCTGATATCAGGGTTCGAGAAAGCAAAACGTGTGGGGACTGTAACAGAAAGGTGCAGTGGTCATTATCCAACTCATACTCTCGTCTCTCCATGTGTGATATTATTCCAGGATCTCTTCAGAAAGTCGGGAGAGATGTGGGGGCAGCGTGTGCATTGTCCTGACATGATGTTGTGCCTCCAGACCACCTACACACACCTAGAGGAGGCCCAGAATCAGCGACGTCAATACGAGTCGGTAAGACTCCCCCGTGCCAAAATGGGACCGTGTTGGTCCATATAAACACAAGCTGTGAGTTTAAAAAAAAGCTGATGCTCACGCTGTAGAGTATTCTTCTGGATGTCAATAAGCTCATCAAGACAACCACACATTTTTTTTTTTTTTACCTTGCACAGTTTACAGATTGGAAAAGATTAAAATTTCAAGTGGTATGATAAGTGGTATGTGAATCCCACCCAACCCCCAATACACAGAAAGCCCGGTACTGCAAAACATTGTCTTGACAAGTCATCAAAGAAAAAAATAAAAGATTTCTTGCTTATTAAGTCATTTAGTGGCAGTGGGACAAAAGGCTGATAAAGCCTGGCGTGGCAAAAAAAAAAAAAAAGTGGATGGTCTTTAATACTGTAGTCGGGAAATTAGTGTGTAAGAAGGATCAAACGGAGGGTTAATAACAGTGCTTCACACTCGCATGCATACAGAGGAGCAGATTAGCCTGCGAGTGGTAATGAGTTTACTGTCTGCCGTGGACACACACGTGCATGATTCCTAATTAAAACTAAAACAAGCTTTGAACTAAAGTAAGGAGACTTCGTTACACTATTTACCATGGATTGAGAGCGTGAGTTTAAATCGATCTCTGAGCACAAACCTTTAATTTGTAATTGACAACAATAACGCGTTCATTTGCCACTTGTGACTGTGTTTAATGTAAACAATAAACGTGTTTATATGACCACAGTTGTATGAGCGTGTGTGTGATTTTTCATCCGTTACCAGAAGAACATTTGCCAATAAGGTAATAATTGTTTACTGATTTAAGTCACATTAAAATCTCCTTTCAAAATGTTCCAACTGCAGCAAATAATGTGATAATGCATTCGCAAGACTGCATTTCTTGGAAGCCATTTTTTGCAGTTTGCATAAGAAAAATTGGTCTAGTGGATGGAATAGTCATTTTCATTCATTGAGGATACAACCTGCAGCTCACTCAATCATGGTTGTAAAAAACTTTTATTACATAATTGGCTTTATTACAGGTAGGTAATAATTGTGTCCATTCATTATGTTATTGCTTGCCACATACAATGGAGTATTCCAAATATGATGAGTTCAGTTCGGGCTGCTATCATTTGTTAAATGTAACTAATACAACATTTTTAAGGAAAAAGAAGGAACTTGTAATCAAACTCTGCCATGAGTTTCTTTGTATTTGGATAGTTGTTCTGAGGAGTTTGCGTCAAAGTAAATAAATGTCAGGTAAAGCCACGTCTGGAGCCGGATTGTGAGGCAACCTCTCCATCCAGTGTGCTAAGTGGTCTAATAGCTGTCATGGCTTTATGGCAATTCATGAAAGGTATAATTCTGGCCTCAAACAAAAGAGGAAAAACAGAGAAGCGCGGCAGCCTAAACCTTTCAAATTGTGTTGCACAAATTTGTCAAAAGTGACAGCAATTTAATAAATCGCCACTCTCCATCACACACATATGTACACCCACCCACATGCATTCACACAATTCCCAGCTATGCCCTCCACTGGCCCCTCTCCATGTATACGTAAATGAGGTATATGTATGGATGTGAGTGTGTGCCTGTGTATAGGTACGTTAGTGAGAAAATGTGTGTGCATGGGCCCTGCGGTCTGGTCCAGGCATTAGGTAATTGACTGTGTCTTTGCTCAAGGCCTTTCATGGATCACCGTCCTTTATTAGCTCACTTCCCAGCACACACACTCACATACACAAGTGCTCATACTCTCATGTGCGCACACACACACACACACACACACAGTTCCCAGCAGCTCCACCCCAACCCCTTATCCCCCACCACCAGCACCCAGAACCAATTGTCCGGAAACAAGAAAGAGAGAGAGCAAGAAAGAGAGAGAGTGAGAGGTGGTGGTGGTGAACTAACACGGCCCCAGGAAGTGGAGATAAATAAGTATGGGGAGTGAGTGGGCGGGTGAATGGGGCTCTTCTCCACGTGACAACAGACGCTGGGGAAGTGAAATGAGTATTGCTTGGTACATTTTGGAGTCTTTGCAAGGTGCATTGGTAATGACAATGACAAAATGAAAGCCATCAGAGATAACCTGACGTATCAGTAAAATGTACACTGCCACTCATCTCACAGAAAAAGTAAAGTGCATTTACTCCAATTAATTGAGAATAAAAACAGTGTCATCAACTTCCATATTTTCTTGCAATACGTCACAGTCTCTTCAATTAACGTGTTAGGGATTGTGATTGTGTTATGATCTCATTATGAGCATTATCACTTTAACTGCTGCCGTTTGTCACCAGACTGAGTGAACTCCCTGCTGTGGCCATTCAGTAGCTATTTCATATCGGTCTTTTGAACAGGTCCAGCTGGTTTGTTCTGTTTTGTTTTTACATAAAAAGAATCATAAAAATATATTTGCTTTTGTTTGCTGAAAGTAGGCAAAAACACACTGCATTCAAATTATTCACATATTGACATCTTGAATGTAGTTATTTTGAACCATTCCCAAGATTGTGACATCCATGCTCTTTGAATTAAAAAAAAATTAAAAAAAATAAAAATTGGAATCTATTTTTCAAAACATTTAACTACATTGCCACTACTATTTTCTCAAAGTTGAGCACCACAGCAGCGACCAGCCTTCTTAGAGCCCGATATGAACAACGACCCAAAATGTAACAATAACCCGAATTGTTATAAAATATAATTTAATAAAACATACAATGGTGGTCAATAATGTAACAAGAGACCAAAACTTTAAACATTACATTATGGGACAGGCAAAATATGTTCCCCTAATATCATGATAATTTTATTACATTATAAATTGGGTTAAGAATTTATGGTTTGGATGTGAACTTCAATTGAAATTCAACTGCTTCAATTTGAATAATACTGAAAGAAGGAGTTCTAAAAATTTGGACTATTTGTTTATATGTATACTGTGTCTATATACAGTTTATGGCACTCATGTATGATTGCTGTCGCCCAAGTCATTTATAGTCTTCTGTTACATAATCTGTAATAGACTTCTCCAATCATCAGTACAAAAACATGTATAACATTAAACATATTAAGATCACATTTAAATTCTTGTTAAATGGTTTGTTATATTATCAACCAGTTATTGCATTTCCAGTTTTATTACATTGAATTTTATAACAATTTGGGTCGTGGTTACATATTTGGTCATTGTTACATATCGGGCTATAACAAGCCTGATGTCCATCACCTTCTTTGGGAGAGGTCACAGGATGGCATTTGGGCTTGGACTACTGTCCAAATTAGATTTGCACCTGTCAAAGAAAAGCAGACCTGGGAAACTGCCCGTTTTTAGATGTGAATGAATGCGTTTGTCACCGTTAGTTTCATTGCATTGGTTTTTGTGAGAGGCGCCAGGCACAAGGCGTTGGCAACCAGTGGTCTGCAATACAAGTATGATCGGCTGGATTTGTGCATGCAAAACGCATTGTGCTATTTTTTGTCGCTTGCCAAGCTATTATTAGAATGTTTGTCTAACTTTTCCTCATTTAAATATTATACTACCCAATATGTAGCTGAGCAAGATGACGAGGACAGTTGTCAGCCTCGTCCTGTCATTCTGCTGTCACTCTAAACTCATCAAAGTTCAGATTCCCCCCCCCCTTCCATTTCGCTTGGCTGAGGTTCATCTTTCTGTATCTCTGCACCTCTATTTACGCTCTCTCTCCCCACACTCTGTGGTAATTAGTGCATTAGTCCTATCATTGGCATCACCCCCAGCTACAGCAGCAGCCAGCAGAGCGTCTTGTCACAGCTCACAGGGCCAGTGGAGTGGACAGCTCAACCCTGGTGCTCATCATCTTCATATTGTGCCTCACCAGTCACCCCCCTCAGCCACATTATCTAGCTATGTTGTCCAGGCATGCTCCTAATTATTTTCAAAGGCTAGCCGTGGCCCTCTCACCCAGCCTCTGCCACATTACCTAGCCCTGCTTGTAATCATCACCCTAAGCCGCACTTCGCTTCTCTACACAGCTTGAAGCGTCATCATTAACATAGCCCAGTTTTTGCCTTTTCCCGGGCCTTGGCTTGGCTATCACAGCTCTTGGCAGTACACAACATCCCCAATCAGAAAACTAAGCTCTAGAAATAGCCCATGACTCCTGGACCATTGTTTACCTCAGCCATCTCGGTCACAGCGTGGCCCTCCGCATTGGAAAATCAAGATGTCCCCATATAGTCACGCAGATCTCCGTCCCCACCTATGTCAGAGTGCTATATGCATGACAGCCCCCTATTCTGGCTCGTCTGTGACCTTGGTTTCACCGCCCAAATTTGGTGTGATAGGAGAACTTTGCATACTTTAGACTTACACACCGCTTTTATTCACTCATTCCTCTTTAAATTATGTCACATAGAACACAAAGCAATGTAAAGAATCATTGCTCTGTTTGAGAGTAAAGTTTTTTTTGTTGTTTTTTTTTTATTCCAGTCATGCCAATGTTGCAGAATGAGACGTCGATCCTTCAGGTTTAATATGTACATCTATTTACTTACCAATAGCTAATTAGTCAAAGATGGAACATGTACTCTCGTCAAAAAAAATGATTGTGTGGGTGAGTTAGGGCATCAGCTGAGTGAGAGATCCGCAAATAAGATTTTAGCCGCAATATCAAAATTATGCTTATTTGTACTTGCTCTCCTTTTCTGGAGCATTCCTTTACTCAAATTCATTGACAAGCTCATGAGTACAAGGTAAGGTAAGGTAACAGTTTTATAGGTGGTGCCCAAACCAATTAACATTTAAAAGCTTGATTTAAAAAACAAATAATTTTTATCTTAAGATAAAACACAATAAAGAATGTTTTGCTTCTGCACAAACTCAGTGCTGCAGACCTGACTAATTTCCATTATGGGAAAGCCCTCTTTGTTCATACTAATTCTTAGGTTGTGTTATTAGCCATGGCGCTAGCAGTTTTGCCTTTAACCATCGAGTATGGCTAATTAGGAGGCTTCGTGCTAATCAAGTTCTCTGCAGTGAGTGGTCACGTCTGTGTCTGTGTGTGCTCCAAGCCTTTCCTTCCCTTTGTATTAGACTGACATCCATCAAAACTTTGAGAGGCGAGCATCTGATCAGAACTAAGATACAGCAACGTATAACCAAAGCTTCAGTTGTATACAGTTTGTACAAATACATGGATATATGCTTAGATAGAAACCGCCACTGATGAACATTATGTTGCTTACATATTATATCTCTTTAGCATTCTTCCACTCAAACACAGCCATTCTTGTTCAACGACATAGCCTTCTCCAACCTACCTTGTGTGGCTTTGTTATTGTACTATGGGTGCAGAGGTTCAAACAACAGGGATGGGTGCAGTGTGTGAGCGTGCATACAGACACAGGGCTGCTCACTCCTAATGACATCAGCCATAATGTATCATTATGATGCATACAGCTGATGTATGAAGGATCTTTTTTAATGAGAAGCCTATTCATTAGCAATTAATACCTACAGTAAACGCCGTAAGAGGGGACAATGAAATTAGGTTGGGTAGGAGCAGGAAATTCATGTTTCCGCCGTTTATGTGTATCTTGTATGTGGAGGTTATGTATTTCCTACATATCATGTCCACCCATCTATCAAGTTCTGTAGCATTAGTGTCCACGTTACGACAGTGAGAACTAAGGAATGCTAATTCTCTATAACCGTTTTACAGCATGTATCAAACACTGCGGGCACTTCATTTGCACAGCCGTAAAGCATTCCCTCTGCCACACTCCTCCACACTCAGGACCTCAGACTTATCAATTAACCCAACACTTTGCTTCCATTATGGTGGCATTTTGCTCTATGAGGGCTGCATACAGAGTAACAAGCCTTGCATGTGCAGCCTCATGTTAAATAGACACTCTCGATTAAATAATTAGTCAGTCATATTTTGGCACAACTCAAGAGAATGAATGGCACTAGATTATTTATGGTCAATGCCATTGGACCTGACTGACCAGATTAACTTGGGTCATTTAAGGCCAATTTTTTTTAGTATAATTGTATAAATTTGTGTCAAGTCTCTTTTTAAATTGTATAATGTGTATAATAGCTTTGTAGTCATCATCAAAAGTGATCACAATTTCCGCCTGGCAGTAAGTTTCGATTTGCGTCTTTTTTTTTTTTTTAAATGCATCCTTTAGGCCAACAAGCCATTTCAACAAGTCTGGAACTGCAACATAGAGTTGAAAAAAACCCAAAAAACAAACAGTTTGTCTCTTTACAATATATATTCAAATGTTTTTCGGTGTCATGTTGGTGTGGCGTTACTTCTCAATAATTAGAAGTACACAACCCAGACATGGTGGCCATATAACATCCTAGTATGAATTCCGAATGAGAAAATTAAGTATGAAGGTTACTATTCAACAGGAAATGCAACAAATGAGTTATGCACTTGACAGTTATTGTGAGTGACATTTTTACAAAGACTTGTTTTTATTTGACTTTGGGTGCATTACTGTAACCAACAAGAATACACAATCACAGGCGAAATAAAATGCGGTGACAGCTTTATCATGAAACAAGGTTTGGTAAAGAATAAAAGGCCATGTCATCAGTTATTCTGAAGTGAAATTGAGATAGGAGACTGTTTTAGGTCTATGTGAATGGTTCCTTTTCTATGTGTGAATGGATATAAGGGAAAGCAGGAAGACAAGCGAGATAGGGTTGTCTGTACTTTAATGGACTGCCTGTCCCTGTGTGGATATGCTCCACTGAACCATACTGTATGTACTGTGGTATAATCACTGTCTATCTCTTTCTCCTGCCATCACTCCCTCTTTGCCTTGCAGTCTTGTTTATTTGCTCACTTGTTCTCCTTTTCTCTGTCTTCTCTTTCTCTGTTACCCACATGCAACTTTGTTTTTTCTCCAAGCCCCCCATTCGCATTCTCGCAAAATATGCATGTGTGCTATCAGATAGCTGAGTGCACAATACACACAGACACACATACATGCGCCCATGCTTGAGGAACATGACAGGCCTTCTTATACGGTGGTGTTTGTGATAGGAGTCAACCCCGGCTGTGAAATGTAAATAGATTGCGATGAAGCTACACTGGAGACAGACAAGGAGAATGCAGCCTGACAGAATACATTTTGAATGTTTTGCAAAGTCTAAATATGATCGATCTATCTATCTATCTATCTATCTATCTATCTATCTATCTATCTATCTATCTATCTATCTATCTATCTATCTATCTATCTATCTATCTATCTATCTATCATGTATAATTGATATTGTATTACATATCCTTTCATCTTTTCTTTCCATAAGTGTCGGCTCTCACATGGTTCATATATGTGCATCCTCGTGTGTCTATGCATATGTGTGCGTCTTATTACAGACTCATATGTCGCGAGGCCGGCATGGCAGTGTGTGTGGGGGTTGGGATGGCAATGGGAAGTGGAAGGGGAAGCAATCACAAACACTTAAACCTGCAAATGGCCTTGATGTCCTGTGCAAAGCAGCCTGTGTTGACTGATGAGCCTGTTAACCCTGGCTGAAACAACTCCAGCACAGGGGATTAGACAGCAACGCTGGTCCCGGCTGTCCGTGGCCCATTTTGCATGGGAATTGTGCATATTTAATCTAAGGTGTGCCGAGGTGCAAAGACAAGCCTCCCTCTTCTCCATTTCTCATTATAGATGTGTAATAGCACCCCGAGGCTGGGGGGCCTTAATTCACCAACCCCAGCCACAGTCTTAATCTTACCCTCAGTCTCAGGCCCCACCTCCCCTCAGTGTCTCCTCTCAACCCAAATCAAAATCGTAGTTGCAGCACTTGTCACAGTTTTGTCTTCCTTAGCCCTTTAATGTATGCCCTAGGGTGCAAGTCAAAATGCCGGATGGTCAAACAGTCTTTGTAACTCTTCTTCTGGTGTTACAGTTCATCGTGGCAAAGGAAAAGAAATGTGATGCGTTTGTATAGTTTGCGCTAAAATAAAATATAATGTATATGTGTGTCCCATTTCAAAAGTATTAACATATGACCTATTATCATGTAGAATGCTATGCAAAAAATATAAGTAAATAAACAAATAAACGGCTAGTATGATTACAATTCTGCTGATCCTGAAAGCTGGTGAGATAATTAGACACACCAAATATTTCTTTGGAAGATATATGACAAAATATAAATTATTTGCCTTGAACTTGAACCATGGTTCTGTTAAAAGGGCATTTGATTTATTCTTTTTTTTTATACAGCAACCTTTCTTTTATGTGGCTATTTTCCTCTGCAGTAATATATATTTTTGGGCCATCGTTGCAACTCCAGCCTTTCAATCCTGAACTTGAGTTCTCTGGACATTGCTTTTAATTGAAATGGTATATTTCTTTACTTCTTGCTGTTGCATTAGTTGTGGATTCTGCATTTGTTCCCTGATTAATGTGATTGAGTGTCAATGACAAGAGCTCTCTGAAGCATCTATCTCTCTAATTCTCTCTATCACTTCATCTTCCTTTCCCCTCATCCCTCTCTCATCCAGCCAACACTCCTCCACAGTAGAGAACAATTAATTCATTGTCTCTTTTAGTCACTGCCTTATACCCTTTGCTCTTTTTTCCTTTCTAGTTTTCTTCTTATTCTCCTTAAGAAAATATTGCTTTTCTAATGCATTGCGCATGATATGACTACCTCGAGAGAGACGGCTACAGTATGTGTGTGGGTATGTGTGTGTGTCAGAGGGATCCCATGCTGTGTGTGTAATATCTTGTTTGTACATGCTTCCAAACATCTTAGGCCACTGCGGAGCAGGGGGAAGATATGGAGATGGACGGAGAGGTTGAATGAGACAAAAAAGATTGAGAGAAAAGGAAAGAAAGATGGGCGAGGGGAAAAACAGGATGATAACAAAAGCGGCTCAGATTTCAGAGACGCATATTTCATCAATCATGTGAATAAGTCGTGGTGATTATGCATGGCGGTGGCAGGCCAGGGGGGGACTGATTGCCATACACCATAAAGGCTGCTTTCTTATCTCACACACACTGATTAGTTTCTGTCTACAGATAGCCTCTCACTTTTCACTCTTTCTCACACACTCAGCCTCTCAAAGAGTGCGTCTATCTCCACCATACATATATATATGCATGCATGCATGCATGCACATGCAAGAATAAGCTTGCATATACTTAATGCTGCTGGAAATACAGATACATTGAATTTATCTTGTGACATTAGACCAACTGTAGATGCCACAGGTTTGTTTTGACTAACTTTTCTTACAGCAGATCTGCAATGTTTGTTTAGACAACACTCAAAACGCGGTGTGAAGGGTACTGAACACATCCCAAAAAAATAGATTTTTTTTTTCTTTTCTCTTTTTCTATGTGCTCTTTCACAGAATTTTTGAAGTTACATAAAAGTTTCTATTTTTAATCTTGCAACTCAAATCAAATGGGCCAAAAGTTCTTTTGTATCTTCATTTCTGTGTACAAAATGGGAAATAAAGACAACGGGATACTTTTGATAATTTATCTTCACTCTATCCTAATTAACATGTACTGTATGTTTTCTGCTCTGCTTTTATGTTGCTTTAAGCGACGGTCAAAACCCACCCTGTGTGTTTTCAGTCCTACGTTTTTTTGTTGAGGCCACGGCTGCCATGTTTTTCTGAAAACGTGGGGAGGGAGTGGCAAGAGCAGGAAGGGAGTACGTCAACATGATGTGCAAGTACGTGGCCCGCGTGCCACGCCTGGCCGTGAGCAGTTGCGTGCATCGTATGTTGCAAACGTGGTAAGTGAGTTGTAGGTGCTTACAACGTACGATCTCCGTACGATTGCCTCGTTATCCTAAGGAGGCCGTACTTACACGTACTGCTCACGTACGGTGTCCTTACTCACTCACATGTTGTAAGTGTGTGCAAGTGCGATGAACTTCAGTTTTTCTGCCCGATGTCCCTGCTGCTGCCGCCTCCAGATGCCACCCATTCTAGCACAGAGACACCGGGGGCTGATCCCGCAAGCAGGGTTGCCAGATATGACTCAATGTTTCCAGCCCAAAGAATGTAAAAACCTGCCCAAATTTCAGGATGTGTAGAAATCCTGCTAAACCGTCAACCTATATGTTTAAGAACACACAGATGCACGAAATAAACAGTTAAAAGGTAAGAGAAT